>NC_071340.1:24841500-25194500 GCF_027744825.2 Synchiropus splendidus | reverse complement strand
GGCTATGGCTGTCATCAGCAGTGCTGCCACTGAACTATTAAACAAGAACCTCAAAATAACGTTAAACAACCACCAAACAAAAGTCACACATCAATGAGACCTCTCCACTACAATCACATGAGGGTGTGGGGTTGCACAGTAATACCTTGACCAAAGGTATTCCATACATGCCTCCCCTCTCTATAGTAGGGAGATGGGGCCATTTCTCTTTAAAAAATCCCTGAACTTTGATGTGAATTGGGCCGCTAAATGTCGTTCTTCCAGCCTCAAATGGCCCACCAGCCACAAGTTTGACACCTCACATTTAGAATTACAGCCGCAGCCTGTGGAATAGCTCCTACTACAAAGATTACTGTAAGTACCAAGACGTTTACTGCCTCAAGTGGAGAAGTTTCTCGGGGTGTAGTTCTCATGTGAGGGGATTAGAGATTTGGAGATTGGTCGGCAAATTGGGGCAGCAGGGGCGGTATTGCAATCCCTTTGTCGCACTGTTGTCCATAAGAGAGAGCTGAGCCAGAAGGCAAAGCTCTCTATATACCGATCAATCTTCGTGCCGACCCTCACCTACGGTCATGAGCTTTGGGTCATGACTGAGAGAGCAAGGTCCCGGATACAAGCGGCTGAAATGGGTTTTCTCCGAAGGGTGGCAGACGTCTCCCTTAGAGATAGGGTGAGAAGTTCTGTCACTTGGGAGAGGCTCGGAGTAGACCAGCTGCTTCTCCACATTGAGAGGAGTCAGCTGAGGTGGTTCGGGCATCTCATCAGGATGTCCTCTGGACGCCTCCCTTTGGAGGTGTTCCAGACACGTACAGCTGGGAGGAGACCGAGGGGTCGACCCAGGTCCAGGTGGAGAGATTATATCTCTATGCTGGCCCTCCCCAAGTCGGAGCTGGTAGATGTCACTTGGGAGAAGGGCATTTGGCGTGACCTCCTGAAGCTGCTGCCCCCGCGACCCGGCAACGGATAAGCGGCCGACGATGGATGGATGTTTACTGACTACTCACATGACTTCAATATCTGCACTACTATTGGAACTACTGCCAGAACTTATTTTATTTTCTTATTAAATGTTACCACAATAACAAAAAGTAAAAATAAGAATGAAAAACTAAAACTAAAAATGCTCGCTCTCGCTTCCTAGACATGCGCAGTATGGAAGTTAACTGTTCTCACTTGGGAGTGTGCAAGTCAATCTCACCGTAAATTCAAACAATAAAATGTACGTATGACGCGACTGCAGCAGTTAATGTGCATCTCCTTAAAAAACAAAGGAGTTTTCAAAGTTTTTATGTGGAAAGAGGAAGGGGGGGTGGAGGACTGATGCTGTGGGAAGCACGGACGGTGTCAGTGGGAGTTGTTGTTGTGGGGGCAGCCAGGAAGGATCACGCCTCCTCCCCCTTCCCTCCACTCCCACAAGTCATGATGGCGGAACTGTGACTGTAGACTGCGGGACGTCCACAAGTATCGCCGTCCGCCCTCACTCCATGCCAAGACCCAAAACGGTGAACGCTCTATTCAGAGGAATACTATGACCCGCTGGATTCCCACTAAAAAAGAAAAGTACGGAGTCGGTAAGTTCACCCAGCAAGTGTTGGGAAACTCCTCGTAAACTTGTGTGAAGAAGTCAAGTTGAGAAGCAGAGGTTTCCATGAGATACGGTCAGGTTTGCGCTGACATGGTTGAAGGAAGGAGCTTTTTCGCTCTTATCTCTGTCACAAGAACGTGCTGGTGGATTAATGGACTGCAGCCAAGAGTTCAAGAGCATTTTTTCACGCTTAATCTCACCGGGCTCGTTAGGGTTACAGATGAATGCCCGTTTTGTCGAAAGGGTCCCTGAAGCACACCTCAAGGAGCCCAGTAAGGGCCCCACATGGGAGCCCGAGTGACTTCCCTCTGTGCCAGTGAGATAAAAGAATTCCACTGGTACAGTCAAGTTGCACGCTACTGTTTCAGGGTGTAGTGAACTCGGGCTTTTATCTGTCTGTGTGTGCGCGCGCGCATGCCATCCACTAGTCCTCCACACCCTCCAGGCAAAGCCACTCAATTGTTGTCTTTGAGAAATCTCTCTGGTCCACTGTAATGACTTTATTGCCAGCTCAGGTTGGCTGGTCATTGCTCACACACTGACTCACAGATATTTCCTCACACTATCCCGTACTCACTGTCTCCTTGTTTCCCCGTCGCAGGTGGGTTTAAAAGGATGGAGCCAGCCATTTCACTAAAGAATATTTTTTTTAACAAGTGCAGGAATGAAATCGCTTTGTCTGGGAGTGAGAGTGGGTGGAAGGGTTTTTATCGCATGTGTGGAAGGGGTACCTCGCGGCACAAATACTCGATTGTGTATGACCTTGCTGTAAACAGCTGATGTGAGGAATTTTTCAACGCTAATCCTTTTAGGTGCCGGTTTGACTTAACGCTGCTGTCAATCTTCTACTGTTCACTTCTTAGCAAGACTTCTTAAAAGTCCTGGCTGACCCTGTACCTCATATTAGGCGTCACTCCAATTAAGAGTCCACCAGGTGGAATCACTAGTATTTCGCCCACATTTTTCATTGTTGTGGCACAACTATATTATGTAGGTTTCAGAGAATGATTTCTTAATGGTGTATTGTCTGGCTCTTCAGTGCTACCAACCATTATTGGGGTGTAAGTCTATTAAATCGTGCTCAGTAGCAACTGTCTGTTGGCACTTCAGCCTGGTCCTACAGGAGTGAACCTATATTGATTTTTATTTGTCTTCTGACCTGTAACCTTACTGGGTCGGGTCAACAGATTGATTGCATTTGCTGTTTATTTATTTATTTTTTGTCCTCCTGGATACAACCTTGGTATTGACTCAAGACTGTGTGGCCTCATCTTTCTGACTTATCTACTGAATAAGACATATGTATTTGCACCTTAAAAACACTTTAGTTGTGTGTAGTTCTGTGTCGTTGTGGGGTTATTTTTCTAGCTGTCCTCAATAAGCATCCAAAAGCTTCCCAGTTGCTGTGTTGTGTCGCTTCGCAGCTTAGCATTGCTAAATAATGCGCTGTATTTCCGCCTCATTTCAGCTGGTTTATTCCATTCCCAGTAAAAATATCCTATCGGCGACGGAATAAATTGTAAATCTGAAAACGTAAACTTGACTTTTATGTTCACTTCCTTATTAGTATTCATGACATCTGAAACATTTTTTAAATTTTCATGTGGAAGACATTTAGAGGGTAGATGTGATTGGATTTGATGCTGGATTCTAAATTTAAGTTGAATTATGGAAAATCCACTGACCAACTGTTGTTGTTTGTTTTGACATACTTCATAGTCACCAGCTTTAAAGGCAGAAATGAGATGAGAAGTGTGACCAACTGGATGACTCGCAAAGATGCTAAGGACATTTCCAAGATGAGATTTAGAGGTTTTAAATGTTGTTTTTCTCTCATCACACTAGGGCTGTGTATCGGCAGATATCTAGTGGTACGGTGCGGGAGTGGTGATGTGATACACTGCGATTCAGTACACACTTTGGAAATCACAATATATAATGGACGATGAATGATATTCCTCTCATATACTTTACCTTCCTGAGTTTTGACGATAAATACCAATAGTGTAACAAACTCCAACACAGTCAGTGTGAAACTGTCAAAATAATCATGAAGAGTTATTCTTTTAGTCGTCATTCAATAACTGTTTTGTGTGTACTTTTTTATGTATTAAAAAGTCTCATGGATGACAGTTGTCTCCAGGATGTGACTCTGTCAGATCCTCATTTAAACAACTGAACTGCTTCGTATCTGTCAGACACGGAGCTGAGATGACGCATTCTAGCACGAAAAACTCAAAGCTCTTCGTCCTCCTAATGTGACACCTGTGCGCTGTGATTCAGTGGTAAGTATAGATGTGCGAAGCTTAATGTTATTTTTTGACCTGACGGTTCTTATTTTTCACACACGTTGCTTGTCACTCACAGAAATCGGAATAATTTCTCTGAGTTATTCACAAACCTGGACGGTAGAATGCTAATAAAGCCAATCAAAAGTTCTTTGAGTGAATAATTCAACCACTATAAATGGATGGGGACACGCTGGTCACAATTCTGTCCCTTTTAACATGACGAATTCTACACTTATTCAAATCTTTCAGGTTTCTTGAGCTGTATTCTGGCTGTCTAGACATATGACTGGAGCTCTAAGGGTTTTCGCAGTGACATTTATAGGCTGAGACATCTTCCTTGAGAAAACAAACTTCGATGTATCTGCTTTTACCTGAAGATTTATGGTGTAGCGTCTGCACTTCTCAATTATTTGATGTCGAAATAAAGGGTCTGCAGAATGAAATGGAACAAAGGTGTGAGAATCGACCAGGCTTTGTGGTGACCTGTGAAAGAAAAGAGTCAGATGGACCGAGATTTATGGAGTGTTTGCTGTTAAGCCTGAACACAGTTCATTGTTTTCCTTCTACTAGAGGTTAGGAGTCTGAAACTGGAAATCGCTTTTGAGATAAGAAAAAAACCCTGAAACATTAAAAACAAGGAATATATACAAAGTTAATATACGACTGCATGAGGGGGAAATCCAGTTGGCTCTGTATTGTTTTGTCACACAAATCAATTATTAAGGACATGCTTGTGATTGACTGAGTCTGTATGTAACGCCAGTCAAAGGGACCACATGTAAATTTGCGCTTTCACTAGAGGTGGCATGTTGGATGGTGAACGATTCAAGCATGTTGACGACCTGCTAAATTGATCGGATCGTATGAATTGAATTTCAGCGCTGGAATTTCCGGAGCACATCGGGCAAGTGGGCCAGATCAGGGAGTGACATGCTGTCAGAGCTTGTGGCTAACGGCTAATGTGATGTCTCTCTTGAATCCTTTATTGACACTCGTAGAGCATCAAGGTTAAACACTCAAAAGGGCTACTACTGTTATGAAGCAATTGGTTATGAACAAATGGATGTTAAAGCTGGGTCTGTAAACTCCCCAAATCTAGAATAGCATTATGCCAAAGAAAGTAAATGAGGAACTGAACGCCAACTTTTACACAGCGCTAGTCAGCCTGGCTAATGATCTGTGATAGGTAACAGTAACAGTAACAGTCAGGATGTTTACCTTGTGGAAGATGTAAATCTTCTATTTCTTCTACTGTCTTCTACTTCTAATTCTCAAACGGCATTAGAAGTTGATGGTTGTTAAATCATCGTTCAATAACCAGACATTAGAATTTGATCTTTTATGTTCAATATTGTTACATTCACATTGTCATTTGCCCCTTTTTAAAATAAGTTACAGTGGTACAACACAATCCGTTCCAGACGGCCGTTGGAGAAGCAATTTGTTTGAAATCTGAATCGATTTTTCCCATTACAAGTAATGGAAAAAGAAGTAATGCGTTCCAAGCCTTAAAATAGTCTTTTGTAGCAGTGAATGTAGAGTGTCTGCTGCAGGTGGCTGTTCGTCTATGTGTGTGGCCGCTGCATGTGGGAGGGGTTGCCGAGTGAGTGACGTCTTTCCAGAAGTGAAGAGCTGCCCGGTGCGTGTCCAGCTCTGAATGTGCGCTTCTGTGTAGTTTGGCTGTGACAAAGTCATAAACCAAGTCACGCTCTGTCCCAGACTGGCCTCATCCCTGTCCCAGCTCCAGCCCACAACAGGACATCAAACCCTGGAGTGAGCGCTCCAGCACCTCCCCTGTGACACTCTACCACGGTCCAGTGCGGAGACAGGAAAGGTTTTACACCTCAATATGAAGAAAAAACAGTCAGTAAATGTAGCTATCGGGACACTTCTGCATACAGAGGCTGCGTTATACACAATAACAAAGCGTGTCGTGGGTGAGCCGATTGGTCCCTGCAAGTTATGTTTTTTTCTGGCTTTTTTCGGGGGCATTCGAGTTCTGAATTTTCGTTCGAAATCCGAAGCAAAAAAATCTTGAAATTTTTGTTCGAACTCCGATTTGTTCAAATTTCGGGACGTTCTAAAACCGAGGTATCACTGTATATGTGTTTTGGTGCACCTAAATGCTATTAAATCATATCTTTGTAAATATTAATAAGCCCACATCAAAAATTGTGATTTCATATAACAAAGTGATGAAAATAATTCTAAATGACAAAATGGCTTTTTATTGTAAGTAATGGACACACCAAACTTAAGCTTTGAATGTAGCCACTAGCTTTACATTCATGACTAGCTCCATACTATAGCGTGCATGTTAACATAGTCGTTCCTTCTTTGCTTTGCGTTTGTCAAGGTGATGGATGGGCCACAGAGCGAGGTACTCTAGTGTGGGAGAGAACCATTGTGTTTGAATGTGGGTCAGAGTTTGGCGTATATATCCTTTGATTGAAATGTGTTTGGCAGATCCTCCTGTGTCCTGTATAAATTTGTATGGAGAAGTAATAAGAAATATTTCTGATTTTAATATTGATATGCTGCAGGTGTCTGTGAAACCCCAGGCTTTTTTGTGAGGTAGAAATGTGTTGTTTTCGGTTGAAAGAAAGCAGTGTGTTTGTGTGGAATCTGAGTTTTTGTCAGCTCGGCATCACAACCTGCGCAGCTGGGTTGGTGCCACTGGCTTCCTGCCATGGTGTTTCCAGCCTCTGACTCTGTGTCAAGTTGGTAAATGGACCATTGTCACTCTCAGTAAGACCAGAGGCACGTCACTTCTCCAAAGTCGTTCTGGTTTGTGTATGCGTGCACAAATGATTTCTCAGTGAAAACAAGCAGCTTTTTAAATGACTATTGTGTGCTGATCATCTCACTCAGACCCCCACCAGGACACCACAGAGCGAGCGGTTCAGCGTCCAAAATGACTGCGGGGAGTTTTTTTTTTTTTTTTTTTTTTTTTTTTTTTTATAATGAGACTTCATTGTGCCGTCTATCTTCCTCTGGATTTGTCTCAAAATGACTTCAATCGCAGAATATTCTGCTTCAAAACCAATCAATAGGTTTCATATTTTATTGAAATCCTCTTTTTGGATGATAAAAAGCAGTTTTTTTGTGAACCTCATTTGGGCCTTGATTAGAAGTAGCGGCTCCACCAGTATTATCTCAAAAGAACTTGCAGGACACAAATGGAGAAAAAAATTGGGCGTCGCTCCTGCAACACTGGAATGTGTCTTTCTGATGGATGTTTTCATATTTGGTGACAGAATGAGGGATTTCACAGCAGGCTGTCATGCTCAGAAGTCGGTGTAGGTAATGTTTCAGCAGCACAGCATGACTCGGTTTTTCCTCTCCATTTTAGACATAAATATAGGAGGAATAAAATTGTATCTCAGTGGTACTCTTCCTCTACAAGTGTGTGTTCTGAAACGCTGCGAATACCACTCACTGATGAGGAGGTCATGGAGAGAGAAGGGCATTTATATTGAATCTTTTGTCAAGTTTTTGGTATTCAGACTGAGGTGCGATAAGCCGAGCCAGTTGAAGCGTGCTGTGAAATCTAGCCCCCAGCGCAATGCATTATCATCATGCAAGTCAGGGCAGCGCTCTGCTCATAGTTGCTCCATCTCACCATGTGAGTGACTGCCTGCTCCCTCAAGTCCTGACAAAGACCTTTAGAGGAAGATTGTTTGCTGAGGTTCCCCCCCTCTCGCCGCTTGTCTTGTCTGAGGAGTTTACATATGTGCTTTTTGATGGCTATTTTAACGCCGCTCCTCTTTGTGGTGCTGAGTTAGAAGGTCGAACATGGATAGAATAATAGTAGGTGCGAAGAAGTTAATTTCCAGGAAGGGTAGGATCACAGGTCTGCAGAGACGGGACCGGCCGGCGGTGACTGAGCAAAGGTCACGGTAATCTAGTGCCATAAGGAAGAGAACGGGTGTTAAGGCAACGTCTGTTTCAATAAGTGTTGGGCGAATCCGAAAGCTCTTGAAGGCTTGTGTTTGAGTCACACTTGTGCCTGCTGGTCTCAAGAAAGTAACAAAGGATATTGGCCCGGTTTTATTTCCTTCACTATTTAACTGCCTGTACAGCCAAATGTCATGGAAACACTGAACCCATGTTTAGGACAGAACTCATTCGGCAGTGACATGCACAGGAAAAACAAACAAATAAATACATTCCTGGCGTTCTAAATGTTTTTGACATAACCCTTTCCCTCTCTCACCCTAAACATAATTACCGTAATTTCCGGACTATAAGCCGCTACTTTTTTCTCGCGGTCTGAACCCTGCGGCTTATAAAACGATGCGGCTAATATATTGATTTTTACAGGGATATTCCAATCAATCGGCCACCGATTATGAAAGGCTGAACTCGTTGTGATCTGTGAATGCCGACCACTGCCTGTCATTGCTGGTCACAAAATCCGATCACATGTGACAGCAGCCGTTCTGATGAGGCACCGCCCGCGGTTTGTGATGCGTCTGCTCCTCCCTCCCGACTCGCCACTCGCTTGGCAACAGCGTGTCTAATGCGGAAGCTTTTTTCAGTCTGTCATGTCAAGTTTGCATCCTGCAGCACATGCACGTTAAAGGGCGTCAACGCCACGAATTCAATACGATATTTAAAACACCAGCACTTGACGGAGCACAGAGAGTTTTCTGGTGCTCATGAAAGTGAAACTACAGGAACCAGCGGTCACTCGCGACACTCGCCGGTCTGAGCGTGACGTTCAGAAAGCGAAGCATATTGCCCGAGAAATAATCATTAATTTCACCACGCCAGATGAGCAGCCTTTCTCAGGTGTCGTTTTAAGACGGAATCAACCGGGACCGAATCCGCTGCAGTCTTGTGTGTGTCAGATGCAGCGTTCGCGGTGAATCTGAAACGTTTGCAACCGTCCAGAGTGAGAACTTTCATGAAAGAGGTTGAAGACAGCTGCTTCAGCTGAGTGCTCTCCCTGTCTCTCGGAGCATCCCGAGTTTTTACAGTCTAATGAGCATGCTCTTTGCTGGCAAAAATATTGAGCTTCGTCACATCAAACCGATGACATCACGGGCGTTTTATTTACCTTTGAAGCGCTCAAATTGCGCTGTTTTCGCCCGCGTGTCCGCAGCTCTGCTGACAGAGACGATCTACTGGAGGGTGAAAACAGCGCTTTCTGAACACTTTAAATGTAAATAAGATGTGAGGAGTTCATGACTGGAGTTCAGAACATTGGCAAGATTGTTTCATGAGTCAGTCTCGACACTGGACCCCGTTTTCAAAACTAGTACTAGAGGATCGCTAGAAGTGATCCTTATGCATTTTCTGTGGCGCAGACAGCAACGGTGCACCCGCGGCTTATAGAGCGGTGCGGCTTATGTATGAACAAAATCCATTTTCCGTCTTAGATTTGGTGGGTGCGGCTAATATTCCGGTGCGCTCTATAGTCCAGAAAATACGGTATCCAAAACAAATGGCTAACCTAAACCCGGACCCTGAACCAAACTTAAATGAAATTACTGTATAATGTCCCAGTTATTAGTAATCCTCAAATTGAGGCTTAAACTTGTGGGGATCGGCAAAATATCCCAAATTATATTTTAGATTAAAATTAACTTTAAAAAATTGTCTGCTTTCCTCTGGAGAAGTATATTATTTTATTTGGGATGGTGTAGGATTAAAAAAAAAAAGATGTGAAGTAAAAATAACTCATTAGCTCATGATGGATGGACAGATTCAGTATCAGGGTTGAGAGTGCCTCCAGGGCACCGCCATGGTCTGGCTTTATAAATAATTGCGTGAAGAATTAATCAGTTTTCCCTCAATGAAACACGTTTTTTTTTAATATATATTACTGACAGGTGTATGTTTTCTCCTGCAGCCATCTATAATTATGATCCACGGGGCGAGCAGGAGCTGTGTCTTCAGGTGGGAGACACAGTCCACATACTTGAGAAACTGGAAGGTGAGCAAGACTGAACGTTCTATTTTCTTCGCTTCTGCGAGCAAGCTGACACCTGCACTTCAATGAAACGCTGAGCTACACGACAGTGCTGTTTATAATAATGGAAATAAGTCGGCGGCTCGCAGCGTTGTTCCCCTGACAGTCTGTGTCGCTTCTGCTATCCACTCTTCTTTGTCTTACATGTTCATCTATTAATTAATATTTCCTCAGGCTGGTATCGGGGCTACACGCTGCGAAGGAAATCTCACAAGGTACCTGCATTAGTGCTTCATTATATACCGAATCTGACACGTGCCTGATTACTGACAGCTCATGACTTTCCCAGGGTGTTTTTCCAGCATCCTACATCCACTTAAAGGAAGCTACCGTCGAGGGGATTGGGTAAGAACGTTATGATAGCGCCAGTGTGTGTTTTGAAACAAATGTAAACAAAACACTGAACATAGTTTTAGATATATTATCTGTCTGGAAATTGTGACTGTTATGTACTACGTTGGACTGAAATATTTCCAAACTACAGTACCCCCTCTGATGCTTAACATTATTTGGATTTTTAGACTGAAATTAATACCATAATTTCCAGACGATAAGCTGCTACTTTTTTTTTTTAAGTCTGAACCCTTGACATGGCTAATATATGGATTTTCACAGGGTAAAGAGCGTCATGCTGCCAAAATATTGAGCCTCATCACATGAAATCACAGGCGTGTTATTGACCTTAAAGCCCTAAAAATGCTCTGTTTTTGCTCGCGTGTCTGCAGCTCTGCCCACAGAGCTGATCTCCTGCAGGACTGGAGATGAGAAGCAGAAGCTGAGACGGGCTGTGGTGTCGATACTTTCGGACACGCGGGTGAAAACAGCGCATTTTGAGTGCTTTAATGTCAATAAAAGATGTGAGGCGTTCATGATTCAAGTTCAGGACATTGCCGAGTTTGTTTCATGAGTCAGTCTCCCTGCTGGACCCTGTTTTCCAAATTGATGACAAATCAAAATATTCAACTTTATTCTAGTCTACTAGTAGTCAACCCCTTTGAATTCACTGACTTCAACTGAAGGCCAGCCAATTGGTGCTAGTAGTCTTTCAATAAAAAGTGTAATGGAGATCATCTCAAGTGAATGTAGTAGTATGAAAAGCACTGTGTTTGGAAGGCTGCTGGTAATTCAGTATTTCTGGTGTCCATTACAGAACCAAGACAAAACACTAGGGGTAGGACTGCTTATTGGCAGGTATCCTCCGATACGAGACTTGTTCCGATACAGGAGGGGTGATATGATAGATTGCAATATATTGTAATGAGAGCTATCAGGGTGAAAATCAGCTAATGCAGTACAATATCATGTGCATGAAAACAAGTTCATTGTTTGACGTCAGTCCAGTTAGACTTTTAATTGAATTTCACAGGCCAACAGAGGAATGAATGGCTTCCTTCCTTCCCAAAAAAACTCCAGTGTGCAGAAAGGAAAACTAGTATTAAACATGATACAAACGCATATCTAAGTATATACATATTAAACATTGATATGGACAACTTAAAATGTCAAGACAATATCACTCAATCAAGTATTGCGATATTTTTACAAAATGAGTGATTTTTCGTGGCAGTATTAATTGCAAATATTTCACCCCAGCGTTCACATCATTTCTATAATTTTCATGCTGCATGTAAAATATAAAATATCCATATTGATTTATGGTCATTCATTTTATGTGCACCTACCAAATCAATTTTTAATGAGATCATATGCATATTTTCTGCAAAGTTGTCTCCTCCAACTACTGTATTTGTTGTGATCAACGCAGTATTGTGCCATTCATCTAGACTTTTTCATGTACTGGGGGAAGAAAATGTGAAATTACTGTATGTATTAAAGACATTTATCAAGCCTGAAAGTTATTCTGTGGATATGCTTTTTTGGCATGTCTGAAATGTGGTTCATTTGCGACAGAAACATCTTCTAAAGATAAATTTTAGCTCGAGGTGGTAAAATAACGCTAACGCTGCTGTTTAAAGAAATGAGCACTGACAACTTGGGGAACAATTAAATGTGTTGGAAGAGAATGCTGGTGTGCTGATGGAGGCATGTGCAAGAAATGTGTAGATGATGAGATGAAAGGGTAAGCAAGGCATTATTATTATTGAAATTGTTTGTGCAGAGGTGACAAGTCTGTCTTCTCCATAGATTTATTCTCATACTGGTGTAAAGTATGACAAGGGTTTGTGCTGGGGTTTTATTTGACAGCCTTAGAAAACAAAGTGTGGTACAAATGTATGTATTTTGTGAAATTATTTGATCTGAATAATTCATGCAGCTTTCAGTTTAAGAGCCTCCATATTTAAAAAATGAACACGCATTATTGTAATACTGAATTTAGTTACGTGAAAAATGAAAAACAAAATGGGCAAAACTCCAAGTTTTTATGTTTGAATAATCTTCTGACTGCTTCTTCTCTTGGGGCTGGTAGCCACCAGGAAATTATTATTCCTGCAGACTTACCTCTGGTGCAGGAGCTCGGGGCCACTCTGCGGGAATGGGCCCAGATATGGCACAAGCTGTTTGTGGTACGTACACACAAACTTCCGCTTTTTTCTTTTGTTCACGAGACATTTTTCATTATAGCCTGTAGGTCATTTGTGTATAAATCTGTACCGAACAGGCGAACCAAGCCACTCTCTTCCGGAGTGTGCAGCAGATGGCTTACAGCATCATCGAATATCGATCTCAGATACTGTCAGGAACGCTGCCCAAGGATGACCTTGTGGAGCTCAAAAAGAAAGTGACGGCCAAGATTGATTATGGAAACCGGTATGAAGCGTTTTGAGATGATACATTCTGGTTTGGTTTGCATTGGACATTGCTGTTGAGTGTTTATTTGATCTTGCAAGTCTTTGGTCTTTTGCTCAGGATTCTTGGGTTGGACCTGGTGGTGCGAGATGAAGCTGGTAACACACTGGATCCAGACCGCACAAGTACAGTCAGTCTGTTCCGAGCGCATGAAACCGCTTCGCGCAGTGTTGATGACAGGATTCAGGAGGAAAAGGTATTCAGGTTATTGATTTATGTATGCTTGTGCTGCTGACATTCTGTTCTCCCCTTGGCCTTGCTGTCCCCTGCAGACACGGCTGCAGAATCTGGAAATGCGGCGGCAGACTCTATTCAGCACGGTACACACTTACAGTCTGCTTATGAACCTAAAAAACTTTGTGTGCAACATTGGGGAGGATGCAGAGCTCCTCATGTCACTCTACGACCCGGACCAGTCTGAATTCATAAGGTGAGCCTCTTCTTTCCTCCTAGTCAGTGGCCAATACAGTTCATTCATACATTATTCATGTGGTACCCAGACTGAGTGTGGTCCTAGTACGCTAACACTGGACACACACCAAACACAGTCAGAGCACACATTGTAGTGTAGAGCACGCATTGGAGTACTCACTCCAAATCCATGCTGTTGCCTTGCAAACTGCTGCACCGACATGGTCAAGTTGGATTTGAGGGGGTCATAAATGCTGGAAGTCTGTTCAGAAAAATATTTCTTATCCTGTAAACTTTTAAAAATATGGCATTATTTGTAGACTTTGAATCACATGCTGCACTTGAAGTGTCAACGTGATGCCAGAGCCAGTGGTACAGGCACCGAGCTGTCAGACTGAAGACAGTTCACTTGGTACTAAGACACAAGAGACAAGGAGTGAAGTGATTCAGACTAGTACATTTAGTTACGCATTACATATTAAGCACTTGCATATAAACAAAATAAACAACACAAATATTTCAACAAAAATGCAATATTAATTCGCCAAAAAGAAAGGAGAATTTGTTGAATACAAAACAAGCGTGTCGCAAACAGGGATCAGACTGGCCAAGAAACCTCCCTTAAAAAGTGCCACTGATCTTGCATTGTTTGTGTCACACTGCCACTGCATTCTGTCTGGCCTCCTGCAGAATGAAATCACTCAATAAAGAAGAACAGCATGAGGAGGATTTTACAATCATTGTAATTAAGAGAGCCACCTTATGACACCATGTGGTACAGAAGTTTCTTTTGGTGTGAGCCTGGGGTAACAGTAAAATGATGAAGCAGCTGAATTGACACATGGGACAGTGGCTGAGAGGGTGATCGGTAGGGTGACCGGTCCATCGCATTAACACGTTTTCACTACTTGGAGAAGCAATTTAGTTTTCGCACCCCGCCTCAAGGAGACCCCCACTTCTGAGAAAAGTCCGAGTTTAATTGCTGCATGAAAGGGGGCTGCCTCAGCCTGTGAGGTGATCTGGGTCCCAGAGGTGTTGAGGAGATGTAGCTGCAAAAACTGTGAAACCAAAATCGAATTCTGGGGTGACAAGGCGGCACTTCCGAGAACAGTGAGATGGCAAAACAGTAACCAGAAAAGCTCAGCGCTCTTCGATTCAGTGCTTCCATGTTCTACTGGTTTATTGAAACGTTCCGTTGAAATGAATGAAGTTAAATTGGATAAAGGTTATTTTGAAACTTTAGATTTAGGATTTTATTGTTCACATTGTGGAGTAAAAGGTTTGTATCCTTAGATGTGACCTATATTGAGTCCTTTTGGAAATGGCCTCCTACCGCTGATGTTTTGGGTTGTGATGAACCTGTGATCTCAGCCATTTCTCCATCTCCATTTGGATTGTGCTTAGAGAATAATAATGTTGCAACTACTAATCAACTAATGAATTCATCTGCGACTAATTTACTACTCTATTGTAGTCGTTGCAGCCCGAGGATGCTTTTATAAATACACTGTTAAATCCAGGATGTGACTCTTGGACCTGCTTATTTGTTTTTATTTTATTTTTTCTAAAATGTCTGGATTTTCAATATTGTTGCACAGCATTACTTCAGATTGCTTTGAATCCCAGCCCACATGTCCCTGAGCACATAGTTTTTGACTTTACAGGCCAGTTTTGCTGTCCCTCTCTGGCCCTCACAGCTTTCTGTTTCACTCTCACAACTTAACTTCCGCGACACTGAACCACATGGGAGACGATGAACCGGTGTGGGCTTGCCGCCTCTGAGCCTGGAGTTCTCCTTGTTTGATGAAAGAGAAGCATCTTTCCGCCTCCACTTTGGTTCAGTCCAGGTCCTGACACGCAGCTCAGATGTGCTGGCTTTATTGAAAGGTTGAACAGATGCGATGAGGATCTCCTCTAGGCCCACTGTGGGGCGTCCCAGTCAGGTGCTTCAAAGCAGAAGGTCTGTCCGAACCTTGGATTGAAGAGGTGCTGTAGAATTGGGACAAGAGGTCGGCTGCCATCCATCCTCTTTTTAATCTCACTGATGTCCAGATTTAGTATTTGACTCTCACCACACGCAGGTCCATAAAATCAAGTCTTTTGAAACGCCATTAGATGCTATTACTGACCTGGAACCTTGGTACCTCCGCTTTCTCTGCTGCCCCTAATGTTGCTTAAGTACCACCTTCAACAAAAGTTTCAAAGTGAGGAAAATAATTACAGGAAGTTATGTGACATGCACAGGGAATAATAATTATGTCTGGAGGTTGTGCATTCTTTGTCACATCACCCCACACACACAGCTCTGATGGAGCGGCTTTACCACGGTTTTAAATTAACACCACAAGCTGGAAGGCTGCTGGTTTGAGGCCGCGCTAAGCTGCTTCTTTTCCTGCTTCGTGGAGTCCAAATGTTCAATCTATATTCTAAATTAGGGGTAAAACGGGGGCGGCTTGAATAATGAACGCCACTAAAATGACATTAAAAGACTAATCAAGTTGTTTGTGAACAGGGAAAACAGTATGGTGGGATTTAACCGAAGACTTTCATGTTAATCCTTAGTTTGGTTCATTTTTTTCCTTCACTTAAGTCGTCTTCATGTTGTAGTTTAAAGCAATGATTAAACAGTGTAATGTGTTAGCACTAACGAGACTTCTCGTTCTACCTGCAGTGAGAACTTCCTGGTGCGGTGGGACAGCACCGGGATGCCCAAAGAAATCGAAAAACTCAACAACCTGCCTGCCCTATTCACGGTAAGTGGATTCTAACTTCCTATTCCCAGGGTCCCAGATTTGCAGCACGCAGCTGGAAATGTGTGACAAAGATGACAGTGTGCTCCTTGAAAAGCTCCTGATTCAGTAAAAGTTTTGAGAGGAAGGCTAAAATCCAGACTGTGGCTTGGTCACGTGTCTTTGTGTTTCTGCTGTGTTTTATGTTCTTCTGTGAGAGGTAATTGGTTTTATCTGCTGAGGTTCTGCTGACATTTGGCTGTTGTTCTCCATTAAATATATATTACGTCAAGGCATGGAATCCTCATATTCAAAAGGGATTAGAAAGTCCATGTGGGTGGTTCCGCCACCTGCCAGAGGGGTCATATAGGTGGGGTGGAGATAGACCACCAGTCAAGGGTGACAGTTAGAGCCATTGAAAGTCCTTCTCTGCAGGGTGGGAATCAAAGATGCCGCTGAGTTGGTCTCAGTCATATCTTCAGTCACCATGTGGAACATCTATTCATTCACAGCTAAATTTAACTATGGCGTTCCACAAGGTTCTATTTCAGGCGTCCTTCTGTTTTCCATCTACTTGCTCCCTGTTGGCCAGTCCCGCGTCCCAAAGGAGCTTTCCACTTCTATGTGGACAACACGTTTACTTGTCCAGAAAGGAAATCAGCTGCAGCTGATCTAGCATGGCTTGATGATGTCACCAGTTGGATGGCGCAAAATTTCCTTAAACCAGTCAAAAATAGAAGTACTAGTCTTTCCTTCACCCACCTCTCATAGTGTCTCTCATGCAGCCTCCCACGTCCAGAAACAAAACTCATGTAGCCCAAAATCTTGGTGTCTGATTCGACCTGTGACTTTCATTTGATCTGTCCATTGTTAAATAATGCTCACATCTGCTGACTTCAAAGAACGTATTCTGGCCTCGATTAGAACAGCAGAAAACTTGGACCTCAAATTGTAGGAAATTTGGGGATTATTAAAAAAACCCTGCTGAAAAATTTGTGGTATGAATTGTTCTGTGGCAATGGAATAAAACAATTTATGTTCATTTAATCTTACATCCCAGTCATCTGCAATTGCAAATGAAGAATAATCTAACTCTGAACTGCACACCATTATGTAGTAAGTGTTTGGATGTAGAAAGACGAGGGGCTGCAGGGAAGAATCTGAAGTATACTGCGCACCACGCAGAAGCGTCCCACACGTACCTTTGTCTGCAGAGAGAAAGACAGGTGACGCATCAATGTCTCAACAATGATGTCAATAATACATCAATGACAGTGCCACAATACTGACGATGGTGGGGGGATTTCAAAGCGGCATCGCAATAACAACAGAACAAATGCTGAAATGAGATGCTGTGTGGCCGTAATGACAAGCAGAACGATTATCGTCGAACGGGGAACACTCAAAGCAAACGTTCCTCATTTAGATTTCTTTCATTAAACATTTGCATTTCTCTCGCAGAGCTTCCACTGTTTCCACTGGCATTTCTCCCCGGGGCTTATTTTCTATTTGCTCAACCGTTGTGGTGGAATAGTCCACTCTTTTATTGTGAAAGTAATTCTGTTGGTTTTCAGGATCTCAGCAGCGGTGACCTGATGAGGCCGCGACTTTTCCTGGTGTGTCAGATCATCCGCGTTGGCAGCATGGAACTTAAAGAGGGCAAGAAACACACTGGAGGGCTGCGGCGGCCGTTCGGTGTGGCTGGTAAGCAGCCATTGTACCTTTTTAATATTTGTTAATGCAATACAATCTCTCAGCCATGAAGAATTCCATTTGGTTGCAGCGCTGCAGTCGCATGAACAGTTTTGTTGAAGTGCAAAAATGAAATGGGAACACCTGTTTTCTGACCTAGAAAATGTCTTAGCTCTGCCTGGGCGACAGGCTCTGGAAATTGGTTTTAGTCACAGGTTTTTTTTTTCTCTCGTGTGTTTTGGTCAAGTGATTAGTGGATTTGATGAAAATGGTTTGCTTCAGTGTTCCAGCAAATGGACTGAAACCAGAGCTAGATGGAACATTTAGCAGAAAATTCCAGTCATTCTTCGGTAGAAATAAAAGACACTTCAAGTATAACGCTGTGTGGATTGCTCTTAGTGAGAAGCCCTCCCCAGGCTCCTCTCAAGCATTTGCAGGACAGCTGTGGAAAAGGTAGACTGAAAAACGCCTCAGAATAGGATTGTCTGTTAAAGTATGAGATAAAATGGAAAGGCACAAGTCAAAACACAATCTTTTTTAATACGATTCAGGAGGTTCAGGTTTGACGGAGGGTGGGACGAATATTAGTAGCTTAGCTAATGTTACTGTTGTATTTTTAAGAGACTAGTGGCAGCCAAATTTATAAAACAAAAACAAAACAAAAAAAGCGAACAACAACAACAAACAAATGGAAAAAAACACTGCCGCTGCTTGTGGAACTAAAGTTTGCGTGTACACACCTGACACCTGAAGGGATCATGTAAGGGCGCCTGCATGTAAGTGATTATTATTCACTTCTAATGATTGAAAGCTAGTATTTTTACTGTCATCAGTGCAGCAAATGTTAAAAATTCCACCCATTGCTTCCTTGTTTCTTAGTGGGCTCAGTTCATTCTGTTCTATGTCACAGTTCAAGTTGGGAATGATTAATACAAATGGTTGTGTATGTTTTTTTTTGGTCTTTTTTTTTGACTGAGCAACGTATACACTGGAGTGACTTATAGTCTGAAAAATAAAAATGACGCCTTAAACTGCAAAAAATAATCAGTTAAATAAATTAGTTAAATAATCAGAAATTTCAAAAAGCATCAAAGAACATGTAGCGTTGTTTTAGATAGCGACACTGCTAGGCTAAAGCTTCCATTGTTTTGAATGGCTGATAAGTGACCGTCCATTTGCCATTTATCAATCACTTGTATTCAAAATTTTTGTATTCAAATGACCCCTTGTCTACTGTTGAACACCCATTATTTCAGTCGACATAAACCTCTGTTGCACTTGTTGTTTTGCTGGCACTCTAGCTCCTCGTCCATACATCTTTTTGGGTTTGTTTTTCATCAGTGGTGCTGCCAAAATGAATGAGATAATTACAGTGTTCTGTCCTGCTTTCCCTGGCGATGATGATCCTCATATCCTTCTCCCTGCAGTGATGGATATAACAGATATCGCCCATGGCAAGACTGACGACGAGGACAAGCAGCATTTCATCCCCTTTCAACAGTGAGTGTTCTGATATTGTCACACTTTTGTCACTTGAGTGCCGTGCTATAATGTGACACATATTACCATGAATAATTGAATGTGATTTGCAACTTTGTTTGGTATGTTAAATGAAATATTCACAGAGAACCTATTCTACTATTTATGCATTGCGTTTCAAGGACGTGAAAATGAAAAAAAAAAAAAAAACCACAACAACCCTTCACAGTCTTCAGTGTTAGACGCTGTCATAGATGAGCTTTAAGGCTCCGTCTCCATCGCACAAGTGGGTGGATGAAGATGATAATGTGTTTGGAGATTCTGGGAGGAAGAGGCCCCTAGAGCAGGACCAAATCAAACCCATACAACTTTAGTTTCTGTCTTCATGAGAGTCAGCAGGAATAGAACAAGCCCTTCTTAGTGACCTTTGATGTCAAATCCGTTTTTAAAATCTAGATTTTTTTTTTTTTTTTCACCAACGCTTCAGTATTCACTTTTGTATTGACTTCTCAGCCATGCTAGTTTATATATTTGGTTACCCTTATTCTGGAGTGAAGAGATTGGAAGGCATTCTTAATGCTAATGCTGCAAATATTAGAAGATCCCAGGAGCTTGGTGCGTTTTAAAATGTTAACATTCTTGTTCAAACTACAAGCCGGACTGCATGTGGTAGAAAAGACAAAAAATCAATTTGGAGAGTTGATGAATCGATATTGGACCGTGCAAAGAAAGATCGGATTGAGTACTCGCCCCTCAGAAGGGGCGCCGGTGTTTCATCCAATTCAAACTTCACAGTTGTCTTTATCACGATGCAGGATTTATGTTAGCACATCAGGAAATATTTTTTTCTTTTTTGTCTACACAGAATAAAAACACAGTAGTTCATCTTCCTAATTGTGATAGCTGAGTTTAAGTCAAGTCCCCTTTATTGCCATCCATGTTGTTGCTCTCCAGCAATGAACTCGTGAAAGAGAATATTGAAGCAGTTGCTATATGTATAAATATGCAAGAATTGATGCTCAAATTGAGTATTGGTGAATGGTTTCAGAGATGCCAGCTTGTTTAAAAAAATCTTCACATCTTTTGCAGATGTTGTCGTTGGAGTCCAGCATGAAAAAGAATTATGTGTTTCATAAAATCAAAACCAGACTTCTGCTTTTAGAGTGGCCATGGTTCCACGAGGCCCTCCTGTGTAGAAGACGGCAAATGTTCTCTTGTTGGACTTAATGTCTATGGAGATAGATCCTGCTGTGAAAGCCAATAACAGTCCTGTTAGAAGATTGCTGTCTGCAGTTATCCTGCTCTTGTAATTAGTTTCTATCAAGTCAATAGGAGCTTTTAGGACGTCTTCAGCTGCAAACACTTCTCTGGGCTCGCTCCTTATTGACTGTGTCAGTGCACAGTCTAAATGTTAAAATAAATGAATGCAGGTAAACTTGTTCAACCATAAACAACCGGTCCACTACAAAATCTCGCCAATTCATCGATGCAGACGACTTCTGCTTGGCTTTCCAAGCGCCAGGCTTTGAGCCACTTGTACGGGTGCTTACAGAAGATCGTGCCAAACTAGACCGGTTCTGCAAAACCTGGTGCTTAAAACTAAGCCCAGCAAAAACCGTCCACCCCAAAATGTGAAAGCCACCAGTGAACTAAACATGAATCTGAGCTGACTTGAACTGAAACATGCCTCGACTCCAACCTAAGGACTTGAAGGAGGATTACTCACCCTCAATACAGTGAGCCACAGGCTACTGCTTGGCTTAAGGGCTCAACATTCGCTAAATAGTAATGCAGGTAGACAATTAAGTATAATACATGTGTAATATCGTTGGCATGTAGACAGAACATTGGAAAAAACGGCCATGTCCAATATACATGGGGGCAGCTCCTGATACAGCTGTTAACTGGTTATTTTTCCAGTACATATCACCCATTCGTATGGGCCAGTAGACTCCTCTTGTGCCTGTTGTTTGGTAGAGCAGGTGGTGATTACTGCATTCTATGGCCAGTGGAGTGTACGGTTAGTTTTGTAGGTTATTTAGATGCTTAACCTCAACCGCACCATGGGGTAATCACAGTCGGTATCAGGTCGCACTTGTTGTACGTGTATAAATGTGTACAACACCTCCCATGCATTGTGTGATCAAAGCCAAGATGATAATGGTGGGAACAAATAAGAAAGTGGATTATCCTCCTTGGACTCTGCCTCCTCACACCAAAGTGATACATCATCATTTCATAAGCCGCGTTTAGACACACCACCTCCTCTGTCTCCATAGACAGAATAACTTCAGACCAATTTCAGTGAAAATGAGATGGTAGGAATGTTAACAAAAATATAAAACATTCTTTCAAAATTTGAAGAAAAAAATCTCTCTCTCTGTAGCCAATCTTCAATCGACTAGTTCCCAGCAGGCAGTAGGCATCTCACTGAGACTCTGCTTTGAAACTATGATATGATGACGATAATAATAGCAATAATTGTAGACACAAGCCAACTGTCCACATACAATATGGCCGTTTCTTTTTCTCCAAAAACTACTTTCTGGGGCTGAATGTTATCAGCACCATACATCACATATGATGGTACTGTTATATACTTAATACATCACCTGTTAAAGGTGCTGGACGTGGCCTTGCATCCAGTGCTAATGAGTTTCCTTCATTTTAATACATCTTATGCTCCAGAGGTTCAGAAAAATGACTCTCCATCATGCCTCAGTAACTTTCATCCAGTAGCTCCAATGAGGAAAAGGGTTGAGAGCCGGATAAAGCACTTGATCTCCTCCTCCCTGCACAGCACATTTGACGCTCGCCAGTTTGCTTGCCAGACCAAACAGAAGGCTTGACGTCTCGTCAACACCCTCCTCGCCACCTTGACGTACTTGTGAAAGTGTGGGTGGAGTTTTTGTAGGTGTCAATGTCATAGTCCCTCCCACCCTCTCAAAGAAGATCAGAACCCTTTGGTTTGACTCAGTGAAATGGGCCCCCAAGTGTCTCTCCAACCGGCCTGGTGTGCTTCAGTCGGCACTGTGTTGCTGCTGACAGCTTCACCGTGGTGTCGGCAGGATCGGCAACCCCTGCTTAATACCAGGTGGATGTGGTTTCCTTCCAAAGATCTGGTGCAAAAGCACTGAGAAGGTCTCCTTAATCAAGCAGCTTGTGGAGCCTTCTTGTGCAGAAGGTCATCAAGAGTCAGAGCCAATAAGGTGTTTATTGTCATGTTTTCATCCACTCATGCATAAGGATTGGTCGAGGAAGCACCTTCCAGTGATATGCATTCAATTATATATTACATATGATCCTAAAATTGTCATTTGTAAATATAAATGTGTATTAGAGTGTTTTATTTCTTTTTTTCTAATTTACTTTGTTTTGGTACTTTTGTTTATTAGGGAATTTTCTGGACAGCTTCCCGCTCATTTCGCTTCAGAAACACTCAGATACAGCGTCAAATTGAAATTTAACTGGCAATAAAACAAAGCATAAATGTAATTGCAGTAATATCTTTCTTCTTTTCCTGGCTCGCATCTTCCAGGATTGCTTGAGTTTTGAGTGTCCCGGTGCCATTAAATATCCCATTCTCGCAGCAGGTTTCCGGCTCGCCCAGGATCGATCGTGCCTCTGGTTGCCTGTTGCTTGGCACTGGTTGAAGTAAAGAAGCAAATGGATGTGGCAGTTTTCTCATGAAATCATTTTCAAATGATTCACTATCTCCCCTCATTGTGTCAGTTTAGTGTTTCAGAGAAACTCAGTTCCTGCTTTCATCAAAAAATCCGAGACTGATTTGACACATTTATTCAGAGCCAATCCTGCGATTGAAGAGAAATATGTTCTACACTCCCACAAATGAAAGCCATCAAGATATCGCCCGCGATTTACAGGCCAGTCTGGCAGAAGCCTGTTGCTGTCTGACAGAAGTCAGTGATGAACAAGGCTGGCAACATGGTCTGTGTGCGTAGAAACCAGGGCATCCATCACCGTGGCTGGTGTTTCACCTGGCTTCACAAGTCCCAGACTTCAGCCTGACCACATTTCAACCCCACAAAATGAGGACATCTTATTGCTAATGCCAGCAAAGATGTTTAGTGGCACGTGAATTTAGGTGCCTCATTAATATTTTGGTTGGGTCCAGCAGCTGAGAGCAAAGGAATGATGATATATGCATGAAAACGTGTCAGATTTGTCAGTTTTATGATATGCATTGTACTAAATACGCCAACACAGAACTCCATTGAAAACACACCACCTGTAAATTTGAAATGTATTTATCAAATTCCTCCTGACCCAAGATGAAATATAAAAGTCGGAAATGTTGCCACCACTGCAGAAAAAAAGAACACCATGGAACTGTTACTGTCACATTGACACCATGGAACTCAACGCGACAGTAACAAAATTCATGCACATTACATGAGGAACACAACATTCTGAAAACCCTCATTCTGATGAGGGTTAGAAATGAGCTGCATGAGTGCACAGCAGTTTTTGATGTAGTTGTACGTGAAGGTGTTTGGCAATGCAGAGTCTGTAGTTGTCTTGATAGGCACATTAAGCTATCTCTGAATGACACCATCTAACTTTCTTATTTTTGTTGCTCAAATATTTTCTATTGTATTTAGAATTTTTTTTTTTTTTCTGTTTTCATGGCATTATATATATATATATATATATATATATATATATATATATATATATATATATATATATAATGCGTATGGGTTTTCGCCGGGTTCTCTCCGGTTTCCTCCCACAGTCCAAAGACTCAGTAGGTTAATTGGGCATTCTAAAATTGCCCCTAGGGTGTGTGTGTATGTGCGTGCGTGCGTGCATGCCCTGTGATGGACTGACTAATATACAGAATATTGGATATATATCATGTCTGAAATACATTCGAGCTGTGTTGTTGTATGAGCTGCAGGGTTCAGACCACGAGGAAAAAAGTAGCATGTTACAGTCCGGGAATGACCCGGGACAGTCTGGAGCCTAAGTGGTCAGCTCTGTGAGACCACCTCACCTATGTGATTGAACTAGTCCTTCAATGAATTCCCCGTGTGTTGTCCCAAAAAACATTTTATTGTTTTGAAGAATTCAATTGTGAAGAGTCCCATTGCTCACAGGCAAGAAATCAACAGCGTGACCTAAATTACGGTACTGTGAACTTCTGCAGCTAATGCTGACTAAGATTAGACCAGCTGGCACACTTGGCTCTCACTCGAAATACGGTCCCACTCTCATGTCAGAACGAGTTTGGACCTCCCATCTGTCGTCCCGGAAGAGGTGGCTCATCCACCATCATATGGCTGCCTGTAAAATGGTTTAACCAAAGTGCACCGCAGCCACATAAACTCCAGTTATTATACAGAAGCTGTAAAAGTCACCTGGTTATTGGGGAACCTCTTTGTCTCATCAAGCTCTTTGACTCGCTCCAGCTGTGTTTTTTCATTCTCTATCTCTTCATTCTTCTATCTTCAATGTCTTTTGTCTTCAATACTTTCTCTCTTCTTATTATATTTCCTTTCTATTTTTCTTACATTTGATCTGACTGTAAATATCTAAATATAAATATATATATTTATATGTTAAAATATAGTGCTTTTTGCTATTTTTTAATGTTGTTTTCTTCATTAGATTTTCTTTTTTTTGCTCTGTTTTTCAGTTGAGCTTCCATAGTCTGTTATTTTTTTGTATACATATAGATTTTGATCATTGCAATGCAATTTTTAACGTCACAATATTAGGAAAAAAATCCATAAATAGTCAGTGAAAAATATGTTTAAAATGAGAAAAAAGAAAATGAAAAATACTATCTGATGATTACTGATAACAAAAATGAAAATGAATAAATGATTTTTTAATATATATTTTTCTCTGTTTACAGAGTAAAATACAATGATGCTGACTCGGATCTACTCATGAACACTCAAACACTCATGAAATTCCAAATCCCAATATCACCGCTCTGTTCTGTATGACTTGATAGCACTTTGAGCATTAACGGCATGATTGATAGTCATGAGCCTAAACGGACAGCAGGTGGCAGCAGGGTCTCAGAACTTGCTTGCACAACAAGCAGTAGAAGAAGATAGAGAGCTTTTGCTTCTGAATCTTCCAGTGATACAATTTGCGGAAGATTTAATCGAAGTCCATTCTTCCGTTACTTTGTGAGAAAAAAATAGTATTTTGTGTTGATGTGTTTTATACATGGCCTGGCTCATTTGCAATCCCACGGAGTGTCAGCAGAATATAGTTGGATAAGTCTTGTGCATTCTTTCCTACCTCTGGCGGTGTTGGCTTTTTCATGTCACGAGGGACATTTTACTCCCAAATCTGTCCATTTATGTGTCTTCTGTCAGAGCTCTTGACAGCCGAATCCTGCCATTCAAACCCAAATGTCTCTCGCAGGATCGCCACTGAAACCTATATCCGTCAGAGGCAGCTCATCATGTCGCCGCTCATCCCGTCACGAGTCATCGGAGAGAACGAGCCGCTCACCGCCGTCTTCAACAAAGTCATCGCCACGCGGGAGGTCAATCACAAAGGCCAGGGTAAAATCAAGCGCTCACAGTCGGTGTGTCTCCTGTGATTTCCAAAGGTGGCTCCAGTTTTGACCTCCTCTTTAGAGGTGGAGAAATGATGTGCGAGGGTCCTCGGAGTGTTTCCTTTTTGGTGCCTGCCTCATTGAATTTCTGTCTGTGTTGGCTGGCAGGGCTGTTTGTGACTCTGAAGCTGCTCCCGGGGGATCTCGCCCAGGTCAGGAAGGACTACCCCCACTTTGTCGACCGCAGCACTGCCATTGTCAGGAAAATGGGCTTCCCAGAAATCATCCTCCCAGGTGACTCCAAGTCTTTGGAGCTGGGCACTGCTTTGCATACTTCATGGTCATGTTCCTTATAATTGCCCTACAAACAGTGAAGCTTCCGTCAGTTACATAGACTCTTCTTGATCTTTGGCTGTCCCTTTTCCAGGAAACGTCAGGAATGATTTCTATGTGACATTGCTGCAGGGCGAGTTTGACCGTGGCAAGAAGAAAACTCCTAAAAATGTGGAGGTTATTCTGAGCGTGCATGATGATGAAGGCAACCCGATGGAGGTGAGTTGGAGCGGTGCAGGTGTTGTTGCTGCAGTTATTCTATTAGTGAGCGTGTGGATGGGCTCTAAACATTTCAGCCCCAAAAGCACAACGATACATAGAACTCTTTGTCGAACAAAGCAGATGAGCAGCACTCATTGTTTTTTCCTCTTTTTCGTTTTTTGGTTCTTATTTTCTTTTTCACTTTAATATTTTTTTTCTTCATCTTCTTTCAACTTCTTTTTCTGAGTGTCTTCTTCTGTTCACAACGCCTCGCTCTCTTTTTCATCATTTCTTTCTTTTTCTATTTTTTCTTCTCTTTCCTAATCATTTTAGTTTCAGAGAGAAGAACAATATTTCATGCCATTTCAGCTTCTTCTTTTCAAAACGTGTCGTTTTTTTGTCCTTGTTTTCTTTTAACTATAGTTTCTTTTTCTTTTCTCCAGTAGCTTTGTCCTCATCCATTTTGAATTCTACTTGTCCTCCACATTATTTTTCCTTTTTACTCTTCATCCTATTTTTTTTTTCTCCTTTTTCAGTTTTCAGTTCTCTTTCTTTCTGTTTCATTTTCTTCTTCTCTTTCTCTTCTCCTTCCACCTGGTACCCCCAACTCTCTAGACCTTTCTGAACACTCACCTCAGCTACTTCCACTTCTGACGTCCTCATCTGTCACCGATCCTCCTATTCACGCTTTTTAGGGCAGCCTGTGGTCACGTGGCATGTTTCTGATCTCCATGCACATCTTTGATTTTCCACTGCACAGAGCAGTGAACCGCCTCTGTCAAGGTCGCTGCCCCCCCGTCCCTCGCCTCCCCTCACAGGGACCTCTGCAGACTAAAGTCCAGGATGCCCGCTGTCCCTCACAACATCACTAATGTGTGTCTCAGGACATGTCCAGCTCTGCTCACTGCTTAATAATAGCTCTCGCTCCTGAGAGGTCACCGGAGTTAAGCCTTGTCAGCTGACACATCAACTGATCATCCTTCATTATTAAGGTCTGCCATGTCTCGTCATGCGCCTTCATCCCAGTCCGGTCTCACTCATGAAAGTTTGAAGTTAAAAGAAGCCGGCAGCCCGGCTGTGTCAGCGCTGGACTGAAGGAGGTCGTCCTTGGATGCTGATTATGCCTCTGTGTTTTATAGAAAGCCATATTTCCTGGAGCCGGTTATGATGGGATCTCAGAGTACAAGTCTGTCATTTACTACCAGGTGAAGCAGCCATGTTGGAACGAGACGGTGAAGGTAAGATGTTCTGTGTGAATAGTCCCTCTCCTCCAAAAATGGGTTCAGTCGGCGAGACATCAGGTGTCGGGGTGACACCAGGGTCCAGGGTGAGAATCAGTTAGTCGGGAGTTTCACTCAACAGCCTGGTTAATAGTGAAATACTCTGCTACAATCGCCCTGAAGAACCGTGCACTGCAGTGCCATTTGGAGAACAGCATTTCACAAAAGTATTCTGCAGCTGCTTCTTCACTTCTTTAGCTGTTGCCATGCTTTAACTTCTCTCTCCTCCAGGGTCTTCCTTATTAATTAAAAAAGATATACACCGTGAAACAATTTTGACGATGTTCAAAGTGAACCAATGTGGATTCTTGATAACAACAAACACAAGTTCTCAAAAATAAAAGAGGTGGCTTAGTTTCTGCCTTGGGTGTAGACTGATGAGACAGAACCCCTTATCCCTTCATTTTGGACATGAGATGACACGCAAATCTCAAAGTACTGTAACTCCTCGAAGGTCTGTCCGATCCAGAAAATTCAGACTCTGGCTGAAAAATGGGACACTTCTGTGGTAGAGCCGGCCAAACACAGAGCATGCTCTCGCGAGTCAAGACCTCTTCTCTGTGAGGTGACTCCTGAATGCTGGGTGGAGTTTCAGAGGTTTCTGGAAGATGTCTGAAGGAAGCTGTTTGATATGAGTCACTTAGTTTTTCTATTTCAGTGCAATGGCTCCTGCAAGACTGGTGTTACACATTTGTAGCTTGAGTTTCTTTCAGAACTATGCTATGACTGTCAGGGACCGTGACACCACCATGATGCTCTCCAGTGATGGGCTGATGAGGCTTCATGAAACAGTGCCCTTATTTGTAGATCTCAGTAGGTGGAGCAGTTGATTGAAAATGAGGTGTCATTGAAATGGTTTTTGAGCAGAGAGTCCCATCGAGTGGGCTCAGCTTGATTGGACTTGACTTGGCAGAAAAGTAGACAGTAGAAGTTTGCAATCAGTTTTCATTTGTTGATGAAATATTTTTCTATTCAAATGATGAAGACTGGGTGTGACGATTGGGTGTGAACTCAATACCACCTATTTTTCAATATTCAATATTCAATTCTATCGAATGAGGAACATGAGCTGTTGAGGTTTCCAGGTAAACCTTTTTGGAAGCAGTTATTTATTTTGACTGACAGTAGAGGCTGTTCATTGAGAAGCAAATGTGTGCATACAATTTTCTGAAGGATCTATCAAGAGTCTCAGTCTCAAGATATTCATTCCTTATTTGGATGATGGAAATGAGAAGTAAATTCCTGAGATGTTTGTATGAATCGCAGTGTGTGAAATATGAAAATAAAACACTGCCTTTCACAAGTGTGTTGAGTCAAAGCACTTGTGAAAGCCCAACGTAGCGTTGTCTCTGTCAGTCCTCATTGTGACTGGGGAATCTCTCTCAAGGTGACCATTCCTATCGAGGACGTGTGCCGCTGCCACCTGCGGGTGATGTTTCGACACAGATCCTCCCAAGACTGTGAGTCTGCTGGCCTCATTTGTATGATAAACAACACCTTTAATCCATCCAAAGCAGTAAATAGAGATGCCTGTGTATCCTCCAGCAAGGGACAAATCGGAGAAGCCCTTCGGAATGGCCTTCGTCCGTCTCATGAGAGGCGACGGGACAACGCTCCGAGACGGCAGACATGAACTCATCGTCTATAAGGTGATCTTCAAAATGACACTTTCATATTGCCAAGCCATGAAATGTAATTCTTATTCTAAATGAGCCGGTGATGTCGAGTGTATTACCTTTATTTAATTACACTCAGATTTGAGACTTGAATAGCTGACTGTGGGCAGATGGAGTATGCATGAATCTCTCCTCAATCAATAGCTATGAAATTAGATCTCAGCCGGTCGATATGCTGCCATCCATTCTCTGTTTTGTGTGTTTCTTAGGTCGACGTGAAAAAAGCAGACGACGCGAAAGTTTATCTCACCTTGCCAGCGACGTACAGGGAGGTGGAGGAGAAGGAGAGGCAGGCGGGGAAGCCGTTCCACCACTCCGGAGTCATCCCTGTGACCAAAGACAGCTTCCAGATCGCCACGCTCACCTGCTCCACTAAACTGACTCAGAACGGTACCGCAGGCCTGTTTTACATCCCTTTCCCTGAATGTTGAGATCAATTTGACATCAGTGCTGCACCCTCACCATCAACACTTTATTCTTTTTCTATTAATTTTTAGCTCATTTATGGGTCTCATTTTTAAGTGACAGGAACAATAAAAAAAAGTGATTAGATAAATAGATATGTTTAAAAAAAATCTTAGTGTCTCCAGAAACGCAATGGGCTCATCTAAAACTGACTTGAATTGGCGTCTTTTCATGTTGTATTATTGAAGTGCATCCACTCAGTGATTTATTTTAACCAAAATCATTCGTCATGTACATTATTTATCAGCCCTTGCAATGGATTACAATTTTTAATCTCAATTAATCGCATTATAGCTGAGTTGTTGGAGTAAACAAATGTTTGCATGAGGAAAGCATTATTAGCTATTCTGGCGTTCTTCTTCCTTTAAGTTACATTTAGAACAGATACAAAAAGTGTTAATTTGTCAATCACAAGTTAACTCAGCTTTAGTGTGTTTAATTGATTATTATTGCAGGTTATTATTGCGGATTATTGCATCTCAGTGGGGAAACAATAGGGTGTTCATAAGTCCAAACAAACCGATAGACACCTCCAAAATCATTCCATTTCCAACCAGCAAAAAATGGCTGAACGCACACAGCTGCAGTGACTTCATAGAGTCCGACGAAGTAGTTCAAAAGATAGTTTTGGATTATTGTGTCAAATTGTATACATACGTTTTCAGAGAGAAAAAAGAGAGACCAGCAGGCTGCTCAGCAGTGAAAAATTCAGTTGCACTTTTAATCTTTTTCTCTGTTCTTTAAACTGATATTACACATCAAAACTCATTGCAAAGGCACCACAGCCATCAATTAAAATAAATCTGGCAACCTATGAAACAACCAAAATAAGATTTCAATTCGTTAAATGTATAATGTTGCTATTTTGAGGACAATTTATAAGTATGGAACAGTCACATGACGTCTCAAGATTCCTCACCTCACCTCCAACCAGGTGCTGCAGCGCAGCTCCTGCCAGTGTCAACAGGACTTTCATAGCTATGGATAAATTCAGTTTTGCCGCATATTCTGAGAAACAAATCCAAAATTCTATAGCAAAAATTGCTGAACTGAAGTTACTGTTCTTCACTTGTCAATCAAGACCCAGCCGTGACCTTACTGAGGCTCTGTGCACCTGTAAGTAGGTCAGTCTTTTTAAGAGACCAAAACTTCACAGTTTGAGACAAGGCCTTCCAAGAAGTCCTTCCTCTGGGGGACACTCATGTGTCAGTCTGTCCCCAGAGGAAATCCAGGGCTCACTTGAGAGATGAATCTCTTGGTTGGACTGGAAAGACTTCAGTATTCCCTCAGGAGCATCAAAGGGAAAGTGTGAGTCAGTTCCGTTTAGACCTTAGATAAGCAAAGATGAGTCCGAAGAAAATATGTTTTGCGCTTATTTATTCATGCTAATTTACTTCTGTTGCTGTGACTTGTACTGCACTGCATCCCCTCACGTCATGTGATGTCTTTATCTAGTCGACCTCCTTGGTCTCTTGAATTGGAGGTCCAACCCTGAAGCACTGGACCTGAACCTGCAGAGGCTGATGGAGGTGGAGGGGAGCGAGATCGTGAAAGTGAGCAGTGAAGCTGTGTGACGCAGCTCTCTTTCACTCATGCTGTTCAAATCCATTTTTAATGTCTCCACACAGTTCCTGCAAGACACGCTTGACGCCTTGTTCAACATCATGATGGAGACGTCGGAAAAGGACACCTACGACACGCTGGTCTTTAATGCCCTGGTGGGTCTTCGGCGAAGTGTTACCTATTAGCGGCACGTCCAGCTGTGACATATGTGTGGCGACACATCACACAAAGCTTTGATATTTCTGACTCTCTTTTCATCACCAGGTTTTTATAATCACTCTCATTGGCGACATCAAATTCCAGCACTTTAATCCAGTCCTGGAAACTTACATCAACAAGCATTTCAGCGCCACTTTGGCTTACATGTGAGTCTGTGACAGCGGTTTATTTAAAGTGCTACCTTTGATCCATCCCCGTAATTAGCCTCGGTACTGGTGTCCCTCCACAGGAAGCTCACCAGGGTGCTGAACTACTATGTGGGTCATGCTGAGGAGCCTCTTCTGACCGAGAGACTCTACGCTGCCCTCAAGGCTCTCAAGTATCTGTTCAGGTTCATCGTCCAGTCCAGGGTCCTTTTCCTCAGGTGAGGAGCGTGACGGCGGCAGCCGGCGGGTCACCAGCCTTTGACTGAACATTTGTTTTGTGTTTAAGGTTTTATGGAAACAGCGAGGACGGAGACGCGTTCTTCAACTCCATTCGGACGCTCTTCTTGTCTTTCAACACCCTCATGGACAGACCGCTGGATGAGGGAGTGAAAATAAAGGTACGACTAACAGCCTCCTTTGATGCATGGACCTTGAAGGAAACTGTCTTTTGAAGCGCTGTTGATTGAAATTGCAGCAAAAGAAAAGCCGACAATGCAAGTCCCATTTGAAAAAGAATCTGGTAAAACAACTGATAACAACAAGAGTTTGTCTTCATGGTGACAACTTTAGGAGGCACCAGGCGCGGCATTTTACGCGACAATGTAGGAACCATTCAATTGCTGTTTTCTCAAAGAGAAAATGTCACACGGTCATAGGTCAAATCACCTCTCTACATTGAAGTGCGACATAGAGTTTCACTTCACTCTTTAGACAGGGCAACAAGATGATTGATTAAATTTGCAGGTTGCTTGTATGGAGAAAAGCGCTGCCATCACAATGCATTTTAGCCTCTTTGCACGAAAACAAATTCCTTTCTCGCTATAAAAGAAAGACAATTTTGAATATTTGTGGGGAATACGTCGTTACTTTCCGTTGTCTTTAGCGCCTTATGATTATAACAGAATTTACCGCCGGATCATGTTACACATGTTTACATGGACAGTAGAGGGCGCTGAGACTCGCACACAAACTGTGCTCTTTGCATCACTCAGTACTGTGCCTCATTGTATGTCTGTGACACAACTAAGACAACACAACTGGAAAAGCACACAGTGAGTGCAAACCTCAGCCAATAAAGAAACCTTTAAAGAACTAAAACTAAGCGGGAATCGAACCTGGGTTAAAGTGGTCACAGCGCTTAGTCACATGGGAACACAGAGCCATTGAAAGTGTGTATAACTCGTCTACTGAATGATTGATGCCTCAAAATTATCTGCATCACTCCAAATATTCAATCATTTGTTTCACAAATTTGTTCATTTGTTTTGTACACAAACATCCTGAAAATTTCATCGAAATCCGTCCACGGTTATTTTGAACTCAGACATTGGAAAGCATGAGCTCCTTGGTGGAGGTAATGATAGTCGAGTTACTCTAGTTTTTATTCAGTCTGTGAGCAGAGTTCCATGTGTTGCAGTGAATATGATCTGCTGAACTAAAATGTATTCACAATGATGAATAATGAATGAAATACGTAACACACATTTAATAAAGGTCATCAGAAAGGCTGCACCTTCAATCATATTTAATCCCAGATGTGATCAGCAGTGTTCTGATCTTAAGTTCGACGATGAAAATTCATCTGGATGGATGCTCAACACGATCTTAGTAGTTGGCAACCTTAGTGTGTGTTTTGCATTTAAAATGGGGTTGGAACTACAGGCTATTCATTAATGTGCAATCCAAACAATTTTTGGAAACTCTGGTCTCTGGACCTCCTAAAGTCCTTGACAGTCTGTTAGAACAGTGGATTGTTCTACTTGAGTGAAGTGCAAAGACTGCATTCTGTGTTTGCTCTATAGGGGGCGATCACAGTCGGTGGGGAAAATGTTCCTCCTGTGCTAAGCTGGATCGTCTCACAGGTCACAGTCACTCAGGCAGTTGACAGCAGACCTTTTAGGTGCTGCCGGACAGATTGAAATTGTCGAGGAGAGTGGCCAGTTTGTGTGTCACCTTATCGGCTCCTCCGCTTTGTTGCTGCTGATCTTCCTCAGAGTGGAGGTCAGTGATGCAGCGTGCCCGGAGGTTAGTGCCGCTTCTCCAGATGCTCAGATGCGGCTTGTCTTTTTTTGCTTCTTGTTGTTATCAATATTCCAACAGAGACCAGACTTGGTGTCTTAAAATGATGTGTAACTATGCTTCATTCCCAAATAGAGCTTTGTAACCACTGACAGCATGAAGTGAAAATTTGGGCTTTGGAAGAGCTATGGAAAATCATGTTGACAGTTGTGCGCTGGAGCTGCCTTGTTTCATCTTTTTGGATTTTGACATCTTTTAACAGTCATCATTAGAAAGCCTCCACAGTTGCTGCTGTGATGCTAGCTACGGCTGATTGTATCCTTCAAACCCGCTGCATTTCTGCAGGCTGTGTATTTAAATTTCGCAGTGAGAAGTAGCTCAGTCAGAAGTAGCACAAGGAATCAATAGGAATCCCAATCAATACTTGAAACATCCATGTAATTCAGTCACAAGAAGCTGCCAGAAATGTATTTATTTAATCAGAATCAAAACGGTTTAGTGATGACATGCATTTCTCTGGAGCGTTCTTCGTGAATTGGATCTGTCGGACCTCTGTTGACAAGTACATCCCGCTGGGTTCAAGAGGGCTGTTATGGTGGAGGCATATCCGCTTAATAAAGACCACTGAGACTCCATGAACCATCATTGGGCTTTAGATTTGATTCTGAATCGCACAGGTAGTCGATGCATGGATTTCAAATCCGTTGTGATGTGGCCTGGTTGTTTAGGTTAAAGCTGTATCCCGTGTCAGAGGTTACACGGAGAGCCCAGATTTCAGTCAGTCAGATTTCTGGATTTGGCTCTGTGAACCTTGGGGTGCAAAGATCTATTTTGTTTTTAAGTAATACATCAAGTTTATTCTGTCTCTCTTGATGACATCCCCATGAGGGAGCTGATGGATGTTAAAAAGGAACAGAAACTCACCCTTGAGCTTCCTCTGAGTCAAGTTTCGAGCTTCCAGGTGAAACTTTATCTGAAGAAATGGAGAGACTGACAAGGTTGTAGACTCAGTTTAAAAGACCATCATGATCAAAGATGAGATCTGAGAAAACCAGGGCAGCGTTTCCACTTGTCCATAAGTAATGTGATGTCATCCAGAATCTGGCTCAGCACTGTGATTAGCTCAAAAACAAGATTCATATAATTTGTTCATTTTCTTCTCCTTACTTCAATGAGCTTACCCCCGTAAGCTTTATCCTTTACTTGCTAGTTGAGGTGATGATCTGTCTATCTATCTACCATCTACCCATCCATCCATCCTGCCCCTCCTTTTTTATTAACCCATAAATCATTTTCTATTTAATGAACAACTGTCATGTTAAATATCCCGAGTGTAATGAGCTCAAACGAGCAGTAGATGGCAGTTGTGCTGAGGAACTACTTTTAGACACAAGAGACGTGAAGAAGAAAAGAGCATAAGGGAAACGATTTACTACAGTGATTCGCTGCTGATGTGTTTCATGAAGCCAAAATGTCTTCTTTTTCCTTCCTAACAATGCTACTCAAATGAGCTATGAACGTTTTGTTGAATTACAGTGGTCTGTTTTGCAGTTGTGTTTGTAACCAAACACAGAAACAAATGAACAGAGCTGTTATTCATAATCTCTGTGATTGTTCACACTCACAATATCATGGGAGATATTTGTTAAGATTTCGTCAACATTGTTGTGTCTTAGCTGCTAAGATGATCTTGTGCAATGACAGTGTTGATAAGATATTTATGTTCCACCGTATCACAGCAGCTCACTATTTAAATATCCATTGTACTTCATGTCATGTCACTTGAGTTTGCGCTTCAGATGCGATTCCAAACATGCCTGGCATCGTCTATAATACAAGACCAGAGCGACTTTCACGTCAAAATTAACAAAATACCGCAGCAGCTCCCCCCCATCGCGAGAGACGCGCGTGCTGCGAGAACAACCAAGTGAAATTAATTTTGAAAACAGACATCATTTTGGACGTGAAATCAGTGAAACACTACTTGATGCCTTCTGTTGCTTCTTCTTGCATCATGCTGGAGAAGGTTATTTACACTGCTGTAAGGTTTTCTATATCACAGTGCAGAGCTCCTACAATGTATCTTTGTTGACGGTTGGGAATGAGAATCCATCATATTTCACATTCCACAAATACAAACGTCATGTGTGGCAGCGCTGTGATTCTCTAATCATGTTCTGCAAATGAACGGGAAAATCAGCTCGGCTTCTCTGTTGGGAATCTCAGCACGGCAGTCCGTCGCTTTGTTTGACTTCAGAAAAAGCCGAGCTGATTGGATCCCTTTCTCTCTGTCTTTTTCAGGGGGCGATATTGAAATACCTACCCAGCATCATTAATGACATCCAGACGGTGTTTGATCCCGTGGAACTCAGGTAACTGGGAGGGTTTGCACTGCTCCAAATGTTAATTGCCATCGACTAAAGCCACGAGTATGTTGATGTGTGTGTAAAAAGCTCTTATTTCCAATTTTGCTGCTGCACAATCACCGCGCCTCGTGTGGCACTCATTAATCCGCCGTGATGATAATTACGGTGTGCGAACAGCATATGAATAGTCACAGCTCCTCCATAAGCTCTTCTTTCTCTTGCAGTATTCTCCTGTCCAAGTTCATCGAGAGCATTCCGGACTCTCAGCTTGTGCGTCAGAAACTGGGCTGCATGTGTAAAATGGTGGAGAGTGACCTTTTCAGGCAGACAGGTAGACGTCCCCTGGGCTCAGTCCTACACAACTGCATTTAGCTTGGTTTGAGAAATAACAAAAAGCCTGTGTTTAAGAAACAAACCCATTAGACTTTCCTTTGCCACAACAGATTGTCGGGATGTGCTTCTTCCTCTTGTCACCGACCAGCTGAGCGGGCAACTGGACGATCACTCCAGCAAACCCGACCATGAGGCTTGTGTCCAGCTGCTCAGCACTGCGTTGGATATCCTGGACCGCAAAGATGTGGTGAGTTCTCATGTCTGAGGAAACAAGCTGGACTGGCCCCTAAATGACAAGCTGTCACCCAACTCAGGGAACTCTTTGCAGTATTCTTCATTCAATATATGTTAATGGAAAGGATCTCTATTATAGTTAAATTAAATTAAAGTAAAAGCACATCATTTTTTATCCCGGATTGGATCCCAATCCACCAATTGAGAGCCACTACACTATATATTCTGGAGCACTTTTCTTCATGACCATCAGGTTTTAAAAACACATTTTTTAATGGAATAGTGTCTGTAACATTAGCAGTGACAGATTCTCAGTAGTATTGGATTTATTCTATACTGACGAGAGTTTTCAGTTGCGTGCCTCTAACTTGGATCATCAAATCCATGTTAGCTAGTTCACCATTTCACGTTGTGATGACCTGAACTAAACTTGTGTCATCCACTTTGTTTATTATTGGTCGCAATGAATTTCATTTTAAATCAGCAAAGCAGCGACGTGGCTCGCCCTGCTGCTGACAGACTCGCTTGTATTAACAAGAACCATAGCCTGCAATTGGATACTTATATATAAATGTATTGTTACACATTTTAGATTAGGGAACATATATTACCATAAATGCACTCTTTATTCCTATGTGTATTAGGTGTATATTGGCCATTAAGTAATCATAATATAGTACTAGTATTAGTGTCTTATTATGTCTGACCACATTTACCCAGGAATGGTCACCAAAAACTCAATTTAAACACCATCGCAATTACTGATTATTTGCCCTAAATAATAAATTCTGCAGTCATTTGCTTATTAACAGTTAATATGTGTTCCTCAATTAAAGTGTCACCGCGTGGAGATTAAAAGTTTACTCCAGAGTGATCAGTCGGACGACGTCACACACACAGGGTAACGATTTCTGAGCCTTTAATGAACCAGTTTTAAACACAAAATCACTCTCTAAATGATGAAGAGAACACAAACACTGCTGCCTCCTCGCTCACTAATATACAGTACATTAGTTGTGTGGGTGTGTGTCTCAGTGATTCTGTAATGCAGCAGCCTCCTCCCATGTGCTATGTCCATGCGAACGCGCTCTAGAAGGCGAGACTGGTCCTGAGAACCAAATGGTTCCTACAAATCATGACTACATCTCGTAATGAAAGCAGAACTGGGGTGAAAGCAGCTATGGTGACTCACATCACCACAGCAGGAGTTTAAAGACCCTGTGATATCAATGGAGATTTGATTGTAGCCAGTCACTTAGCAACTCCAACAGCATGGGTGTTTGTGTCAATCATTTGTGTGGAAGAAATGTGATGTACGATTGACACTATAAGCAAATACTGCTGTTTTATCTTATTGCAAAGTGCCTGTAATCTGAATACATTTTTGTTGGTGTAAACTGAGGAGCTTTTTTTTTGTAAATCATTCTATGTAATGCTTTTTAGGCCCCAATTGATAGTTAAGGTTTGAATTGATGCTTCATCTGCGTCACGCTGTGAAATGAGAGCGTGTCTCTCTCCTTCGCCCCTTCCTCTCTCAACACTCTCTGACAACACTCAACACTTTTTTTAGCGAGATCGTTCCATTTAAATGTGTTTTAGGTTACTACTGCTCTCAACTGCGACTGTTAAGGGATTTATTCACTCACTTTATGAGTCGCACTGATGAGTGTCTCTCTGCTTCTGTATTGAGAGCGACTGCACTGAGAAAAGAGCCTGTGGGATCAGATTAATGATAGTGAGCTAACAGATAGCGGCTGCCATGTTCTGTATGTTCACACCAAAAGCAACTGATCTACATGGAAAGTCATCGTCGAGGTGCTATTACCTGCATCAAGTGTAGCAAGCTGTCATATGGGGATGGGCAATATAGGCTAAACACTGAAGCCCACATTCCTGTCTTACTGATAAGATAAACATAAAGCTAGAGACTACATCTTGTTTTGACAGCCCTACTGTCTCAAGATGATGCAAAGTGTCTGTCGCCAATACCAACATGGAATGCACTTGTGATTAAATACCTGTAAAATAAGTGTATAGATTGCCAAATCAATTTTTGTTCGTTTGTGTGCGACAGTGAGTGAGAATGAGATGTTCCTGTCACCGAGTGAAAGATTACTTGTAGATAAATATCTGTTGTTGAGAGGAACACTTCACGCACGCCTTGGTTTCACTGCCGACACCAAGTCTCTGTAACCTAGTGATGGGCTGGTGAGGCTTCGTGAAACAGTGTCGTCACTTTCTGAGGCCACAAGATCTATGCTTTGTCATTGTAGGATTTCAGCCCATCACTGCCGTGACCCTCTCCATGCTGCTTTGTTTTGGGGTTGGTTCGCACATGGTCTCACTAGCAGCATGACTTGTAGCATGACTTGTTTGTCAGGTTTTGTGTGAGCACTTAGTTTCCTGTTTACCGCTAATGGAAGTTGCATTAGAAGCTGATAAACATTTTACTGAGAGGAGCTACATCCTACAACCACAGTCTCCCACCAGTCCCTCTTCCTGACTGCCTTTCACTCGGCACAGCTCTCCTTTTCCACTGGACCCTGCAGTGACCCTCCTTTTTCAAGATGCATCTCCCATCCTTCATTTTCCGCCGACTGACTCTCTGTGGATGGCTGCTTTGCAGACAGCGCCACCTGACACTACTTTTGAAATGACACGATCTCGCCGCACGTTTTTCCACCGACTGCTGGATCACCTCATCATTCCAGTTTTTTTATTTTTTTGAGCGATCGCATGACTGCAGTCCTTCACAGAGCTGTGTTTGACTGACTGAGCAGCGAGTGTAGCGTCTCACTCATTATCACCTAATTGCATATCTTTCCTAATTATTACAGGACTTTGTGCGGTAATAATGAGATATTCTTGGTGTAATAAGGACGACTTAACATAATTGCGAGATCGTTTTTGGTAATTATGAGATAAAGAGGCAGCCACTCTGAAGAAGAGGGCTGAAAATGTATTTCCTGCTGTTGCAGCTTCTGCTGCCACTTTGCCACTGTCTCTGACTTCCAGTCAGCAGATTGTTTCAAACTATAATGCGAAAACAATGCAACTCTGTAATGAGAGCATCATCATTCTTCTTCTTCATCTTCCTTTTGGCCTGGTGTCAATGTGAAGCGGTAGGTTGCCGAATCTGGCCCAAGTCTACTTCTTACTGGCTGAGTAAAATGAATAATGTACTTGGCACTTTACCGGGAAAATTTGAATCCTATTTGTGATTAAAGCTTTTTTTATTTTTTAATTAATAATATTCTTCTTCCTCCTCTTCTTTTTCCTTCTTCTCTTCTTCACTCTCAGACCTTGATGCTATCGATGTATCCTTCTATTCTGGGTCATTTGTACAATCACTTAAATTTCTGCTGCTTTGCATTGTGTTCTGTTTTGGCAATGTCTTGTGTCGCTAATGGTATTAAACAAAGACTTGGTCGCTGTGAGATTCAATCTTCACAATTTAATTAACTTGTTGACATTCAGCTTTTGGAGAATCTGTCTCTGCCCTTGGTCCTCCTTCCGTCTTCACTCTTTCAAAGAGTCGCCTGAAGTTCTACCTGCCTTAGCCTTTACAGAGCTTTCATCTCCTCTGCCTAGAACCTCTTTTCATCTTCAGGAGGAAACCAAATTTGATTAAACGTTTCAGTGGTGCATTTTTTTACAGCATGAGATTTTTGGATATTTCCTTCACACACGCGTTTTAATAAAGATGATGAGTCAGGCATTTGGAGGCATAGAGGTCTGTAAGATTATTGTTCCAAGGGGATTTAAGGTCGTGCCGTGTATCTTCTGCTCTCTTCGAGCCTATGCTGGTCTTCAGCTTTTGCATTTGAAAGATGTCTTCATCACTCCTTATTTCTAAATGTAGCAAAACGTTAATAATATAGATGTAAATTAAAATCTTAATTTCTGGTTTTGGGACATAATCATTTGCATTCTCTTCTGTTCTTGACATCAGATATTCCTGATGGGAGAGACACACTTTGAGTGAATTCCTGAGACTGATTGGGTGGATTGGACTCTAACTAGGTTCTTTGAAGTTCCAGCACTTCCAAAGACATTCATTAAACCAGTCCTTCTCGAATAGTGGGGGGGGAACATGTGACCTCAGGGAACATACTTTTTTTGCTGCACTAGAATAAAGCGTAATGTTAATATTGTTATTCTTTATTGTAAGTTGATCTATATCATACTCTTCCATAGTATCCATCACTTCCCTTTTCTGCTCTATAAAGTTAACAAGGATTCAATGTTATGGAGAGGTGTACTTAAAATGATTTTATAGACAAATGATACTATTTACAGAGGCGATGGAAAGTTGGGGGGGCCACAAAACGTTTACTTCTTCCTGGGGGGCGCAACAGAAAATGATTGAGAAGCACTGCATTAAACCAACATCAGGCATTTATACTGATAACTGTTGAGGATGCTTAACCAACGTGAACTGATGCTGCAGCATGTACCACCATCTTGGCCAGCAATGGACAATCCTTGACTGGTCCAGATTATCGCCGATGTACCGATAAGAAATGATCGGCTGGTTTCTGGCGAAGTTTTCCGCCGCTTTAAATCTAACTCTGTCATTAAAGTCTGACGTCTCTCAGGCCATTTTAATTCGACCACCCTCAGTCCTTTGTACCAACTCCCAAACTGATGAAAGCAGAACCAATGAAGGCAAACACTTAATACAGAGTTGGCACGAAGTGCAAGTGTGGCTCTGGCTTCAGGTCATACAGCAGCGACTGTTCTTCTTCAAACGGTGCCTGAAACAGACATGTCAAGCTCATTGGACAACACTGATTCTCTGTTTCCAGAATGACAAAATAAAATGGCATGAACGCACAAGTCAATCGGGATAGCAGCGGTTTTAATAATTAATCGCCGATGACAGGAGGCAGAACATGAATCATGCTGGGGAGAGATGACGGGATCATGTGTTTTCTTGTGTCTCAACAGGGTCCAACCAGAACCCACGTCCAGATGATAATGGAGCGGCTGCTGCGGAGAGTCAACCGGACGGTCATCAGTATGGACAGAAGCTCCCCACTTATCGTACGTTTACCTCTGCATGTTTTGCCGTTTAATGATCAAAATGTTCCATTGTATTTGAAAGCTGAAACATGCAGCCAGCAGTGCTTTTAGTGTCTTGGCTGGTTGTAAACACGTTTTTCCTCTGGCATAAATGGCCATCACTCTCCGTGACTTAGGTTGTTGCACTTAGCCACTATGTCAGCTACATTTTTTCCTCTCTGCCAAGGTTATGTTTTCCACTACGTTGTTCGTCTGTCTGTGTTCAAAGCAACTCAAGGCGGGTACTGATCCCATGATCTCAGGTGTGTTTCCAGTGAATTTGTGTGGCGTATCGTTGATTGCTTTTGGCTCCAGGTGCTCGCTTGCGGATCCACATTCTCTCAGAGCGGCCAAAGGTCAGAGGTCTGTGCCAACCCGCTGCCGGAACAGCAGATGGCGCTGTTTCGCAACTAACAAACCACAGTGGACTAGCTGATCAAGCATCTTGAGCGACTCAACGGTCGCAATTTCATTTTTGATTCATTTATCGCCGTTTTCAAATCTTACGCGTCGTATCTGTAGCAAACGTCCATTAATGAACCAAAGAAATTGCGCCATCCAGTCTATTTGTTTTGCGAAACTTCACACACTTTGGCGTGATATCGGCCTCATATAAATGTGTGGGGAGCGACGAGGGCCCCTGGCTCACGTATCAGGTTTTTTGTCTTTGCACTATTTCTGGCTTGGAGAAGGAGCTTCTAGATCAGTGTTGGGCATCCAGATGTGTTCTGCTGAGATTATTGGGGCGTGCACCACAGAATCTACGGCAGAGTTTTGCATCATTGTGTGTGGTCTCTGTCAGATATAAAAAACTTCTCTTTAGACATAGTAGGTCCTTATGTGTGTGCCATGTTTAAGCATCCACACCTGATGAGCTGCTGTTAGAAAGTGAAATGTGGTGGTGACCACTGAAAAACAAAGAATCCTGGTTTGATCAATTCATCATCAGACTGTTTCTTAATAGCTTCTGCGAGCCAGAAGTGCGAAGATGAGAACAAACAGCGGCATGTCGTTTACACAATGGACCGTTTTCTGCCTGTGAAAAATATGTAATTTGATATTAATTGATGCGGCAAATGAGGTGCAATTAAAAAGAAAGTAGGTCTGTTCAATTTGAACCAGCTGCTTTGACTGACAGCTGGAGCCACAGCTAAATGCGGCAAGCGGGGGTGTGAGCCGCGACTGGAAACACAAAGGTTGCCCTGAACGGCGGAATGAAGTTGAGTGCCACCTGAGGAATAAAGAAATAATGGGGAAGAAGGTCTGAGGCGGGCGTGCAGGAGCTCCTCACAGAGAAACGCAGCTGCATAATGACTTGCAGGACTTGGGTTTTCATGGTTTGAGCTTCAGCGATGAGCATCTCTGCACCAGTCCAGATGATCACTCCCACCTGTGAATCTGAAATGAAGACTGTAGAATTATGCAGGGCGAGCGGCGCATGAACAGACGATCGGATCGCCCTTCAGGTTCAGTGGACCGTAGAAGCTGTTGCCTTTGTATTTGGGTCAAGTCTGTGTGATCATTTCCACATGGAGATAAAGCAGAAATCAAAGCCACGGCTGAAGGGGATTCAGCGTGAAAGGTTTACATCTGTTAAGATGCCTCATGTCATCAGCCGCCAAAAAAAAACCTCACGGACGCTGTAGTCACCCCGGGTGCTGCACGTCCCCCGCCCGACTGACCTTCTCTTTCTCCACGGTTCATACTCTACCAGTAATTTATGTTAGCAGCCTTCAGCAGCTCTGCATCACCTCTGTTAAACTGTCTCACGCTCTCACCTGTCGGGGCTTTCGCACCCCAAACATATCAGCTGAAATGAGCTCACTGGAGTTCACCTACAGTGTCTGAGCCTTTCCCTCGCGGCTGGAGTCACGTCGGTTGCATCATGTGCTCGCAGGGATGCGCTCAGTAATAGTGTTTACTGAAGCAAATATCTGATGTCATTGATTTGATCTTTTCCCTCCCACGCACAGGGCCACTACTTGGCATGCATGACGGCCATCCTGAAGCAAATGGACGACTTGCACTACGCTCACTACATCAACACCTTCAAGACGAGACAGGACATCATTGTAAGTGTCCCGGTCCTTCGCCTCCAAACTATATCATGTCCTGCAATGCCTCATCAATAACCTGCATTAACCCGCAAGACCACTTACTGCTCCTGAGTCCAGTATTGATCCGAAACCTTTCATGCCATCAAGAGCACTGAAAGATCAGTTTTTTTTTTTTTTTAAGTCCTGACTTGCAAACCGCTTTGTTTATTTAGTTTAATCTTAAATTAAATCAAGCAATGTCATTTAGAGTATGTAATCTGTTTTTCAAGGGCAGAACAAGAAACAAAAGCTGAGTTCAAACTAAGTGGATTCTTTTCACTGTTGCAAGAGTCAGAACAGTAACTTTGATGGGATTTGCAAATGAGACTTTTTTGCGCCAAGTGTGTTCATGCAGAGTTGGAGGGAAGGATGTGACTGTCATTTGAAATCCAAATACCTGATTGCATGAAGGTGGCTGCATCAGGTTGCATCATGAGCGGTGATTATTCACATCGCCCAATTTTGATGCTCCACGAACAATGTTCCCTGTTCTCTGCGGTTTTCTTGAATTTACAGTCTGGCTGGAGGCGCACGGAGGAGAAATCACGCGGCTCGGTTTGTTTTCCGTTTTACTGCGGGTTAGAATTGTCATCAGACAAGGGCACTCTTCATCCTCATTTCCCAGAACGTGACTAGTCAGGGTCGAGTTGGGAGAGTGGGGTTTGCAGACATTATGACCGGGAAATGTGATTTACTGTCCGACCTGACTATTTGTTTCAGATTATTTCTTCTGGCAAAGAGTTTTTATGATCAGTGTTTATGATGTTTCTGAGCAAAAAAAAAAACCTTGAAAACATATTGCAATAAAATGGTCAGGAAGTCTTAGTGACAGGACCAGGAACAGATGCTGTGCTGGATTATCATCTGGAGCCACACAACTGTTCTTTGCCCTTACTATGTGTGTTGTTCGAGCAAGCTCCCTGATGCCCCCTGCTGTCTGATTGTGCCCACTGCTGGCACCTCTTTATTTCCACTTCCATGCCATTCTGGGTTCAAACCTGCCAGAAACAACACCAAACCAGCAGAGTCAGCTCCTGGACCTGGTCCACAGAATGTGCGGAACGATCTGCTTGTTTTAACAAAAGAAGCCCAGCGTCAGCACACTGGAGTGATGATTCAATCCTTTCGCCATCTTGTAGCAGGTCGAAATCGCCGAGAGCTGCCACCGGCTCCTGGATTAAAATAAACGACTGCATTTCTCGACTGATTTAGATTAACTGTTGAGTTGTGATTAGAATGGACGCAAACACAATCTAAGTGTCTCAAGTAGCTAACGCCAACATCATGAAAGGCTTTTGTTGAATATCTTATGACTGTGTTTTTCACGGCGGTGGGCCACCTGGGCTTCGTCTGAGGCTGGTTACCCTGCGTGTTAGTCAGTGAGGGGGCGTTGGGTACAGGGAATCAAGAGAAGGCTGCTGTGACCACGAACAGATCGGAGACAGTTGGCTGCGATAGCCAATCCGATCTCACCTCCTGTTGGATGAGCGATTTTGAGAGCCTGGTTAGCGAGGGCGATCGATCCGTCAATACCCACAGCTTTTGTTGCGTTTCGAACCCACGGAGTCTGAAGGAAAATGAAAGATTTTATTTAGAAATAAACCAACGCTGTAGAGGAGTGCAAGCATTTTGTTTTATATGCAATTTCTAATGTAAATAAGGTGGTGCACTGAAGCGGTACGATTGAACAGTATATTGGAGAAACTTCTGGTGGTTTATTTATTTATTTAGTTTTGACTGCATCTGTGGTCTTATTTTCCTGCTCTTAATTGTGCGTGCCATCTTTTCGATGTTAAATGAGCCATATATGTTGACTAGTTTATATTAGAGCGATGTAATGTGGTATGGGTTCTTGAGCTGTGGCGTCACACTAATGTCAAGTCATAGGCTGAATGACTCCTGGAAATATGAATCTCAACTCAGAATGCAGTGTCGGTATCCTTAGTTTTTTTTCTGACTGTTTTTCCTCCTCGAAACTAGCGTCCATTTTCCCATCTTTCATAAATGTTTCAGTCCTTTGAAGTTTCAACATTGTTTGACATTTAAAAGCCACACTAGGTAGACAACAGTCGTCCACTGAATTGTTCATGGGTCACAATATCAACATGCATAGGAGGTGCTCTAGAGTTAGGGGAATTGAAATGTCTTAAATAAATAAATAAAGCGGGCGCCATTAAATGACTTGGCAGGCCAGAATTGGCCCCTGGGCCTTGGATTTGACATCAGTGCTTTATGCATTTTAGATGTTCCTGTGACAGCGCAGTTGTGCAATTGTTTCAGGTCAGAACTTTAACAATTAGGAGTCAACTTCCTGTCGGCATGTGAGAATTATCAAGTGTCCTCAGACAGCTCTTCAAGTCTTTCATATAAACAGACTTTGAGGAAGCCATTTCATTTATTTATGCCGCCTTTATTTATTTATGTTTGTGCTTTTAGTTGTGAATATGTGTTTTGTTTATCTTGCTCTAATGCACTTTTGTGATTCCTTGTCTGTTTAAATTAAATTAATACTTAATTTCCCCCCCACGCTGAATTATTAAAAGAGGCTGTAAGAGAAAGTTTGCTGTTAATTTGTGAGTCAAAGAAAATCTGCTGACGTCAGCATTGTTTGACAGCCTTTTTTTGCCATTTAAAACAAAACAACGTCATGTTTTCAAATCATATGGACACCAGTCGGCTATGACAGTTAAAGTTATCCTTAGAGTCAGCAAGATGAAGGGTCACCTTAACATATGCTAATGTGTGGTCGAACTAGTGTGTCGGTTTTGCCCCCCCCCCCAAGTCACATACTAGTAGAGTAGCATTGCATCAAAATCAAGATTGTAGAGTCAGGTTTCCAAAATGTCCGCCGCCCTAAAAAAGCTTTGTTTTCATTGAATGAGCAACCAGGACTACAAAGTGCTGCAAAAGGATGATGAGCTGTGCTCCTTAGTCAGTTCTGGCTTCAGTGTCAATAACTGATGCGTTTAAAGCGGCTGAAACAAGCCTGAGTCTAAATGAAAACACTTATTTCGTCGTGAGGTCAGTGTAGTGCCGAAACCCTGAGTGAGACCATAGGGGTGCTGCTACTGTTGATGAGTGGAGATGTTCTGTCTTCCCCCTCTGTTAATGTGTTTGTCCTCATTCTCCTCACTTTATTCATCCAGTTGGTGTTTTAGTGCATGGCAAACACACGGTATTCACTTCACAGACAGCAGTTCCAGTGAAGATGGATTCATAGACATCTTAATTCAGATCCAGGACGGGTCTTTGAACTAGTCCCTTATTGAGCAAGAGCAGGTGTCCACCAAACCTGCAGTGTAGCGAGTCATGTTGGTGAGAACGACACCCCTGGTGTAAGGGAAACAATGCGTCATCTTCCACTTCCTCTGTAGATTTCAGACTTGATGTGGAAAAAGAATTTAGGTCTTGTTGAAACTGGGAAATTCCAGTTACGATTTACGAGTCAGGAACTCTCCCGTTAGACCCAGTTACATCCCTGGTCCCCAATGTTGGATTTCCATGTTGGGAAGTCCCCCCCCAAATATGCAATCCAAGATGGCTTCCCGAATGTCAATAGGTAGTAGGAGATATGAATCAATGAAATATTTGCTGAAAAAAATGTGTTTCCACTTCATCTTGTGTTCTAGTTGCAAACGGTGAACATATTTATTTGGTTTTCCGACTTCCATAGCTGGAAGGTGCTGGACTGGGCTGTGTCATCATTCCTAGCTCTGGCTTCCTACTTCTGAGGTCACTGGAAGGCAGCATCATGCATTGGTGATTCTGAGAAAAAAAGCACAGCACCCATTTTTTTTAGTCCTTGTTCTTCTTTCCATGTTCAACGTAGTGCTTTGAGCAAGGTGGGCGTTTTGTGAAAACTTCACCCTTGAGAAAACAAGTGTTTTTTTTATTTTATTTTGAGTGGAGGCTGCTCTTAATAGTGTGAGAGATTGGATTTCGGAAGAAGAAAAAATGTTCACTCGGGCCTCTTTAATTAGATACAAATCCATTCTCCGCTGTGACACTTAGGAACTTGCTTTTCTAATCTGGATCAATCTCCTCATCAATCATTCGCTTACACTGCTGTGTTGCTGGCACTGGTTTGCATGGGGCCTTTTCATTATGAAATGAAACCTCAAGTAAAGATTTGAAAAGCGATTGTTGCTACGACACGACACAAAGGTTGACCTTGCGAGTCGGGAATACCACTAACAAGCAAGTCGGTGGAGGAATACAAGTTCAGTGTTAGAAAAGTTGACCTAATTAAAGAGAGATAAGGTGTGAATACGGCAGTGTTACTTTCTTGTAAGAACAAGTCCAGTAAAAAGGTCACGGGAGAGTAGGAATAAGAGCAAATGGCTAGTTGTAGGTGAAATGTTGTGAGCTGTCAACAGGAGAGCTGAAATCTCCTTTTTTAAATAAAGGTTGCTACCATAATGTGCCATTGCTGTTTTTAATGACAAACATCCACAATTCAGGAATAGAAAATATGTTTTTCAAGAGGCTCATTAACCTCCAATTCGCTTTTCTTTGAAGAATGTTGCTCATGTCCTTTTTTTTAATGCTCAGCAGCCAGTGAGTTGTGCGCACTAACAAGCTTCGGTCGATCGTTCAGGATTTCCTGATGGAGACGTTCATCATGTTCAAGGACCTGATGGGCAACGTTTTCCCTGCGGACTGGATGATCATGAACCTGGTGCAGATGCAGGTCCTCCTCAGGGCCATCCACCAGTACTCCGACGTTCTCAACACGTTCTTCCTGGACAAGGCCCATTTTGAGCTGCAGGTCTGATTGCTGAAGCCCCGGCAGTTTGAACGCATGTGCCATAACTGTAAAAGTGGTTTTATGGGATTAAGCTGTTAATATTTTAGAACCTTGTTTCCCTCGTAGCTCTGGAATAAATACTTCCATTTGACGGTGGCGTTCCTCACACACAAGCACCTGCAGCTGGAAACCTTCTCCCAGGAGAAGAGAAATAAGATCCTGAACAAGTAAGGCAGCTTTTTTTCCCCCTCATTAGTCGGGAGTTTTTAACCGTGTTTATCTTATTTTGACCGGGAGAAATAAACACTGTCATATGGAACTGTTTGCAGGATGGTTGGAAGAAGCAGCCCCATCTTTCCTATTTCAGTTACTTTTGCAATTTAACTTCAGTTAAATGAAGTGCCATAGCATTAAAGTCGTCCATCTACGTTTAATGAAGGACAAGAAGGAGATTGACACCAATATTCTCAATTTGAGGCTGCATATTTTGAGTTTGGAATTCAACCCCAAAACATGGAAATAATAGTCATTTCTCTGTGGTGTTGGGAAAAAAGCTTGATTAAAAATGTAACCGTGATACTGAATGTTTTAACTTTCATTTGTTCAAGTCTTTTTGGTGTGATGTAATTTCCTTCTATTCAAGTTAATTAGGTCTGTTGTTAACGTGAAGTGTCAAATGCTCATTCATAATCCTGCTCTCACGTCAAGCACCTGCAGGCGGTTTCACTCGTCTCGCCTTTCTTGACCAGATTTTCACAGTCGGCGTGGAGAATTGAGTTTATTTCTGGCTTCATTGTTTGTAACTGCTGATGGTAGCGATTTGCTGTGCACTATATGTGTTGGTGAAAACTAGCCATGCTTCCTTCAAATGCACAGAGTAGCAGTCATTTCTCACTTGTTTATGGTCCCATATTGACATGAGTGACAGGGTGAATCTAGTTGCTTCACTTAGTTCCTGTCAACTTCTGACTCGCCACAATTGTTGAGGAGTAAGTATTAATGTACTTTCCACTCATCCACCATATATGTTTAGCATAACATTAATCAATTGCTCCCAACAAATGACATTTGATGAGAAAAACAACCCACAGAAATAATGGTTTTCTCAGATCACAACTTTATGAGGTCATGTTCAAAATAACTTGAAACGTCATGGACGGATGTGGTTAAAATTTTCAACAAATGTGTGAAGTAGAATAAGGAACCAATTGACTCAATCCAATGAAAAGGAAATCTCAAGTCAATAAAATAAAACAACCTTTTCTGATTTGTACATCGCGCTTGTGTGCCTCTCTCTGTAAAACAGATTCATTGTTCTCACGTCCCCTTCAACGAAAACATGCATCTTAGTGTACACTTTAATAAAAAAAAGTCTATAGTATATAGAACACACATGAATATTGCGTTGTGTTAGTCTGATAGATGATTTAAATGCATTTTAATTACTTTTTACAGGTCGAGGACGTTTAAGAAGCAAGTTGTTACTGCAGATTTGTTTGCAGTCAGTTCTGATATTGAAAGAGAGGGTGGAAATTAGAGCAACCGATGAATTATGATTTGCTTCCTTTCAATCACAATCACAGTTACTCAAGTGATGATTTGAACTTTCTGCAGATACGGTGATATGAGGAAAACTATCGGCTTCAAGATCAGAGACATGTGGTACAACCTTGGTGAGTCAAACACTGCTGCTATTTTCCTGGGCTGTGGTGTGTGTTGAGGTGCTGCCAGTGGAGCTGTGGGAGCAACCAGACAATATTTTCACTTCTCTGTCTCTATTATTCTTAGTGACATTATTAGATCCGTCCGCCTGTTTGTTTGGGGCCGGATGTGCAGCTTATTGCTTATTGTTTTGTCATCCCCCAGGCCAACACAAAATGAGGTTCATCCCGGCGATGGTCGGGCCCATCCTGGAGGTCACTCTGGTGCCGGAGCCCGAGCTGAGGAAAGCCACCATCCCCATCTTCTTCGACATGATGCAGTGCGAGCATAATTTCAGTCCGGCGCGCACGTTCGAAACTGTAAGAGCCCCCACACTCCGACGATCATGTTTAATTTAGCTCGCTTGTGATGCCATTTATTTCTGCTTATGTTTGCAGTTTGAGAATGAACTGATAACTAAATTGGATCAAGAGGTAGAAGGAGGCCAGGGGGACGAGCAGTACAAAGTGCTGCTGGAGAAAACGTAAGTAATGCTACCCCGACAAGCCTGCTTTCATGTGATGAAATACGCTTTAGTTGTATGGTGTAACTGTCTGAACATTTCACTTCTCTCTTCGGCCCCCCTCGTACAGGATCTGTTTCCTAACAAAAGACTTTTCAGATTGTATTTTTTTTTCCGACTCCTTCTGAAGGAGACAACATGGTTCATTAGAATTCAAAGCAAACGCTTATCCAGACTGAATGTATAACCCATAAAAGAATGAAAATTGATGTGAATATCTTCCCCAGATCAATCGGAAAGCTTTGACACACAGGCTAGATAAATCTTTAATTCACATAAAAAGCCAAATGCCTTGTTATGCAGGTTACTGGAGCACTGCAGACGCCACAGATTCTTGTCACAGTCGGGGGAAGAGCTGGCGCTGCTGCTGAGCAGCCTGCTGGAGAATCTACTGGCCTACCGAACCATCACACACGATGAGAGTCCCGAGCACCGCATGAGCTGCACCGTTAATGTCCTGGTATGGCCGCAAGTCCTCCCTCACAGAAACACTTCATTTGTGATTCGCGTCATCTCATGCTGTAAATTTGGAGACGGATATGGACATTAGCCTCCATTTTCCATTTCTGTACCCTGTGATTCTTCTTCTGACTCATATCTTCTGTGATCAAAGTTGAAGAGACAGAAATGCTAGTCAAAATTTGCATCAAATTAATCTTTCGTCGCTCTGGATACACAAAAGCTTCTATTTTTGCGGGAGTGGAGCAAACAACATGCTGGACATTGCTACATTGCGACAGACGTGGATGAAGCCTTGTCAGCATGACGCCCCTTTCCTGCATAATAGCTCTTTAACTTGTTCTTTTGTTTAATCAGCTCAAACACCTTCACATTTATTTTCCATTTCCTACTGGCTGTCTAGTCTCTCACATTTCTACAACTTGATGACTTGTTGAGCAAATTAGGGATGGTGGAGATGCACATGCACTGAAGGGTGAGAGAGATGGACCCTGGACATCTTGGTGGACAGATGGACATCTTCAAGATGGAAGAGTGTCAGAGGAATCATTATTTTTCATCTAATATGCCATCTTGAGCTCTGATTTGCTCCTACTGCCTAACTAATACTGCCCTTGTCTCCACGTCCGAGCTCTGTTTTACTCCAAACTTTGATGGAGACACGCCCTCCAATGTTGCTCAGACTGAAGACACAAGTTTCATTTTGCCTCACCCAAAATAAATACAAGCAGTATGAGTAATCGTGATTGGTACTGGTGATTATGGTACTGATCAAAATAGTCATGGTGATCTTCATTTTTACCGTCATCATGCAGTACGTTGTGTTTGAATTTAGTGGCCCAGATTTCTTGAAGTTTTGGAGCATTTGACTCCCCAGTGTGCTATTTATTTCTCTTCTTTTTATTCATGTGATTAAAATATATTTTAAACATGAATGATATATAATCAGTGATTAATCTTTTGACTAATACTAATGAAAGTGTATTTGCATTTTAATCCTGGTAACGAAGATAATAAATGGAGGGTGATTAAATGTTATGATTCATTTGGAATTTCCCTCTTCAAACTCATAGCAAAATGCTGTATTTTTTGTTGTTTACAACTTAAATGGTATTGTGGGGAAATGATTCATTGTCATATTGTGATTTATTTTTTTAACAGAATTTCTACAAGGAGAAGAAGAGGGAGGACATTTATATCCGGTGAGTCGCTTCAGTTCCGAATGAAAACAGTCTGCACTTGTAAAACTCTGTCCAACAAAGTGTGTCTTCAGTTATCTGTACAAGTTGCGGGATTTGCACCTGGACTGTGAGAACTACACAGAGGCGGCTTACACTCTGCTGCTGCACGCGGAGCTGCTGGAGGTTTGTCGTGTACACGGATGAATTACACCCTTTTCATTTCGACAAGTTGTGAGTCTGCTTTCTTCTACTGCAGTGGTCTGACAAACCCTGCGCGGCTCATCTGATCCCTCGAGATGGACAGCATGTTTGGACGCAGCAGGAGCTGAAAGAGCGACTCTTCCAGGAAATCATTTGTTACCTGGACAAAGGGAAGGTGAGTGCTGCGTGCCTGCGGCCTGAAAGCTTGTCAACAGCTTGGTAGAAAAAGATCTGCAGCACTGCTTTTTGTGGAGCCTCTCATCGCTGTTACTAGAGAAAATATTGAGTTAAAAAATAAAGCCGCTCACTGAAGTAAATTATTGGTGTTACTGACCTCCTCAGTCTCTCACACACATAAGACTATCCGCAACTTTCAATTTGACTTATGTTGATTATTTTTTTTTCAACTTTAAGGTAATGTTACAGCTTCGATCAACATGCATACAATACAGATTGAAGCAACCATGCGTGTCCTTTCAATTTTACAGTTTCATTTTCAGTGTTTGCTGTATAGTTTTATTAGTATATGCATGGTTTGTGATCCATGTCGCCACGATTTTAATCAGATTATTTGTTGAGTGAAAACAATAATATGTAGGGTTGATCTGTCTGAGCGGATGTTTGACAGCACAGTGTTCACCCTCCAAACCCGACGTTAATTCCTCCTCACTGTGAAACATGGCCAACCTCGTGGGGTCATGTGTGGGGTCTCTGTCCCCAGACATGCTGAAATTGCAGAAAGTCATCAGAACATTGAGTTAAGTTGACATGGCTTTGATTTGACTGATCAAATCTACAGCACCATTTTCCTGTGAAAACCTGTGTCATGTGAGCCCCCGTGTTTTTATTCTCCATCTTGATCCATCCCTCGATTGTGTGTACAACAAACCTGAACCTTCTTGGGTGCGTGATGTCGCTCTTGCTGACCATTTATTATTCCTGTATTTATAACCGCAACAGCTGTTCACCTGACTTTGTTTTGTATTGTTAACTCAGTAGACTTGAAGTCACATAAAAAATACATCAAATCAAAGTATGAAAAAAGATTATCTTGCTGTGACAACCATATAAACTATTTTTATAAATAGAATATGAATATTTAGTGCCGATTTCAAATACATCCGTACAAAATGTCACAATCACATGCTACCCGTTATATATGCCATCAAGTAACAGGACTTGTCCACTGAAAGACCCAGGAGCTCACCTCACTGTAGGGTATGCCAAATGTTTTAATTGTTGTCTCTCTTAACTCATTTATTTCACGCCTGTGAATCATGTCTGTGAATTCTTGCTCCCTGCGTTGCCACCACTCGATCTGATCTTGTCACGCTGCTCCTGGTCCGGCGGCAGCACCGGAGCCAGATGGCAACTCCTGTCTTTTTAAAATATACATTCTATGCGGCTCCTTCTCACACGCGTGTGTTTCCTCAGATGTGGGAGAAGGCCATTGAGCTGGGCAAGCAGCTGGCCAAGATGCACGAGATCCACATGTTCGACTTCATGGAGCTCAGCCAGCTGCTGGTAAGGACTGACGTCTTCTCGCTCTGCAACCACACCGACCAAATGAAATCAGTCGTCAAGTTAGCGCTTCATTATATGATTTAATTGAGCTTGCGGACTGACTGTGTTTGAATCAACGTGTAAACAGAGTGAGGAAATGGGTTTTTAATTGGCCTGAAATTGTAGAATCGGCTCATTTTCACCTGATTGGCTTGAAATGTTTTTTTAACAAACTATTTGTGGAGTGTTTTTGACTCATTACTGTGTCTCTGCGACTGCAGTATACCCACAAAATCTGGTTTTTAGCGCCCGTTTTTCCACTAATGGAATCCTTTGGTGCAGTTGTTGAGGCCCTAGCAGGGTCCCTCACACACAACCATCACCTGACCTCAGTGGTTTCAGACTAGCGAGGGTGGAAGTGTAGTGCTGCATTACATCTCTTGGTGAGGTCAGCCCTGTGAGCCAGGGCCTTCATGGTTCCACTGAAAACAATGAGTCCATGTTTTACTCTGTAAAGAATAGAGGCAGAACAGAGGCTGCATGAGCGGCAGATTAAAATGTTATGTAAGGCAGGAAGCAGCAGCGCTAACACTTGACAGTAATGTGTCAGCAGAAAGTGAAACATTGTCATAAGAGAGCAGCTCCCACATCAAATGAACTCTGACATTGCATAAAAGCATTTAGGTTCAAATGAGGAACATTAAGGCGCAGTTTGTATGGGGATGGCCACCATGTTGGATGCAGTCTTCGGCGAAACCATTACATTTTCATTGCCGTTGTGTCCTCATCATGACCTATTCCTGGTAGAGAACACAAAGCATTGTGGGAATTCAAGGCCAAACAGAAGGTGCAGGTGGTTGTACGTGGACTTCCACAATTTACCATTCATCGTATGCATGATGTGTCGTCTGTCTAAGTGACCACGTTTTGTTGAATTCTTACTGGAAGCAAGATCAACGAGGAGTGTGGAGCTAAAAACATTAGCTTGCCTGAGAACGCACAACAGTTTAATGCCCTACCTTTACAATCTACAGATCCTGAACCCATCCATTTGTAAACACTGTGATACTAAATGTGAGTGCATGTGTGTGCACACTCACAGTTTGTAAACGGCCCATGATGTGGCGCAGACCTGAGGCAGGTTCGCAGCAGCCTCCGTGGATGCTGTAGGCCGGGTCTCCCAGGGAGGCCAGCGGGGCTGCGCTCTGTAACGTGAGCAGCAACACGTTCTGACATTGTCTGCACAATGAGATACAAATATGTGAGGTCGTGAACCTTCATTAACCGCTCTCTGATGGCCTCACTTGACTTGCTTAAGTGAGGGAAAGAAAGAAAACGGGGTTGTTCAAATCAAGTAATAATGTACATATTTTCACTTATAAAAATGTTATCAATTACATTCCAATCAATTTTTATAGTTTCATATAGAAGGAAATACTATCTATCTATCTGTCTATCTGTCTGTCTATCTGTCTGCCTGTCTGCCTTCTTCCCCTCATGACTGACGCGTATCATACTGGACACCAAGGTGTCATTGAAGAGGTGTTTTTTCATAGAAATACTAGGCTTAAGTGGCCGGGAATTTAATGCAGGAGGGATTTAAACAGAAAAGCATTGCAGCTGTGGCCTTGACTGATCTTTACAAAGAAATCCTGAGTCCACTGGGGCCAAAACTTAGACAAGACGAAGGAGTCTTGAGTAGAATAAGACTTAAATCACAACTGTTGTCAGTAACAATTCATGGATGAGATAGTTGTTTGTATCCTCTCCTTCGTCATTGTTGTATATTGTTCTTTGTGTAATAGGACTGAATTTGATCAGTTGAAAAATGATTGAAGTTGTCCTTGAGTCTGAACAGGAGTCCTCTTATTTAAACTTTTTTTCAGTCAGTGCTTATATGGAAGTATAAGATAGTATTTCAGAGTCTCTAAAATTCACTGTAATGATTAGTTTTCTTTCAGTTGAGTTGTGTTTTTCTTGAAAACACACAACAGTTTAACACACGTGTACGACAGCAGCATCCTTCAGTGCTCAGATGCAGCTCTGGATTTATGTGTGTTGTGGCCACAGTGATCCAGGCTTCCTCAGGATTTGTTTAAAAGAACATGCCGAGGTTAATGGATGGCCACAGGTGTGTGCGTGTCTATTTTCTCTCTTGCCTCCAGAGAGCGAGACTGCAGAGGTAATAAGTGGCAGAAAAGGAGAGACGTCTGGTGGGGTCATCCTTGTGTAACTGCATTCACCGTCATAAATGGAGCGCATTTTAATGGCCACCTTGGCATTTGTCGGTCCGTTTACATCACTCTTTGTCTCAGAAACAACAGGCGCAGTTCTACGAGAACATCATGCACGCCATGCGACCGCAACCGGAGTACTTTGCGGTAGGATACTACGGCCTTGGCTTCCCTTCATTTCTGAGGGTAAGAAAACTCCTCTTTCTGTTGAGACTGAGAAAACATGCATGTGATGCGTCAGGACTTCTTTTGTGCCCAGCTCTCAAGTGGAACTTGATTCACTAGAGGTTGTTAGCAACTTGATAACTCGCAGAGCCGCAGGGACCAACTGGAACCTTTATTGACACCGAGTCAAGTGTTTGCTAAAATGATTTCTGGCTTTACAACCGACCTTTGTCTTGCAGAACAAGATGTTCATCTACAGAGGGAAAGAGTACGAGTGGCTGGAGGACTTCAGCCTGAAGCTGCTGTCTCAGTTCCCCAATGCCATCAGGATGACCAGCACAGCGCCACCTGGAGAGAACATCAGTAACTCACCGGGGCAATGTATCCTTCAGGACAAGTGTCATTTATGAGGCTCTTGAAGGAGAAGGTGTGTGGTGCAGATGATGTTGCAGTTCGTGACCTTGCTGTTGCTGTTGCCTTATTGGGCCCATATTTCTTCTGGTGATCGATAATCGATTTCAAACAAGCTCAATGTGACAGTAAATGGCAGGAGTGTTTTGCAGCCTGGTAGAACTGGAGCACAAAGTCTGTTTTGCTACAGTCGGGATTCAAGTACCGCAAATCCCAGACTATAGAGTGCAGCGGAATATTAAACGCACCCACTAAATTTAAGAAGGAAAATAGATCTTCATCCATAAGCCACAGGTGCAGTGGTGCTGTCTTACAGCGTAGAAAGGTCAGTGGTGCACCCGCCTTAAAAATGCATGAGGATCACTTGGGAAACTGGGTCCAGCATGGAGACTGACTGATGAAACAAACTGGACAGTGTTCTGAACTGGATTCATCTACTCCTCACATCATTTATTCACATTATTCTGCGTGTCCCAAGTTCCGACACTGGGAGATCGGCTCTGTGGACGGAGCTGGGGACACGTGGAGGAAAACAGCGCATTTTAAACATTACAACACCTGTGTTGCCATTGGTTTGGTGTGACGTGGCTCAATATTTTGGCAGCATGACGCTCTTTAGCCTGTAAAAATCCATATATTAGTTGTTGCGTAAGCTGCAGGGTTCAGACTGAGAGAAAAAAGTAGCGGCTTATAGACCAGAAGTTACTGTAGTAACAACTGAAATTGTCTGTTCAGTTTTGAGTTACAGATTGACTGTAGTTCCTTGACACGATCTGATCGTCTCTCACTTTCCTGAGACGTTTTATTATTGTTCACAACTCAAGCAAACTTCATCCCACTAACAGCAAAGAATAAGAGAGATCAGAGCACCTGAAAATCATTCATGTCCTCATTGACATCATTTTAAACCCCCCTGAAATGCTCATCATATGGGACCTTTCAGCTCTCACTCCTGCTTTTTACATTCAGGGTGGCACTGCTGTCACACACGTACAGCATTTACTACTCCTTCCGTAGCGTGCCTGAGCTCCCGTAGAGTTGAGATAGCATCATTTGTCATTATACATAAAACAGCAAGCTGTTTGCTCGGCGGCTCTTTTCAACGCTCGATGTTTGGAATTTAGATCACTGTGCCTTAAAACTTGTATCATGAGGAGAAACTGTGTTATGTTGCGGGTTGTTTCTGCACAGAGCTATCCAAAATTACATCACCAACATTGCGATGCTAATAATTTAAGAGACCCTCAGTGCTTGTAGTGTGATTAAAAACTTGGCCTTTGGGTGAAACACAGTGGAAACTTTTACCAAAAATGTGCAGGAAATATTGCAGGCTGTATTGAAGGAGTGGAGGTGACAGCAAAGTCATGTTGCAACTTAATGCAATGCACTCACACATCAGGCCAAAAAGAAAAGTCTTGAGGGTCAAAATGCCAGACAGCATCGCAGGACAAAACTGGTGAGAGGTGTGGGGTCTCCTGATACCTGCATTGACATTCAGCTCGTGTCCTTCTGCTGAATGATAGATGACTATCTCTACTATTCACACTTGCTACACTCACTTGCCTCACATTTAGTCACATCATCCCTCCATTCACTGCTAACTGTGATGCAGTTTCCTTAGCAACTGCTATTTCATTCACAGTTTGCAAGCCTCTACTCTGTGTGTGTGTGTGTGTGTGTGTGTGTGTGTGTGTGTGTGTGTGTGTGTGTGTGTGTGTGTGTGTGTGTGTGTGTGTGTGTGTGTGTGTGTGTGTGTGTGTGTGTGTGTGTGTGTGTGTGTGTGTGTGTGTGTGTGTGTGTGTGTGCGCCAATTCCTGGAAACTTGCTTCCTTGTGGGGACCTTTTTGCCGGACTCAACAGGTTTAAGCCTCAACTTAAAAGTTCAAAATAATTGGATCATTATGATTGAGCTTCACTTTGGTTGAGAGTTCTGGCTAAGGTTGGCCATTTGTTTTGGCTGGTTAGGTGAGAGGCTGGGGAGAGCATGAGACTCAATGGGCTCCACTGAATAGGAATACAAGCAAATGTGCGTGGCTCTATTAACCCCTTGCTTGTCACAATGTCATTCAAGTGACTCATATCTACAGCAGTCTTGAAGCTCAGCTAGATCTTGGCTCCTGCTTGGAAATCTAGGCTGAGGGCTGCTGACCCGAGAACTGCCCTCTCAAAGGATAATCCTCATCACACTTGTTGCTCATCCAGGCTTCTTGTGGATTCTGTTTGTTATACCCACTGCAAGAATAGATAAAAGCACATAACCTAAGCACAAACTGCATAACTGACTGAAGTTTGAGAAGGTTACCCTGACTTTTTAGGGGTTTAAAGCTTGACAACACAACATGAAAAGACAGTTTAATCAGTAGCTGGTCGACATACTGGAATATCTGATGCTGCATGTTTTGGTGGGGGGGGTGTGAGTCTTGACAAGTTCTTTGATGTCCTAGATGGATCAGAGTTATTTGTTTTTGGGCCGTATTTACTGGAGAAGTATAGAACTTTCTCTTGATGAATGAAAATAGAGGCATGTTCTTATGGGTCTGGCGAGCCTTGCCTGTTATTGAACATTGTGGCTTATTTAAATGAATAAAACAATATTCATTCTATTGTGATTTCTGCTTTAGCTACTTTAGTTGAGAGGCTGGCGGCGCCCTTGACGTTATTGTTTATAACTAGTTTGTGGTGAACCAAGTCATTTGACTGAAATGGAAACCACACAGTTGCACACACCCTACTCATGTCCTCTGCTTTTAGTCCTCTGGAAGGGTACAAGTCAGGTCCATGTGTGATAACTTCTGTGCAGAGACGCGTGAAACCATTTCAGGTCGACTCCTCCTGGCTGCCTCACAGGACTCCTCTAAGATCTAGTCTTCCTGCATGTCTCTATCCCAAGTGCTGCTGGTGTGTCGGACACTGGAAATGTTTGTAGAAGGACAAGAAACGGATTGTTATTGTTATTGTTTGGCTTTTACGGCTGCTGCTCTCAGACCTGCCTGTGTTCTCAACTGTGGTGGAAAGTGGCAAAACTGTGTCTTCATTTTCAGAGCTCAATAGGTGGCGCTCTTTTAATTGAAATAATTGTTTGAAGCCAAAGATTTTTAGATTTAGTGGGCTCTGAAAATGAGGACGCTGTTTCATGAAGCCTAGTGGTTTGGGCTCTGCACGTTGGAGGGAAGGGCTGAGGGCTCTTTTTTGAGTTCATAAAAAATGCGACAACCCTGTCACGTCATGTGGAATGAGCAGCTTGGCAGAGGTGCGCACTGTCTCAGTGTTTTTATACAGCAATCTAACGACATTCGTTCCACCCACCATGCTGTTTCCAATGTTGAGAGAGTGATGCCTGAAATATCACTGTTCTCCGGCGATCCAGCTCTCACTCTGAAGCATCTTTATTAAATCACCAATCACGGACAGCGTCTGGTTCCAGAGCTGCAAATGCCATATTTTGAGAAGCGTGTTGTGACTAAAGCAGCAAATCTGTTGAATTCTCCGCAGCTACTAATTATCCTGACGGAACATCTTCTTTGTGACAATAATTACATGTGGGGTGATTATATCACGGCTCCTCTGGCGCTGTCCTTAACCGAACTCTGCAGACATTCAGTCGTTCACGGTGAAGCCGGTTCTGACGGTGCCCCACCAGTTCAAAGACAAGGGCGTCCCTGAGCAGATTCTAAAGTGAATACGGCTTTTTCTTATTTTTTTCAATTTGCTTCTGCAACCTTGCTGCCATTACCTGTCTGCCACCCCCGCAGCTATTACAGAACCAATGAAGTCGACCAGTTCCAGTATTCCAGACCTTTCAGAAAAGGAGAGAAGGACCCAGACAATGAGTTTGCTGTGAGTTTTTTTCCCCCTCTATTCCAGCATTGTGATGTCTGAATGAGATGTTTGGAAAGGTGCTCTTCAAATGGTCACTGCATGTTTATGACGTGATTCTCTTCAGACCATGTGGATCGAGAGGACCACCTTTATTACCTCCTATCGCTTCCCAGGGATCCTCAAATGGTTTGAAGTCAAGTCTGTCTCAGTGGTAAGGAGCGGGGGGGGGGATTTGTCTTCTGCTTCAAGTCCAAATCACATCTGACAGAGACGCCGGCTGACAGGTGGAGATCAGTCCTTTGGAGAACGCCATCGAGACCATGGAGATGGCCAATGAGAAGCTGAGCAACCTGGTGCAGCAGCAGGCCTGCGACCGTTCGCTTTCCATCAACCCGCTGTCCATGATGCTGAGCGGCATCGTGGACCCGGCCGTCATGGGGGGATTCTCCAACTACGAGAAGGTTGGACACCTGTTTTTTTTTTTTTGTTTTTTTTTTAGTCAGTCCATTCTTTTCTGCTCATGACACTGCAGGAAACTGGAGCCAAAAAACAGGTCACCTCGTTATTTGGGGAGGTTTTTTGTTAAAGCGCGTCCAGCTGGGTGGAGATCACAGGTTTGAATTTGGGCCAGATGTAGAGATCCCTCAGCTGGTGCCGGCGGGTGTCAGAAGGCAGTCAGGAACAGGCTGGGAAGTGAGGCAGAGTATTATGTGGGGTAATTATGCAAGAACACGCTGCTAATTTACAGAAACCCTTGTCCTACTAAGTCTTGTTTTGGAGGTCGGCCTTCACTTGCTCTCATCCAAGATGAGACCCTGATGACACCGTGGTTTTACTTTTAGAATGAGCAACCGTGTCTTACTTTTTTGGGTTTGGAAACGTACTTCTTAACTTGAGCTACAAGATGTTGCGGCGATCAGAGCAGTTTCAGTTTGCATGGACTTCCACTGTGTTTCACGGTTTGGTCCTTGTTATATGTCACATCTTCTGTCAGACCATCGAGTCTGTGCTCGTGGCCTTTAAGTCGTTCCCAAGATGAGAAGACAGTAGCTTCAAACAGCTCCTGTGCCCCAAATCCAGGGCGCTGAAGATCAACTTATAACATGCCTTTTTTGTTACCTCAAGTGTGTCTGTACTTGGTCTGAGCAGTTAAATTACCGTAGATTACTGCGACTTCATAAACTGCTCAGACGCCGTGATTATCGTTACAATATTTTATTTTTTTATCTGTTCGTATTAAATATAAGATGAAACGTTAACCTTGACACCTGCATTCCAACTCAGACACACACACACACACACACGTACGTTCGTATCTATCCTTGGTGGGCTTCTCATTGCCATAACCCTTTCCCCAGTCTCTCACCCTAAACCCAACCATCCAACACCTCTGAACCAAACTCAAACCCAGTCATAATGACCTACTTATTTTGAAGTCTTCTTAACCTTGTGGGGTCCGGCCAAATGGTCCCCACGAAGGCATACGGTCCCCCCACAGCAGGATAAACACACACACACTAAACATAATAATAACAGAGCAGACATTTTTATTCAGAAAAACAGACTTAGAAACAGGAGCAAATGGAGAAGAGAGTCACTCAGACACGCGCGGGCAAACAGAGACCCACAGTTGTTTTAGTGCGACCTTTTGCTGCTGTCAGAACAGAAAGTGGCAGGTGAACTGTGACCCAGAGAAAGTCAGGTCTTTGTTTACCTCTGAACCAGCGAGCTCGACTGTGAAGTGTTACTTTTTAGGATTTGAAAAAGAAGATTACGGCCCTCGGCTCCTTCAGGCAGGCGGTTCCACAGATTTGGGCCAGAGTGAGTGAGGAAGCTGCGCCACAGGCTTTCATTGTTATGTTTGAGATGATAAAGACGCCCACCTGAGGGGCCGTGAGAGCGATCACATGGTGGAAAGATTGGGTTCTGCTGTGAGAAAAGAGTTCAGTGGTATATAGGTAAAAGCTTGATTTGTTGGAGCCTCCCGGGTTTTATTTTCATGATGAACATTTTATCGTCTGCAGGCTTTCTTCACCGACACCTACATCCACGAACACCCCAAAGACCACGAACGCATCGAGGTCCTCAAACATCTCATCGCCCTGCAGGTGAGGAGCATCGCGGTGCCCCCCCACGCTCTTCAGACGGCGTGTCACACTGCTGGCCTCTCCTTTCAGATCCCTCTGTTGGCAGATGGCATTCGCATCCATGGAGAGAAGGCCACGGACCAGCTGAAGCCCTTGCATAATCGTCTGGTCACGTGTTTCCAGGACCTCAGAGAGAAAGTGGAGAAGCAGTATGGCGTCATCACCTTGGTGCGTTGCCGTCTTGCTCAGAGAGGAGGGAGCTTATATTAGCGCAGCGACATTAGTCTTCCTTCAGCCGCCCGCTGCGACCCGCATGTCATTGTGCACCCCAGTCCCTAATGATGACTAATCCCATTTGTGTGTCTCAGCCCTGCTCGCTCGCCGAGAAGAAGAAGAGCCGCGTGGGCTCAGTGGTGATGCCCTACATCCTGTCCTCCACCCTGCGTCGCATGTCCACTGTCTCCACCTTGTCCAACGCCTCCTCCGGCCTGTCCAGCAGCTCCGCCTCCTCCGACGGACCCTCCTGCATTTCCTCCCAAGAGTCAGTCCCCAAAACCTCCTGCTGCCCTCCTTACTTTCTGCCTCTCTCTTTGTCTGCACAATCTGTTCTCCATGGATGTGGGGGTCTCTGTGTTGGGTGTGAGGTGGAGGAACACACTAATCGAATTAGGAACGCAGAGAGCCCATTTTCAGATCCGTGTCGTCTCATGTGGACGCACACGTCTCAGCCACTCGCTGCACTAACTGAGTCGCTGTGGACCTCCACTTATTTCCAGGTCATTTGCCCCAAAATTTCCACACACTGAAGGCCACTTTCCTCAGGCAGCAAGTGCAAAAGTGTTCTTAGTAGGGGTGGGACTCCATTTGAAAAAAAAAAAATATTTAGAGCTTTTATCATTAAGGAATCTAAACTAAGTACATTTTAATATTCAAAACCAGTGGAGACATTTCATTTGAATCAGACTCAGCTTTAATGCCAAGGTCAGTGAGGATCCCACCAACTAGGAAAGTGCTTTGGAACAACGCAACCAAACACACCCAAAAAATACAAAATAAAATAATAATAATCTGTACACTTGAGCCTAAAGATGAGGGTAGAAGCGCTCAGTGATGAGCCATTTATTTTGCCTCCAATCTGATTTTTTTTAAACTTTCATTTTCTGTCCATCCGTCATTGACTCACCTCATGGTTTTGGTGATGACATCACATTGTACAAGGTGGTGCACTTTATGTGCGATTGATCCGCGTTGTTTATCGAAAGCCTCTTGATTGATCGATAATTTTGACTTTTAATTTTGAGTTGAGCTTAATTGAATAATATAGTTGTTGAAACTTAAGTCCATGTTTGTTGAATTCCCCCACTGTGGGTCAATTAAAGAATTGCTTTGGGTCATGAAGGAAATAATGACAAGCAGCTGAACTGAGTTCTCTCTGACGGGTGGCTCGTGTCTCTCTTAGAGGAAGGGTGAGGAGTTCTTTCACTCATGAGAGACTCGGAGTTGAGCCACGTTGAAAGGAGTCACTTGAGGTAGGTCGGGCATCTGATGAGGACGCCCCCTGGAGGCCTCCCTTTGGAGGTGTTTCAGGCGCGGCCAGCAAATAAGCCGATGAGGATGGGGTGTTCTATAACACTGGTCCCATTTTCAAAGATCCGGATCCAGTTTTGTAGAATGATCCTAACAGTTTTATTAACTATAATTGTAAGGCAGGGATGTTGCATCTAACAAACTGACCCTGAATCTGAGTTGAGACCCTGTGGTGAAGCTCTAAACTGCTGCTCTGATTTCATTCATGGCATTTGTGTTTGTCTGTAACCAGCCTGCTGTGTCCTGCGCTACGCTGGTAGACAGTATCGCTGCTTTTGATATTACATGAGAATTTCTTCAAATCGCTACTGTAGCATTTGTCCTTCATCATATCGATCCATTCATTCTTCTTTCTTTTTTGAGATTTGTGTGTGTTAATATATAAGGTGGTCCAGGAATTCCCTTTCAGAACTGAACACCGAGATCCGCCTGAAGTCTGCCGTTGTTCACCTCCCTCGCTCTCTGCCTTTACCTGTTCACCACAGTTCCTTGTTGTCCCGACCCAGCGATCGACGAGCCTCCGTCCTGGACGATAACCGGATCGCTCGCAAGAACAGGAAGGAGTGGAGCGTCAGCAAGTCGCAGGTCCTGCTGGAGAGACAGTCGGACGCAGACGAGGTCAGACCTTCCGGTTATTTTGTCATTCATCCACCTCGGTGCAATATTAGGGTTTGTTATTCAGTCGTGAAGTGCCCACATGACTGCACATCTTATTTTCCGCTTTTGTTGTTCCAGACGCCTCCTGAGAAGCAGCAGAGGCCCAAGAGTTTGCAATTAGGAGACAGACGCCTGACCCTGTCGCTGTTCCAGGGAGCATCTTCTCAGCTGAGCCTGTCCAACCCTCTCAGCCCGCTACCTGCCTCTCCACACACGCCTCGCACACCTCGCAGCTCCAGTAAGTTACAAATCTCAAACTCACTTTCTCATATATCCAGTCTGGTGATGCGTGCCGGCTTTCATGTGCCGCCTTCAAAGACACAGTAAACTCCCAGTTAAGGGGCTTCAGGAGTTCATAAATAACTTATTGCCTTCTTTTATGCTCAAACTAAAACGCTAATTTAACTGCTCTGCTTTTACTCTCGTCGCAGAAACACTCGTGATGCGTTCACTGACCTCATCAATCACAATGTGTGAGAATACTATTTGACCCCTCGACAGCAGAGGCATGAGTTAAAGTGGGGTCTTACTGCCGTTTGTTTTGGGTTTGCTGGCAGAGGTGCAGTGTCGAAAGAAAGGACGTATATAATGCAGTGTTGTTGCCCAGTAAAAACAGACTAACTGCGGCTTGGAAATGAAAAATCATTTGACTTATCTTCCCTTAATTTATGTTTGCCATAACAAGACGACATTCGTTTTATCTTCATCGCAACACACACACACACACACACACACACACACACACACACACACACACATTAAAATGTTGTATTTTTTAAGAAGCTAAAATAGGATAAAGTACCTCTAAATTCTGAAGTATTTTATGTTTAAGCTTTGCTATAAAACAGACCTTCAAGTGCCGGTGAAACGCACCTCCGATACCTGTCTCTCTCCAGGTCCTTCCTATACAATTCTGGTGACTTATTATACCAGGGGGGATTTAAATGTTAGGTTGTATGGTGACAAACGTGAGGGGCACTGAAGGGAATCAGAAACACTGTGCCATGACATTGTTTGATTATTTCTTACTTTATTTTGATGCATTTTCTTTAAAGATTCTCAATGTAAAGTTTAGTTGGTGAATGACAACAGAATGTTGGCAACAGAACAGGAAATATGCTATTACGATATGAAGGAACTTTTTTTTTCTTTCTGTTTATTTCGAGGGAGAAGACGCACTGCTCTACTGAGCATGACTCATCTAAATAATTTAAATTTGAAGAGAATAAAAAGAGGGGTAAATGGAAATAAAGACCTAAAAATATAGACGCTATATTTGGTATTTGTAATGAATGATGCTGAAGTACAATCCTTCACAGTTTAGACGACCTGAGGGAAGCATAAGTACCAGCCAGCGCCTCTTAATTCTGTATTTTCAGAAAACAACCACATATTAAGTTAATCATTTTTTCTCCAAATTGATCTGAAACTGTTTGTATTTTAAGTTTCTCTGTCTTTTAACACCATCAGGTACATAAAAATTCCATTGTACGGGGTTCAGTGAAATTGCAACAGCAAAGTGCTTTGGTTGATGAAGATACGATGGAAATCTCCCTAGATGACTCTGAAATGCTCCACTGCAACTGGTCTGGACTGAAACTTATATAAACTAACATGAGCGTTTTGTGTAAAGACTGGATTAAAACCAGAATCACAACATGCTGCCAAAAGCATCAATACAGAAGTGAAGATGGTTTAAGTGTGTTATAACGGACAGTCATGGTGGTGACAATGGCAAATGGTTTCATGACACAGCACTGAAAGGTTGATGAGGTTTCACGAAACTGTGTCCTGATTTTTAGAGGCCACCAGATGGCGCTGTCTGCTTTAAAATGTTTGGACCCAAACAACTCATGCAAGGAAGCCTGACCTCAATTCTAAACCAAGAGCGCCATCTAGTGGCCTCTGAAAATGTTTCGTGAAACCTGATCAACCCATCGGTTGTGAACAGCTTTCCAGGTTGCTGAAGAGGGCGTGACACAAGCCTGTTTCTCAGTAAAATATGAAATGCAATACAGACACTTGAGCAATGACTTGTGTTTGTCCTGGGTCAAGAGTGAAGCACCATCTCCTCCTTGTTGGATCTTTCCAGAGCATATTCAGACTCATCCCAGACCCGAGTGGCCACAGAACCCAGACTCACTACTGTGTTTGTGGACTTGGAAAATACATACTTTCAGACTGATGATGCTCCGTGACTCCACTCAGAACAGTGAGCTGAGATGTTGGGCTTGCTTGGAGCACCTCTCTTCGCTCTTCTCTGTGGCATCAATAGAGTTCAATAAGAGGGAGTTTGCAGCGTATTAACGTCCACGTCCGTGCAGAACGAGAACGAGAGCCTCTCAGACTCACGTAGGAAACACGCCGCCCACTGAGGAGTTGTGAACCAAAACCAGCAGACGCCCCGTCATCTGAACTCCCCACTCCCTCCCAGACTGCTTCCTCCACCGCCGACCGTCACAGTAACTGCTTTCACTTACCAGAGGTGAACAACTTGCTTGCCTTCATCTCCGTGATGGCTCAACGCGCTGTTGTAAGTCGCCTGGGATCAAATCCTCCACTGAATGTTTCGTCTTCTTCATGTTCACCACTGGATGTTTGTTCTCGTCAGAGCAGCAGCAGACAGAGTTTCTTTTTTTATGTACAGCACCTTGTGAGCGCGCTCAGACGGCGGCTTATTAAATATCAAGCCAGTCGGAAGAGACGTTTGCTCTGATTGCGTAACTCTTTCCAGACAAGGCGCCGCAGCCAACTATTTGCACTTGTGATTAGCGAACTCATCACACGCCGCGGCGTTATTAAAGCGCTGAGCGTCTGTCAGCTGCCGGGCGTGAAGCAGCGCTGCCTATTCTTAGTGCTACCTGCTGGTGAGAGTCGTAGCGCAGAAATCACAGCCGCTACAAACGTATCCAGCTGCGCCGGTTTCACAAGAAAAACACGTTCTCATGACATGAAGACGTCAGCATTTGGTCACAGCGTATGGAGCTTGTTTTGTCATAAGTATAGCTGATAGTGTTAAGGGAAGACATGAAGGTAAGGTGAGGAGCATTGTTATATGTAGTAAAGCGAACAGAACAGGCAGAATGTAACCGCTAAATTGGCTCAATTTACAAATTCCTCTGCAATTGCTCACAATTTTGTAATCTCTGACAAGTTCAATGTTGTAAATGAGGAATGGAGGTCAGTTGTTGTCCAAGTCTGAAAACAAGGTGGTTACGTCTGCAAACGCTTATAAGCAATTTGTAGATAAACACACTCTGTAAGCCGCTAGGAAACACAAATTCCACGAATGGATTTCATTGATTCAAAACTTCCACTTCCTGTTTTACGTTCAGGAAGCCATCTTGGTGCGCGTACGAGGGGTGGGGAGGATTCTCCGGGTTTTGTTACTTGGTGATGACCCTGAGAATCTCTCAGTTCGGAGCACAAATGCAGCGCCCCCTCATCCAACGGGACAGCTTGACTGAGCGAGAATCCGTTGACGGTGGCTAGCAGTTACTAGCGTCTACCGTTCCCTTTCTCAGCGTGAATGACTTGACGACTTTGTCTCTAGATTTGCTCACTTTCCAAACTGTCTTGGTGTCCTTGTGAAAACCATTGTAAAAAACAAGTAGCGTCAAATTTGGTGCAGAAAAGTGCGTATTTCTCTCTGCTCTTGGCAGTGATCGTGTATCCAACACTGCCAACATATAGCAACATCTAGAACCGCCAATGCGTTCCTGACTCTAAATGCGCTCCGTGTCCAACAGTAAAAGGTGGCGGATTCCATCGTTTCGGTCTCTGCGGAGACAACAGGACAGCAGAACGTAGCCTTGCTATGAAAGCCATGATAGAAGTTGAATGGAAAACTGAAGGAGCACAGTGGCATTGATATCCAGGGGGCGCTGCTGCACCAGTCATGACTTCATGTGAAAATCATTAGTGCTGCTTTAACAATGTTCTGACTTTCAATTTTGACTCACATCCTGTGTGATGATCCCAAAGGTTTTTCACCGAATAGTATTGGGATATTGTGATGTATTTAACCTGTTTATCACGTTACCCTGGATCAGACTGCACATTACAGTGGATTAGATTCCCGTGGCGGCTGAAGGAAGGTGAGCCAGGACCCTCTTTCATTTCCTGACGTGTGTTTCAGGCTATTCGTCGCTGCTCGGTGACGGCGATGTCGTGGACACCCCTGGCACCCCCCCACCCATGCCGCCCAAGAAGCACCCCCATGAGGCGGACCACCTCGGCTTCCCCTCAGAGGTAACACACAGCGCCCCCACTCTTTCACCTCATATGAACCTTTAGATGACAGGTCTCCTTTTAAGCAAAGCCTCATTTAATCATGAGTCCCCCTTTTCCCCCCCACAGCTCTCTCCCCCGCTACCCATGAAAACCGAAAGCAAGCCTCCGCCGCCGCCACCCAAAACGCGGAAGTCTATGTTCCCTTCATACGAGCACAGCCCCCAGTGATGCTCACCCACGCAGTAATTCTTCCATTGGCCTTTTTATGGAGGCGCGTTTGGTCTGTGCCGGCGTGCGGTGCCTCAGTGGGGGGGCGGAGGAAGACGCGTCTTTGTACTGAACCACATCCCTTCAGATGCAAGTCAGGAATAATTCACCACCATCTGACGGAGCTGCGTTTCTAGGCCTCGAGGAAGAGCCGCATGTTGAGGTACGATAGCAACTCGCTCACCTGACAAGCTTGTTGGCAGTGAGGAGCGCGGCACTGGATAGATTCATGACAGAGTCCAGATGTACAGATTTATACTACAGAATATTTCGCAGTTTTTCTTCATGGAAGGTGGTTCTTTTTTTATTTTTAATCTGAAACACTGGATGGCATTAATGAATGTGACGCTCAAGAGCTGCAGCTGCTGCACAACCAGTGCTGCTGATGCCTTCAATACCACAGGCTTCATTTGAAGCAGCCTGTGCACGTGTGCTAGTCAACAAGTCGAGGCTAAAATGAGTGTAGCGATAGACTCACCAGCCTCATTTGCTTCTATATATATATATATATATATATATATATATATATATACGTGCAAACAAAGCCTTGGAAGTCCCCAGGTTAATCCAGCTTTCCAAATGCGCTGTTTTATCGCAGGTTTTTATTGTGTGAAACTCAAAATAATGAACTGGATGCAAAGCTAATGTTTAATCTCATCAGTCAAAAGCATTGAATAATGAGGTTAAATATTTAAAACAAACGGGGAAATAAGGGGCCAAGAGGAGAGGATGTCTGTCTCCTGCTAACAAAGCTAATAACCCCCTGTCAGCCCGCTCAGTTGAGCAGCTAATGCTAGCGCTGCAGCTAAGAAACACTTTAAATTTATGCAACAACCTTTAAGAAAGTAGCTACATCCGTGCTTATTGTTAATGATGAAGACTTGTTCAGCGTGAACTCATACTAGCTAGTAAGCCATTAACCACTGGCTAACTTGCTAATGCTAATGTGACTGTTGACGGCTAATACGTGTTCCCTGATCCAGACTTTGGGAGTAGGTGAGCGAGCCTTTCCCGACTGTTGCCAGATGAACTCAGCTTTGCTGTACGATCCCTTCAAAGACCCCGAAACACTGTATGGTACCATTTGTATCCGATATATTTTTTGGTGTTGGTGGAAGAATTTTAAATTATTTGTTTATGGAAAGTTGTTTGCACATCCAAGTGTGTACAGAGTTTATTTTTATTTTCCGTGTCTTCTGAATCAACTTTATTGCATGAAAGCTTTGCTTTTTATATTGTTATCAGTGAGCATCGTCCGTATTTTAAGAACGACTGATGAGGGCCGATGTTTTTCTACTGGATTCTTTTCAACACAGGGATCAAATCTATTTTTACAGTCCTTTTTTTAAATGAAATCGAACGCGGAATAAAGACTTGAGGAGAATTTCCTGTGTTTTTTTTGTGACTCCGCTGGTTCTGTCAGTGTCTGCTGCTGCTGCGGTGTCTGTCTGTCTGTCTGTCTGTCTGTCTGTCTGTCTGTCTGTCTGTCTGTCTGTCTGTCTGTCTGTCTGTCTGTCTGTCTGTCTGTCTGTGAGACGGCGGAGGAGAAGGCCTATCCTCAGCGGCTGGCTGTGGACCACCAGGGAGCGAGGAACTTGACCTGAAAGGAGGATCACCACAGAGACCACCTGGGGTCAGTCGCACCGTGAGAGATGGATCTACTCAGGGTCTGACACTGCGGCTCCAGTGAAGTGGACAATGGAGTAAGTCACGTGCTCAGGCGTCTGGCAACAATCGCTGTGAATGGCCGTGGTTCAGACCGCGTGGGAGCCATCCCTCTGCTGCTGACCTGCTGAAGCCCTGAATCACAGGACAAAGAGGTGACAATATTTTCATCACGCGATTAAGAGAAATGTTTACATATAACTTAACACAAGCAAAATAATAGCTGCACTGTTAAAAGCATCAAAAATGACTGCTAGAAACAGAAATGTGTCACTCTCACTGAGTTTCTATCCCAAAACTACTACTACTACTACTATTGTACAATTTATTATTATGGTGTTGTAATCCATAACAACCATTCAGTATTACAATATCTACATCCATCCATCCATCCATCCATCCATCCATCCATCCATCCATCCAGACGGACGGATCCAAGCCGTATCCAACTTAATAAAGCAGATGTGTATTCCTGCCTCTCGCCACCGGCTGCCGGGATGCACTGCCCGCAACCCTGACCGGGACTAAGTGCTGGTTAGCTAGCGATGGATGGGCATTATCAACGAAATACACTGTCAAAAACGGAGTATTCGAAATTCATATCCAATATCAGATGGCACATGAGTGTGTCTATTGTTTCCCCGTAGAGTTTCAGTAGGCTGGGCAGCACATCCGGTCACATGACCAGCTCCGCTGAAAACAGGCTGAAACCGGATATTTTGCCTCGGCACAACACAACAACAAACAGATCACTTCAATAAACCAAATCCTTTATATGACATGATTTTTATATGATATGATTTGCCGACATTTTGAAATCTTTCTAGTTCATTCATGTATGCTGTGTGCCGCACAGAAACTCCACACTGCTACCTGCAGGCCGTTTGAGGTCATTACATGCTTCATGTTTAACATGAAATACAGATGAAGTTCACGCGTGACAGAGGTCTGCGCTCTCTGAGTGAGTTTAAGCACCATGAATGGATCAGCTTCAGCTCTCTCTATTGAGCTAGCGTAGCAACAATATCCGCCGCAGCTAACACACCAGATTAGCAGATGCTATCTCCAAACACTACACCACAGTACACCCCTCAATTACTGCTGTGTAATACACACCGGCGAGTTTATCTCCCAAAATGTAAGCACGACACTGAAGGGGGGGCACCAGGGGGGGTTAGATGCAAGTCAACTCTCCTCCTCCAATCCGAGCTCCATTTGTCCTCAGATCTCTTCAGGAGACGCTCGGTGAGTGTGTGCGTCTCAGGCAGATTAGTTCAACTAATGAGCTTTCGCTATCTTTGTGTTGCTGCAGGGAAAAGCTAATGAAGACAAAGATTTCACCAGGTTGTTTTTCAACCTCTCCGTGTTCTCGCTCACCTGCCGGTGTCGGAGGTAAACCGGTCGCCTGTTGCGTAATTTCCTGCGGACGTTTGACCTCATCCATGGATTTGAATATGATGGGACAATGTCGCTCAAGGCGAGTCTGTGAGCGACATTTGTACATTTGTATATCATCAACTTCACATACTGTATTTGTGTTCTGCTCCTGTGTTGTTGTGCTGGGCAGGCGAGGCTTCATGAAACAGTGTCCTTATTTTCAGAGGCCACTAGGTGGCACTGTCTGCTCTAAAAGGTTTGGATGTTTTTTAACTTGTAAACCGAGTGCGCCACCTACTGAGCCCTGAGAATGAGGACAGCGTTTCATGAAGCCTCACCTGCCCGTCACTAGCATCATGGATGTTTCACCTGCACCTGAAACCAACTCGACACAATAAGTTCAAGACCTTTTTTAATATCTGAAAGTGAAAAGCAATACATGAACCGAAGGTGTGTTTTCATATCGAAGGTCAGTCGAGACTAAATGGAGATTTTAGGGTTCAACATGGAGCCTTCAGCAGAAGGTCCACACAGCTCTTTCCTGGCTCTAAAGCTCAAGCTTGAAGGACGTTTGCTGCTCAGCTCTTGACTTTGGTCGTGTCACGTTCGGGTTTCATTTCCGGGACTTTGAGGCGGGACAAGCACGGGAAGCCGTCCAGGATGGCGTTGTAGTCCTTGATCAACATCTTCCACATGGTTTTCTTGCCGTATATCAGCACGGCAGCGGAGGCGGTGGTGTAGACGGACGTGAAGAAGAAGGTCAGCACGATGATGTTCTCATGCTTCACGGAGATCTGATAGTTGACGTAGAGGTCCACCACCAGGAAGACCAGGAAGATGAAGACCAGAGACAGAGACATCTGGATCACGCGCATCTGGGAGCCGAACTTCGGGGCGTGGGCTCCGTTGGTGCTGGCTTTCATGTTGCGCAGGTGGATGGCCAGGTGTGTGGAGATGGAGATGCAGCATTTGATCATGAGCATCCCCGGAGCTACGTCCGAGAGAAGAAGGTAGAGGATCTCATAAACCTGACCGGAGAGCGTGTCGGGCATCAGGACCCCACAGTCCTTGTTGGTGGGGTCGGTGTCATTGGCGTGGTGGAAGACCACCAGCATGGGCATGCAGGTGACCAGGCCGCACAGGGGGATGAGGCAGACGGCCAGCGTCACGTGCTTGAGGATGGCGGCCTGGATGTGAGTGTAGCACTGGTTGGGGGTGGTCACCAGCTTGGTGCTGTAGTAGAAGGTGAGGAAGCTGCTGTCCCACATGATGGTGAACTTCAGGCTGAAGATCAGCAGAAGGATGACGGTGTACCCGGTGGGGAAGACCAGACACTCCGAGTCGATCTCGTCCAGGGTCATCCAGAAGTAGCAGAGGAGCTGGTGGGCGATGTCGCTCAGCGCCAGGGCCACGATGATGCTCTCGCTGGAGCTCCAGCGCTTCTTCTCCTGGTAGGTGTGCACGCTCACCAGGAAGATGTAGAGGTTGAAGACCACGGTGGTGACGGCCGTCAGGCCCGTCAGGACCCAGATGGCCATCTTGCTGCTCGCAAGCATGACGCTTCCTTTTCACGTTTCCCGAGGTTTGCTGCGGAAACATGGTCCAAGCTCAATGTTATTATCAGCGGTGGCCGATCTAAAGTTGCAACCGACTGAGGCCAAACTGGAGTCTTCTCCATCTTGCTTTGACTCCAACATCTCAGGCAGAACAGCTGGACCCAGCTTATGCTTCCCTCTGGTGACATCACCCTGTTTCCCCACTCGGAGAGTGAGAGAATTCTCATCACGATCCAAGATGGCTGCTCGCGGTGTCAGCAGTGCGGAGAGCTCCTGTAACATTGCGTCTATTCCGGTCATAACTGTTTTCTTGAACGGAATAGGTCGGAGGCATGGCACCGTTCGACTGTGGACCATGCTAACAATGGCTACCGCTAGCTTGGTCATCATCCATCTATATCTGGATCAGGCTGATCCCGGCAGCAACGTCACTCCCAGCTAGCTCCCCGAACTATTAGTTTCTGAGTAGTTGCTTCTGAGTACTCACTGATACCAAGTACTTATACCTTTACACATGAAGTTACCTTGAGTTTGAGTCAGGTACCAGCTCGACATTCCTCAGTATGTTTTTCTAGTACGTGGGTGACGGACACAAGTTTCACTGTCGTACAAACACACATTTTACCAAATTGTCATAAGCTAACACTCAAAAACTGTGCACTGCCAGGAAGTGGTGTCAGCTCTGTGGTGTCGGTGGCCAGTGCTGAAGCCCGGTACCAGACCGATACTGGTGCATCCATAGTAACTAGGTGTGAGCTGGTCACTAAAAACAATGATCCCTGTGAAAGAACATCTTCACGCAACACTTTTTCTGTAATCATTTTATCTTTTTAAAGTTTCATGGAGTTCATGAGCAAATAAATCTGTGATGTCACTTAAAGAGACAGTGTCCTGGTGAAAGCCAGAACACGGAGTGTTGTATGTTTATAGAAAAAATATTCTCATGTTGTTGAAGTAAAAAAAGCAAGAAAAGTATAATACCAAGGGAGTCATTTTAGTGACGTAAAATTGTGAAATTTTAAATTCAAAACTAGGAGAAGTAAGAGAACAAGTCACACATCCCTAAAATGAAATAAAAAAAAATAAAATTCAGCAGCAGAGACTTGAAGATGACGCCAATGTGCTACACAAACTGAAGCTTTCTCACTGGTGAAGAAAAATGGATGTGAAGGTCGGGATAGTTGATCTCAGTGAGTCAGTGGCGGCAGATAGTCAGATGTCATGAAAGACAATAAAAATGATGTGTCCACTGCTGCGAACTGTGCGGGGATGATGCTTATTCCAGCGAGATCTGTCAAGGTTGAATATCTCACCATCATCGCCAGCTGAAATGTGGCGAGGGACGAAGACCTGACACCAACCTCAGGTTTGGTTCACTCACTTCTACGAGCATTAAAGGGCGCGACAAAGCCACGTTCCTGCCTCCCACGTCTGCAGGACCCCCTTGACTGAACCCCCTCACTGTCTCGGTCACCTGCGTCGGATCAGATCTGCTGGCAGAAACGCCTCTCTTTCTCTCAGTGATGACTGGGGCTAAAGACGGTGTCGGCACCGTGAAATCTCAAGGCCAGGTCTGTGTGGGTACCTGTGGCAGCCGCTCTGCTGTGACGGTCCAGCGCTGTGATCCCGGCCCGGAGTGGTCTGCCAGACGCCGCTGAGCGAGGTGAGGCTGCTGCAGCAGCAGGGCCTGGATCTATGTGCCGGCCTCAGCATTTGCATGGGGCTGAGGGAAGGTTTGCATTGGCAGAGGAGCGTCAGGACCCGGTCATTGGGAAGATCCGGTGGGTTTACTGTCATGTGATTAGTGCGGCGTGACAGCTCACTGTCTCGGACGCTGCATGCAAAGTGGATGTCCCCGCAGCCACACACACACGCAGCAAGTCACAGAGGTAAGAAGTGAACACGACCTCTGACTCACCTTCCCCTAAGAGCCTGGAGAAACAATGCAACTCTGGTGGACAAACTTCAGTCTTAGGTGAGGGAACGCACACGTTTGTATCTCTGACTCATGGCCATCACCCTTTCCCCAACTCTGACCATCCAAAACACATGGCTCACCTGAACCAGGACTCAGAACCCAGTTATTTTGCCGTCCTCATCCTCAAATTCAGGCTGGTATTGTGTCCCCACAACAGCACAAGGTCCTTACAAGGAAGTGTTTTGTCAAGAACCGCCCCCCTTAAGTAAGGTTAAAGAAGGTTCAGCCACTCGCACACACACACACACACACACACACACACACACACACACACACACACACACACACACAGAGGTTTGTCGCACCTGCTTTGTGAGGACCATTTCATTGCATCACCCTTTCTTGTGGGGACCAGCCAAGATTTTGTCACTATACAGTTCACACCAGAAGGTGCTTTGTCTTGAATTGGCCCCCACATAGACAGTTAAATAAACACACACACACACGTTTATATCTTTATATTTGTGGGGACCTCTCGTTGCCCTTTCCCCAGCCTCTCCCTCTAAACCTAACCATCCCAAACACACGGCTCCTCTGAACCAAACTGGAACCCAGTTGTAATGACCCAGTTATTTCAATGTCTTAATGCTCAAATTGAAGCTTAACCTTGTGGGGACCGGGCAACATGTCACCACAAAGGCCCCACGAGGAGGTGTTCTGTCAGGAATGACAGATAAATAATAACACGCCTGTCTTGTCTTCCAGATTCTCTCCTGAAGGGAGTCGAGCGTGGCCACGTTCCTCGTGTGTTCTGGGTAAAATCCACATGAACTAGTGATTACATCCGGAAGAACGATACGAGGTGCTGACAAATTGATTTGCAAATCCCAAGGCTTCGCCGAGAATGTGAAACAGGAAAAACAACCCCCACTGACACGCAGCTCTGAAAGACAGAAAGAGAGAGAAAGGTACCGGGGGGCAGCAACAGCAAACTGTCCCAGTTACCAAGGTGAAACGAATTCATGCTAAGACACTGTCTGGAGCTGTGAGAGGCACCTGCTGTGTCCTTCTGAGGCATGTGGGTTTGAAGCCTTCACCCCCAGTGACGTCAAACGCCGCTGAACGGGATGAAGCTCCCTTCCCAGTGAAGCCACCTGGGTGAAGGCTCTTTTCATGGCAGCTGCTCAAGAGCACATGGGTCAGCTGCCGTGAGAGTTGGATTCTTGTTGGATACCATGTCAAGTGATGGGCTGGTGAGGCTTCATGAAACCGTGTCCTCGTTGTCAGAGGGTGGCGCTCTCGCTTGTGAGCGCCATCAAGTGGGCTCTGAAAATAAAGCAAGTCAACGTGCCTGCAAGTTGTGATGAGCCGACGAAGCTTCATGAAACACTGTCCTTATTTCACAGCCCACTAGATGGCAGTCTGTGCTCTAAAATCTCTGGATTTGAATAACCATTTCAATGAGACGTGGCATTTTTTTTAACCTAAACACGCCGTTCACAAAGGGTCCAAATGAGCCATGGATTTTTCCTTTTCCTCACTGCAGATGGCCGTTTTATGAGACAGAAAACTCAGGGTTCTGTTGCTTGTCTTGGGGTGCTGGACTCGATCAATGCAACAAATCAGCCTAGCGCCACACCAGTCTGAAAACTGTGTGGCATCAAGTCTGGATCCAAAACAAACTGGCCGATTTGCAGTTGGCTTTATTGGCCGTGGCCGTTGAAACGGACTGAGCCGAAGTGGGCTGTGAAACTAAACTTTCAAGGACGTTTTCAACATTTTGGAGCGTGTTCTCACAGCACAAACAGTTCCACAGGTTCAACGTCCCCTTTATCTTCCCGCAGCAGAAGACAAACACCAAGCCTGGAACTCACGCTCTGCTTTTCATCATCCTCCCGTCCAGCCGACCGCCAGGATAAGAAGACGGTTAATTACAAATGAGTCACAAACGTGGCTCTCACTCAGCCGACCCTGCTGCTGCTGCACAACAGGACACGTCTCTGTGGAAGCTGGACTTCATGGCTGTGACCGTGAGCGCTGGAAGGGACGGCAGAAGGTGACCACCTGCGCCACGCGGCTCTCTGGAGTTGGTGCGGCAACATGGCACCTCTGTGTCCTTCGGCTGTAGGCTGAAAGGTTTCATCGAAGTAGTTGAGCCGAAGGTTTCTGAGCGGAGAGAGCGTCTGAAACTGTTTCATGAAGCCTCACCTGCTGTTGCAGACCAGACCACACCCAACGAGACCAAGACATTATCGAGACTGGACATTTGGAGCTCACGACGAGACCAAGATATTGGGCTCTCAGGACCAAGACGTCCAGATGAGGAGTCTCAGACTGATGCCCAGGAGGGTGCAGGCTCATTTTGTTTGTTTAATACTTTCCTGAACATTTTTTTTTCAGTTTGACCTTGAAATACAAGCAAAAGGTGGGATGGAAGCTCCTCGGCTGCGCCTGCTGCGAGGGTGAGATTCCAGAGTTGCGAGTCTCCTGCCCGACACAAGCTTTACTGGGATCACCATCAAGTCCATTCTGTCGAAGATTTTTGTAGCACCTCTTTCATGTTGAGGAAACCAGAAATGCAAGGCCGTGTCATGTTCCGTGTCTTTTACTATGTTGTTCCTCGGTTGTTGTTTTTCTGTTTCCTGTCTTGTGTTTGTCACCGCTTCCCCAGTGTTTCAGGCACACAGCTGCGACCAACCCCCCTCACCAACCTTCCCTTCTTCTACTCCCTGGTTCCACTCTGCTGTGCCAGATGGTCGCTTCACTTCTTCTGGTAAAGTTCTTCCCCTCGTATTGATAGTATTTGGGTTTTGTGTGTTAGTTTTCTGCCGTCTTCTTACTTTATTCTTCTTTTTCACTTTGCTGTGTTCCTCGGGTGAGTGTTTGATTACTCACATTTTGCTTTCTCCACCACTAAGCGCTTTCTGCTCTTTGGGCCTTGTGAATTCCAAAGTTAACATTACAAATATGCATCATGACTAAAGTTACAAATAACTGTGACTTAAAGATGTTGCTGCCTTAGATGTGTGACAACAGAACTCCTCTCCAGAACGGACGGATCCACATCGCTTGCTTGCTAACTCTGCTCCCGGACGCTTTGTAAGGAACCGGAAACCCATGGATTGCACGAACATGAACACGAATCCACTGTCAAAATAAAGTCTGCTTCTACAATAGAAAACAACTGTCTCCTCTAGAACACTAACATTAACTTCTACACTATCAACTTACAAACATATTTCACCGCCATCGGTGCCATCCAGTGGCCGACATCCAGATCACAGCTGCAGTCCTCATCGTTCGCACACCTTAATCCAAGGACAGAACATCTCCTTACTTTGGTTGGTGCAAGTCTTCCATTCTGCTGTCCATGATCTAGCACTTGGGTCTGGGCCCCTGAGCCGCCATGAAGGACCGGTTTCTGTCGACCTGCTACCTGGACAGAAGAGCAACGAGGCAGCGCAGAGTGCGGCACAACCGCTGACCCATGTTGAACTGACTGAACCTGGTGCACCACACCCAGGTCCCTCTGCCTCCTGCCTACACACCACAGATCGCAAGACCTCGTGGGGCAGGGAACCGAAGCAGCTGATGGTCAGATGTCCAGAGCCAGCCGAGCAGTGGAGATCAGCCCTTGTTCGCCGCCGCGCCTCCTGGCGCTGCACGTCACTGTGATGCAGTGCACCTGCCGAGACAGGAGAGGAAAACAGCGACACACCTCCCCCCGACTCACGCCGGCGAGGTCGGCGCTCAGGCAGATAAGCCTCAGTTATAGGTGGAGAAGAAGAGAGAGATGACTGGAGATAAGCCAGTGCTAAGAAAACATGGCAGTAATGAAAGGTGTGGCTGCCATGAGTCATGCCGTCGACACGCCATTTGTTTCAACATGTTTTTCTGACAACCAAGTCCTGGAGGAAATATGTGGACATATTCAAGTGGTACCACTGAATGCAGTTAAAACAGGCTGAATATATTGTTTCTAAGGCCTTTTGTATAGCTTTTTGCACGTTCTAATATTTCTTTTTTCATTTTATTGCGATATGTTACGAACAGAATTTCCCTCGGGATGAATAGCGTTTTTCTGATTTTTCTGATATTTCAGCTCAAGCACGAGCCCTATCCTCCCCAGCGCAAGGAAAGTGCCCTTTTTTCTTTAGTAAAAATAAGGTACTCTCTCATTCGGCCAGAGCGAGCCTTTTATTGATGGGGCTGTGGGGCTTTTGAGGAGAGTCGTTCCCTCAGCTGCCCCACGGTGGTCCAGACCCTGCCCACTCCTCGACCTGCTGAGCAGCCGAAAACTAAAATCCCATGACCCACCGCTCCAGACAGACGGCAGAAAACATGGCAGCATCGGGACGCTGCTCCTGGTCTCACAATAATCCGCCCGTCATGTGTCTGTCTTAATAACTGCAAATAATTCAATGAACAAAACAGCTTCCATGACTAAAAAACAGTAGAGGCTTGCGGTAAAATCCATTAAATTTGAAAGCTACTTGCCAGCCCTCAAACACAGATGCTCTTTTCCGTGGCTCCTCAGAATTCCTCAGCACATACCTGTGTCAGATCCATTTAAATTTGGAGAAGGCCTTTGTTTGACGGCAGACTGTTGAGTTTAAAATCTAGAGCCAGGGTGAATGGAGTCAAATTCATCTGTTTAAAACGCTTTATTGCACTTTTAGGGAAAAAAAAAACGAATGACTTCTGCGCGTTTAGCATGGTAGAAAAGCAACACGTGGCTATGTACACCCAACTCAGTAGAAAACAGTGCATGATGAAAGTCCGCTGCTGGGAGAGCAATTTGTCCGGGGGCTGAGGTAACGTCTAAAAACACCATTATTCTTCCAAAACATTATTTACAGCTACTCGTACACACAGTTTGTTTTCAAGATATTCGACACTGGATGTAAGAATGGAGTCCGTCGGAGGCCGAAATCCTCCAGCTACACGGGGTAGCCATATTTGGGGTCGTACTTCAGCGGACTGAGTCGCCTCCCCGACTGCGACGACTCGTTCCTCTCGCCTCTGTTCATGAAGCTCCCAGCGTCGCTGAGGCTCGGCAGGTTCTTCCTGACGGAGCTGTAGTGGACGCCGTGGTGCGTGCGGTAGCCCAGCACCGAGCGCAGGCTGGACTGCCGGCTCGCCGGCCGGCTCTCTGGGGCGTTCACGTCCTCCCTTCAGAAAGACATCCAGACGTCACGAGGACAATCCAGCCGCTGAGACCAGTGAGGAAGTGAGGTGTCACCTTATTTCGTTGGCGACCTCCTTCTCATAGCGGCGTTTGTGGCAGCAGCAGATCAGCAGCCAGATGAGGAGGAGAAGCAGGAGAAGCAGCAACAAGGCGCCGATCACAGCGCCGACGATGACGCCAGCCTTGTTTGTGGCTGCAAGGAAAAACATCTTTTCATCCTCTCCACCGACCTAATGGTGCGTTCTGAAAACACAAACAGTTCCTGCCAAGCGCTCCCACGATTATCTGCCTGTCTGCGAGCAAAATGACTGAAGTTCTGAACAGATTTCAAAAAACCTTTCAGGAAATGTCGACGACAGGAAGAGGAGCCGCTATGGCTGAAAAAAAATCTGGATCCAGGAGTGTTTGGAAGGAAGAGCTTGGCGGGAAGAACGGCAGCGACACTCACAACAAAAAAACACCACTTTATAAAACGCAACATTCAACAATCCTTATATCAGATGATGGGCAGGTGAGGCATCGTGAAACAGTGGCATCATTTTCTGAGGCCACTAGATGGAGCTCTATAGATGTGAGGTTTCATTGAATGAGTTGTTCACGTCCAAACATTTTACAGCAGACGGCGCCACCTGGTGGCCTCTGAACATCAGGAGACTGTTTCATGAAACCTCATGGACCTTTCATTTCTTCTCAGCGACTGTGGTGCCAAAATGTGGAGCTCCCTCAACTTTGTTCTAGGGTTGCTAGAGGCTTCAAAACCCCAGAGTTTCCATCCAACACTTGAATGCAACAGTGTTCCTGGCTTTGGGAACCAACAGCCTAAAAGAGTCTCACTGGTCTACTGTAACTGGTGGAGCTTCTCAGGCCGCTGCACAAAGGATGCTCAAGTTGGAAAGACCGAACTTCGGCTCCCATTTCTGTCGTATCAGCCAGTCACAGCTGAGACACAAAGAGGAGGGAAACTCCATCATGTGTAGGACAACCAGCCCCAGGACGCCCTCTGCTGTTCAGTGTCATTTCCGCCGGGACAGAGGCAGCAGGGTCCCGCCTGCAGCTGAACGTTGCACCTTCCTGTTGAGTTGTATGTCCATGTCATCCTGATGTTATCCTTCACTGCAAACATGCTAGTTTCTGTGGTGACCTACTTTTGAGACGTGTGCAGAGACACCGCTGTTGTCTTCCCTTCAGAATGCGTATCCCTCCCTCCCCATACGTGTCATGGAAAACACAACAGTGCTACATATCTACAGTGGCTGTCAGACTTGATGCCTGAGTGGAATAGAGCGTTTGATGGTATTCAAGCATCACACAGGTGGGAACTCTGTCTGACCGTGGCGACATGACAGAAGTTGCGTCCCCTTTTAAAATGACTTCATGATAGCAAAGATGATTCGGCCAGTCTGTAAATGTGTTTTCAGAGTTTACACATTTGTTTTGAAAGTTTGTAAATTTGTTTTAAGGGTTCGTAACGGTGTCAACAGAGTTTGTCAAAGTGTTTCCAGGATACGCACATTTTCGGAAGAATCGTACAGTAAAGGCGGGGAACAAATTACGGACCTGGCCTGGAAGCGCTTGCCGGAATGCAGTGGACTGAATGCAGAAAGATTTTCAAATTTACAAACTCTGAAAACACATTTACAAATTTGGAAATACAATTACAAACTCGGGGAAAATAATTAGAATTAGAAACACATTAATACTAATACTAATACTAATAAAATACTGCAAATGTTGCAAACGTCTTATTTGTAAATTTCTTCCAAGAGTTTGTAAAATTGTTTTGGAGAAATTTGTAAATGTGTTTTGCACTTGTCAGCCACTGTAGATTGGACCAGATAATGCTGACTCTTTTTTTTTTTTTTCACCTCGAGGAGTCAAGACGCCATCTTGAGTTTGGGGTGAACAGACATTTTAAAGAACGGGCTCCAAATGTCAGGTGGAAATGGTTGCAAATGAGCTGCTTGGTGGAGGTCTGCTCTCTCTGAGGTTATTTTATTTTTGGTTAAATTTCTAGTGTATTTTAATGTCACATTAAATTTTACCTGTTGTCCTCATCATTTTCATTGGACTTCCATTGGGCATTTCTTCAATTCATCAATCTCAAACTACAACAGAGGATGCACCGTCTATTAAGACGTGATGCCCTGATGACGCTTCATGAAGCAGTTTTACAGAGCTCCACAGGTGGCGCTCTTAGTTTAAAAAAGTGACGTGAGGATTCATCTTCACGGAGGGTGAAAGCTAGTGATGGGTCAGTGAGGCTTCATGAAACGGTGTCCTTATCTTCAGAGCCCACCAGATGGCGCTGTAAAATGTTTGGACTTGAACAACTCATTCATTGAAACCTCCCATCATTTCTAAACCAAGAGCGCCATCTAGTGGCCTCTGAAAATGAGCACACTGTTTCATCAACCCTGTGATACAGTTTCATGAAGCCTCATCTGCCCATCACTGGTGAAAGCCAGTGATCCCTTTATTTATGAGTATGTCCTGCTTCATCTAGGCACGAGCACGTGAACATCTTTAGAGCGGAGGAGCGAGTGTGAGACGCACTTTTGCCATGCTTCCCTCGGGACAGACGTGTGTGCTGAGCCTGATTCCACCCAAAATAAAAATGACCATCAGCAACACAGGGCAGCCAGAGCTCCACCAGGGCTGCTCCTCAAGCTTTTCCATCACATTTGCCAGGTGATCATACATCAGAGCAGTGGAGAAACGCTCTCAGCCCAGAGGCTTCTGGGACTTACGGTTGTACGCGTGCAGGGAGTACTTGCACTGTTGCTTGCCGACAGCGTTGGTGACCTCGCACGCGTATGTTCCGATGTTGCTGTCGGTGTGGTTCCGGATCAGTAGCTCCCCGGTCTGCGGGTCTGAGGACGGAAATTCAAGGGTGTCAGAGGGACGGCTTGCTGCGGCCGCGCCGGCTGCAGCTCACCTTGGGTGGCAGTGGCGGGCATCGCACCCCCACCCTCCCTGCGCCACACGTAGGTGAGAGGGCTGGATCCCTGGGGGGAGTTGCACCTCAGCGACACGGTGCCGCCTCTTTCCTCACCACCTTCCACCCAGCATTTCGGCACCGACGGAGGAACTGCGGAATGTGGGAGCGATTAGTCGACCGGCTGGTTTGCGGTTGAATGCACCAGAGTGTAACAACAAAGGCGAGACTGACTGGAGGAGGTGTGATGGGAAACCTGACTGGCAGAAAACATTCCTTCTCAGTGAGAGCAGCGTCGGACCAACCAGTAAAACCAGTTGAAAGGAATTTCTCCTCACCCATCACCACCAGAGTGACTTTTCGCATGTCCACGCCCGGCGCCTTCTTGACCTTGCACTGGTAGGTGGCTGTATCCGAGACAACCACGTTCAAAAGGAAGATGGACGCGTCTCCCTGCTTGGGGTCCCCTATGAAGTTGAGCCTCTTGGAGAGACTTGCCTCGCCAAAGTGGTGCGTCTGGCCTCCGGTGTACGATAAGATCTGAGACGGAAAGGTCGGCGTGAGCGAGGCCTCAAACAAGGTCAAAGGCGATTTCAGCTTCAAAAGGACGGCGCCCGTCTCTTACCAGTTTGTCCTTCTGCGTCATGTCGGGACTCAGGTTGGTCCACTCGATGTCCAGCTCTCCTGTGTCCATGGGTCCGGGGGTGTAGGTGCAGCCCAGGTTGACGTTCTCCCCTTTAGCCTTTTTGATGGTCTGCGGCCCAGAGGAGGTCACCTCCATGGCATCTGAGACAAGACGGGTCAAATGCATTCACTGCCCAGAATCGGATGCAAACCTGCGACGCTTTTGAGGGGTTCAAAAACAAGACTTTACGACATGAGACGGACATGAAAGAGGCTTAACAGGAAGAAACCATGTGAACACTGTCATCAGAACTCTGGGTTTTGACTTCAACTCTATGGACATTTATGGGAAAAAAACGCAGTCAAAATGTAATGAGCTATATTTCCAGCATTGCAAAGATACGTGAAGTGATCACACTGACCTCACGTACTCCTTATTTAATTCACAGTCAACTCTGATATGTACAGTCTGGTAGTTTCCTCACTCAGAAAGCATCTGTTCCGCTTGTTTGTTTTTCTTTTGGCGTGTGTTTTTAAGCTTATCACACAAAACACCCAGCAGCTCTTGCTCACCTTTTTAACTTTGCCGTCCAATCTTTGTTTATATTTTTATTTGACTACATTCCACAAGTGAGTCGCGTCCCAACTCTGCTAGCGCTTAAGCGAATCAAGTTTACGCTGCGTGTCAACTGACTGACCTTTATGAACAACATAACATTCAGATGAAAATCATTTGTGTACTTAACACTTTCCCTTTGTTCTGTCAAGCTAGCTCCCAGCTAGGAAGCAGCTTGTTTGACTGGGGTCAGGCTCTTTCATTAGCATGCTAATTCAAACACGTACAACACAGCGTTTTCCCTGAAGGTTTCTCTCACGTGAGCTGCACGTGTGTGATGGAAACGACAGACACACAACAAGCACAAGTCATGCCACATGACGGGAGAGTGTTTACACTGGATGGCCAGGGTGAAGCTAACTTGGCGTGAAGGGATTAATGCGGCGCTTAGTAGCAAGAGCTCGTGTTGAAAAGGCTCTGTTGGGGGCCATGTAGCAAAGATGTGTTTACAGCCCCGATTCAAAAGCTGCCTCGCAGTCTCTGCTCTGGGGAAGTAAGCGTACACATGTTCTTTGACAAAACAAGACCTCTCATAGGAGCCATTAAGACAAAGAAGGAGGTTCTGTTTCAGTGTATGGAAGCTAACAAAATATCCCGCCGCGAGCCAGATATTAGCCTCTGATGCTAGCAAGGCACGAGGAAAGGTTCAACTTGTTGCTTTTCTTTTTGAAGGAAAACAAAGAAGCCAAGTGAGATTTTTACTTTCCGAATGCCGCTGACTTCTCCCAAAATAAATAAAGAAGTGCTAGCTAAACGTGGTGGAAATAGCTACAAGGAGACGGACGTGTAGCTCAGCGTGGAAAACAAACGTTATCCGTCCACAACGCCGTTTTATTAACACCCACAACACCGCACTTAAAAATCAACAAAGCGCTAAAAGGATCATTTCCCCTTAGTTTTGGAAGTATGAATATATTTCACACTTAATAGCATTCGCACGCTCTGGGCTCCCGCTGCAACACGCCGGGATAAAGAGCTGATCTGAAACTAATTGGCTTCCAAAGTCAAAGGGAGGATTTGAGTCCTTAAAGTGGGATGAAAAATGTAAGCAAAAAAAAAAAAATCTATCGGTTTAACAGTCGTCTGTAAAATCTCGCTGAGGACTGGTTCAGATTCTGAGCCCCACCTTTTTTTCAAGGTTCCAAAAACATAGCGTGGCACTTCCCTCAGACACGTGGAGTCAGACGGCGACGAGTCGGGAATGGAGCGACCGGTCTACTCACAAATCAGTGCGAACGATGCTGACAGCCTGGCTGTTAAATATTGATGCAACACGAGTTAGAGGTTTTTAAGTAGCTGTTCACCAGCCGCCTTATTAATCCTGCCGTGCCTTCACCCGCACGCCTCATTTGGGGCTGCGTTTCGCTTTCCCCGCTCGCAACCTTTAAAGCCAAGTGGACTTGTCAAAGTGTGAGCAGATCCAGATGAAGCTTTGGGTCCAGGGGCGAAATGCATATCGTGTAAGAGGATTATTTGGGGCTGACATTTAAGTAGGCGAGGGTAACAATCTTGGAAAAGTCGGTGTGATGGAATGGCGTGATGCTGATGTTAGTCAGGAGACTCGGCGTGTGCGTGGCGGCTTGTGACCTAAATGACGTCCGACGGATTCACTGTAGGGGCGGGAAAGGACATCCAACCCATCCTCACTAACATGGCGTAATATATTGATGTTGGAGAAGTTGCGTCCTATACTGACGTGGGCGGTTTGAGCGCGAGATGGTCGGAAGCTATCGCATGCACCAAGACTCCGCCACTGAAACAAGTGGTTGTTTGAGGGCCTTTAAATAGCTATTGACACTGCCATCTTTCTTTTACGTGACGCGCAGCCCACGGCTTCAGGATATGGACCCTGGCCGCCTTTCAGAATAAAAGTTGCTAAGAAGGTTTCAAGTTGGCAACACGGGTCAAGACAGCAACTCTGTTTTCTTTATGTGGAATGTGTGAAATACCCAATTACATTTCCACCAAACAGGTCTTTTGTTTTGACGTTAAAGAGAGAGAGCTCAGAGCAGCAGCCATCTTGTCAAAGTCAAGCATTTCTTTTGTGTTTCCTGATCAGCCTTCAGTCCTGTGTGTGTGTGTGTCTCATCTCAGACTCCAGAACTGACTCGGTCTTGTCTCAGACTCCAGAGCGTTTGGACTCAGGTTCGGGTTAGACTCATCTACAACACTAACATGCTGAACTGAGCTTGAGCTCTTGAGTCTATCGCGCTGAAAAACATGATCCGCCAATCAAACACTGGAGTGTAGAACATGTCACAAGGCGATCACTTCTCTGAGGTCCTGACGTGGACACTGGATTAGCACCAGCAGTGACATCAAAGGACCACGCCAGACTCTATATAGTTCAGGCCTGGCCAACCTGCGGCTCCCGGGCCACACGTGGCTCTCTCCCCAGTTTCATGAGGCCCTTCACCACATGAGCCGCTGAACTGGCTGCAGTTTTGGTCAAGTTGCTATCGAGATGATGGTTTATACAGGAAATAAGAGGAAAAAGTACGAGCTATTCCAGCACAATGTCAAATTATTGCTCAAAGACTTTGACTTGTTTTTAACTTTGAAACATAAACAACAAACCTTGCCACCAATGCCGATGGGAGTCGCACTCCTCAGACCTGGAGCGTCATCAGATCCACCTTCAACACCACTGACATGACTCAGTTCCACGTTTGACTTTGTCCTTCTCTAAACTAAAGGTCTGGCATGTGTTTCACCTGTGAGTCACTGTTGATGGTGGTGAATTCAGTGGAGTGAAGATGAGAGGCTCCAGTCTGCAGCGTGGCTCACACACACACAGACCGGGGCCACGTTATTGGTGGCAGGAGCCACGTCCAAATATAGAGAAGTCAAGTCAATGGCGCCCACATTTCCATCTACGCCGCTTGATATTTTCAGGAGGATCAGGGTGAAATTGAGAAATTTGAAAAATACATGCACAAGAGACGGATGTGAACCAGCAACCTTGTGACACACAGGGATGAGCTTTAACCGCTAAACTGCCGCTGAGTCACCTGACCAGCTGTTCAGAGCCGGGAGCTCTGAACAGTTTAGAACCAAGACTTTACTGACAGACAGAGCTTCACAGAAGCTGATTTATGTATTTATGAAGAGTAAATAAACACTTTCCCGCCATAAATTCCCGCCAATCACGGTCGCTAGCTTGACTAAGCAATGTTACGGAGAAACCCTAATATTTAAAAATACATTTTAGTAGTTATGATGTGTATGATTCAACTTTTGTTTTAGTAGTGAACTTCCCAATAACCGATACTGGAATAACAATTTAAAGCCCACGATTCAAGATAAAGTATCGGGACAAAAGCTGGCGTGTTTTCAGGATTGAAATCTCTGACTCGCTCCACATGAGGAATGAAGCCACGGAAGCTGAAACAAAGTGATTGAAGCTGTGAAATGAAACTGTTCACATTGTGATTCTCTGTGTTCTGGGGCCTCACCCTCGCAGCAGGCCTCCGATTCATGATCTCATCAGCAACTTGCCATGCGAGCTTGTTAATATTGCACGGCTTCACGCCGCCCGGCCTCCGCTGGCTTCGTCCCAAGCACAGCGGCAGGTGGCCTCCTCTGCTCCGAGTTCACCGCTCGGTCCGACACGTCGACTTCCCGAGTCAGACCCACCGCGGGTTTAAAGAGCGCGAGCCAAGTTGAGCGAGCTGGTTTACGCTCTTCAAACAAAGAGCGCTGCCGGTCCTCCCAGACAGGGACATGTTTGTGTGCATGGCTCCTTCCATTCTGGCTTGTAACAGAGGGAGAACATTAAAAAATAACCGGCAAATAAAACAAGTGAGAGTGATGCGAGCAGATGCTTCGCTGCCTCTTCCTGAGAGAATCTGAGGAGAAGAGACACGCCAGCTCAGGAAACCCGGAGCGTCGCCAGCTTTCAAACAATATCGCGTTTGAGAAATTCGCCATTTAGCCCGAACATTCCGAATGAATTCACGCCTCACTTCAGCGGGTTTCTGCTCCCACGTGAGCCACAAAACCACATCATAAAATCTCTTTGTTTGTTTCGGCAATAGTCGCCTGTCAGACAAAATGTTTTGAATAAAACAACATTTATTGTCTTGGAAAATGATCGAGATGATGGCAACCGCTGCTCCTTGTGGGTGACACGTGTGCAAGTCTTCTACCATTCAGCTCACTGGTGTAGAGGTCAGCAGTGATGGTGAGGCTTCGTGAAACAGTGTTTCCAAAGGGTGGCGCTCGAATGATGTGAGGTTTGATTGAAATATTTATTCGTAGCCCGACATCTAAGAGCCGAGAGCGCCATCTGCTGGGCTCGGAAAATGATGACACTGTTTCATGAAGCCTCACCAGCCCATCACAAGTGGCCCGAGCTGTAGACGGTCAGAGGTTCCAGTCAAGCTCCTGCTAATCCAGAGTGAGGATCAAGCCAATGCCCTCGAGCCTCCTGCTTTCATGGGTTTCCTCTGTTCTCTCCTACGTCCTCACAAAGTCCAAGGTCACACAGAGGTAACGCTATGACCTTAAATCGACCACCTCTCCCCCTACATAGCCGTGATAGTACTCGACGCCCAGAACTAGTGATGCCCTGGTGAGGCTTCATGATACAGTGTCCTCATTTCCTCAACAACCATTTCATTGAAACTTTTTCAACCAAGAGCGCCACCTACTGAGCTCTGAAAACAAAGCCATCTGCGTAGAAGTGAAATTTCATAATGATGCATTTTAGTGCTGTATCTTTAAAACTCTGTCGAAGGGGTGGGTACTTCTATTCCCTCAGGGGCCACATGGGGAGCCGTCTCACCAAAAGGACAGAAGAAAAAGTGAAATTTCATTCACACTTTGTGACTATAGTGTTACAAAAGTAGCTGAAAACAGAGAACAGTCACGCTGATAATACTATGATGCTATTTCTTTCATTTTAAATTCACGGAATGAAGATTCACTGTACACATCGTAAAAACACTTTTCCACCTCTTCATTGTGTTTCTTTTCAGGGACAATAAACATTATTTTCAGCAGTAATGTTAAATATTTCATTCACGAATTCCAGTACATTTATGGGGAAGGAAACGCACGGTTAAAATGGAAACGTAAAAAAATAACTGATGATCAATTTTTACAATTCAAATGGCAAATTATTGTTTTCACAAAAACAACAATTTCTTTCTTTGCAGACATCACGAGGGCCACGTGTATGCAGTGCTAAGGGCCACATGTGGCCCCCGACATGGTCAAACAAAGAAGGGTTATTGGCGGACTTCATGTGAAGCATCTCAGGTGGAGCCTCCGTTACCAGTCAGCTGACTGCAGCAGCATCAGGAGACATTCAAAAAATGCAATTGTCTCTGCGTCATGGGTTTGGTGAGAGGATCACGCCCTGTGAGGCAGAACAACACAGATACCTGTTCAAGTACCACAGCTTCAGACTGCCTTCGATTCTTTCCAACAACACATATCATTACTTTCTACAGCCTTCACTTCTAAACGCTGAGAAGATCCGTCCATGTTCCCCTCAGCTCAGACCATCTCACCACCCGTCGCCTCTCAGACGGTGTGGACTGTGTCTCTCTGTCCACACACCTGCACGTGCATGTGCGCTTCATCCTTATCAGTTACCGGTCAGGAGTCACGTGTCTTTATGATCACTGCGGCCCAGACACATTAGTCAGACCGATGAGGCTTCTCTTGTCGTCTCCACTAGCGTCTGAGAGCAGGAGATGTTTTTTAACCACGCTGCAAACCGGACGTGGCCCGACATCCATTCTTAACCTGATGAAGCGACCGGTCACTTCCTCTTTAAAGTGCTGCTATTGAAATCAAAGCACATTTAATCTGGAAATTCAAGTGGAGCCCACAGAGGAGTTAGCAGCAAGAACACGAACCCACCTCAACGTCAAGCGGCTCCTCCACAAGTGGACTGAAACCCACGAGTGCAGCCGTTGTTTTAGTGATGATGAATGTGTGAATGAGTGTGATGGCCTCATTCAAGACGCTAAACCTCAGAGACGCGAGGCTGTTTCTCTCTCAGCAGAAGAGGAGGAGGAAGGTGCCACTCCACACTTCCATGCAGAGATGTTTACCTGACAGCACTTTGAATCTCACTAGAATGAGAAACGGCGTCGCACCTGAGCGTGACATCATCTGCGCCGAGCACTTTCAGGCCGGAAGACCTCCACAGCTGCGCTACATTTCAAACCTTAGGACCAGTCGGAGACGCGGCGCTCAGACTCACCTGTGCGGAGCTGGAACGCGAGCAGAAGCAGCGCGGCCACCTTTATCCTGATGCTGGCGGACGCGTCCTCCATTACAAGGCTGCGAGTGACACACAGATAAATCAAGCCGTATTCTCTTCCTCCACTAAACTTCTCTTGACTTGCAAATCCAATTGCAGCGCAGTGAAAACATCTCCAACTGCCACACGCCTCCCCACACCTGTCTCCCAAGACAAACTTACTACTACTACCAGCCTGACAGTTGACTGTTTTATCTCTTAGAACAACAGCCAGGGGCTGGAGAAATGGATCGAGTCAGACCAGAATTCCCTCTCTATTATCATATTTGAGTTGGCGCCGGGCGACAAAAGCTCTCGCAAAATAAATGTTTCTGACTCACCTTAATGCGTCAAAACAGTCCAAATGAAGTGAGCCGAGAGGCCTGCGGCAGGTGAGTTGCTCCTTCAGTCCTCAGGTGAAACTGAGCAGCAGGAGCTGAGGTCACACCCTCTCTGTCCAGAGGGCACATGTGGCCCCTCCCCTCTCTGCCGCAACACTTCAATATCCATCTCCTTTAAATGCTTTTCATCTTTTTAATTAATGGTGTGACTTTAAATTTCACCAGGGGAGAGTTGGATTTTCTTTATTCAGATTTCACTTTGGTGTCTGAGGTCGAATCTGGCAGCGCAGGTTAATGATTCTCTCTCTATCAGCTGTTTATCTCAGACACGCCTGCTTTATCAGCACCTCTGGGTCAAGCTCGGACTGTGGAACTGGCTGCTGTCTCACCTGTCTGTAGACACGACTTCCAGTCTCCTGGAAGACACCGAGATGAAGCTAAAGGAATGTCGCGAGGCCGTCTGCAACACGCCCGTGTGACACACCCATGACAACAAGGCCAGCGGGTTGGCTGCAATAAAAGAATTCTGAAGAGGAACTTTCACTTTGGCTGGAGGACTTTATGATGGGCCACAGGAGGAGGAGAAACCTTACAGTTTAGGGACCAAACCAGAGCAACATTGTGCTCTTCAAAGGCTCAAATTTGGATTTCTTACTTCGGTGTCTATTTTGAAATAAAGGTTTCTCACATATTTAACCAGGAATATGAAGTGTAGGGATCCATGCATGAGAGCTCCACACTCAGAACCGCTGGCTTCTGATGCTTCATGAAACACTGACCTCATTTAAGGAGCCCACTAGATGGCACTCTCTGCTCTAAATGGCAACATCACACAACATTTTTAGAACTAAGAGCGCCACCTTCTGACCTCTGAAAATGAGGACAGTGTCTCAAACTGAGTCCTAAAGGATCCAGAGTGAGAAGTCTTGGGTCAGACTGACACAGCAGGCGGTGACCTGCGGCTCATCAAGTTTACATTTGTGTTTAGGGAGTGTCGATTGTCTACGCTGAGCATTTCTACCATGAATGGATCCTGAAGCTCAAAGGTCTGACTGCAGTGTTGCCAGCCATAGATGATTTCTGTAATACCTCGCACATGTGCTACCATAATTTCCAGACTATAAGCCGCTACTTTTGTCTGAACCCTGCGGCTTGTACAACGGCGTGGCTAATATCTGGATTTTTACAGGTTAAAGAGCGTCGTGCTGCCAAAATATTGAGCCTTGTCAGATCGAACCGAGGCGTGTTATTGACCTTAAAGCGCTCAAAATGCTCTGTTTTCACCTGCGTATCCACCTCTCCACCCACAGAGCCGATCTCCTGAACGGGAACTCCAGGAACGGAGACGAGAAGCAGCAGCTGAGACCAGCTGTGGTGGCTGAACTTGGGACACACGGGTGAAAACATGGCATTTTGAGCGGTTTCATGATGTCAGATGTCAGGAGTTGATGGTTACAGAGCAGAACATTGCCCAGTGTGTTTCATGAGTCAGTCTCCAGGCTGGAGCCCGGCTTGTTTGAACAACATTTACTTTCCTTCTTAAATTTAGTGGGATGCTAGTGTGCTAATATGTCAGTGCGCTCTATAGTCTGGGACTTACAGTACTAATTTACAACCCTGAAGGTGAAGTGATGCCACATAATAAAAGCCGTCATAAAAGGCACAATAAAAGTTGCCAAATAAGTGACGAATAAGTCACCAGACTGGCAACACTATCTGACTGTTTTTTGGTATTTAAGCGACCTCTCGTGTCTCGTGTCGCCCATCATTTCTGGCGATCCGATATTCCTGAGTGGAGTAACAAAGACTTCTGTTCAACCCCTGAGCAAAGGGTCTTTTGCCTGTAAATCAGGAACCTCTCTGGACCTCCATAATCTCTTCCCAGTTGGAGACTGACTCATGAGGCTGAGGAGTTTGTTGCAGCTCCAACCAGGAAAACAAGTCCTGATCAACAACTCACTAATAAATTCACTTTCATCCGCTTAGATGAATCGAGATCTCTCTATCTTGGAACGTGTTTAGTGAAATATGGCGCAGTGAAAATCTCACTGAGTGAAGAACGCCACTCAGGCATGATCCCAAAGGTCAGAACAACAGAGGCACTGGATGGTGACAGCAGGCCAGCGCTAGCTAACAGGTGGCCTTTCTGAATGCTCATGACATTTTCACATGTAAATTGAAGAGCATCTCCAGGCTGCAGCCGAGGTTGTGTTTATCTGGCAGCAACGACACCTGTCAGCGAAGCTGCTCCTCGTGTAGAACATAGAATTTTTTGGGGGGAGAGTGCGCGACACTCTGATGGAGCTTTTGGAATAGAAAACACAGGGACACACTTTTGCCATACACTCTCTACACATGGTGTGAGGTTTCATTGGCCTAGCAGCTTGAAGTCAAAGAGTTTAGAGCCGGCAGTGCCATCTAGTGGGCGTGGCAAATGAGGACGATGTTTCATGAAGCCTCACCTGAACATCCCAGCCAGTGCAGTGGCTTCAAACAAAAGTAACAGGAAAACAAATGGAGCTCTGCTAAACAAAAGAGCAATGGAAAAGGTGTCTTCTTTCAAGACCAACTTTCAGAGAGCACATGAGGCTGTGCTTAATGCGCCATGCACGCATCTAAATCACAGCTGGGTGGACAATATCCCTGGGTCTATAAGGCAGCACAACCTCGTGGGAATTATAGGGCTGGCGCCAAGAGAACAGTGTTGTTTCATGCCTGCTGTTACTGAAATACAATCGTCTTTGACTAAAGCGAAACAAAAATAGTCGTGAAAACGAACTGTTTGGTCAGTAGAAACTGGGCTACACCAAAAACAATATAGATGTGAGTGGAAGGAAAAGCTTGCCACAATGACTAGTGTCAACTAAAAAAACAAACAAACAAACCAAAAAAACGGTGCTCGCTCTCATCACTATTTCCTTGAAGAGTTCACGTGGCGTGCAGCCATGGCGTTGGGATATGAGCCGGAGACATGCCTGTTTATGCTCAACGTTCCATAGGGATACGGACGGATCCTTCTGTCTGTGCTCTGTGTTCATGTGCTCTGTTTTTCTGCACGTTTCCACAAGGCTCGCAGATACAGGCCAAACGGAGCAGTACCAGTGGAAACCACGGGGGGCAGTGTTGCTGTTCCTCCCTGATGCAGAGGTGGGCAGTTAAAGTTCCTGAAGGGCCACAGGATACACTGTGACTGTTGTGAGGGGCCATCATGCCAAAAGAACGACGGCGATGACTACGAAATGTGACTGAAAAAAAATCTTGGGTAATGACGAAGAAATAAACCATACCACATGGAAGTAAGGATATTAACAAGTGTAAATATGGCATGAAACCGATAAAAACCATTTTACATGCATTTTAATAGAAATCATCATAAAACTATGATGAACTAGCAATTTATTTCAAATGATTTCAAGTAATTTTGAGGAAAATACTAAAATGACAAACGAAAAGAAGAAACAAAATTTAGTCATGAATGTGTTGTATTTACTGATGAACCACTACTGGCTAAAACAGGATAAAAAATGACCACTTATCAGTTGTATAGTTTTAGTCAGACCCCATGAGGGCCGCAAAAACAGAGGCACGGGGCCGCATATGGCCCCCAGGCCGCACTTTGCCCAGGTCTGCTCTATTGAGACATGAAGAAGACATGACATTGACTCCAGTGGCCATATATTTCACGTCCTCACCGACCAGCGCCTCCTACAACGCTGCCTCCGTTTCCTCTTTTGTGCCAGAGCTACATGATCCATGCTTCTTCCACAGTCGCCATGTTGGTTTGTTGTTGTCATCATGGTTTGACGCTGGGCTGCTCCCCCTGGTGGACATATTGGTGAACAGCAATACCAATGTGAAGTACACATGTAATTGGGCTTACTCCGTCAGCATGTGACTCCAGCGTCACTATGACCCGAAAGACCACGAGAAAACGGAGGCTATTTGACGCCGTGGAAGTGAGAATGGGCTTCTGAAAGACAGATGAGTCTCAGTGAGCAGCGGTTGGAGTGGCAGCCATCCATCACCCGTAAGTGACTCTGTGTTTCTGGCATCTGCGCGGCTTGTCGACGGCCTACAGCACCGTGGCGGCTGGAATAGGCTCCAGACCTTATTTATGTCTCGTATCGATCATATATTATAAGCTAATGGACAGAAATAAAGATGAGACTCGTAATGACTCTCTCCGACAATCAATCAGAGGCAGAGTGAGCAACGCACTTGCTGGAGTTGCGCGGGAGGTTGTAATTACTCTGCATTGATCGTGTGAGAGGGACAATGTCGAAGGGAAGCGTGCGCTGGGAGCGTGACGCCGCCGGCCATTAGGGAAGCTAAGCAGCGGGTTAACGTGAGCCTGCCGATAATCTTCATTAGGCAGATGAAGCAATTACTGACACTGAGTGTGACACATGACACCGCACACCTCTGACTCGGCCCCTGGACGCCGCGCCGACAGCCTCGGTGACCTTTAGCAACTTTTTGCTGTGTTTGTGTCTTCATGAAATGGTGCAGTACCACTCTTCCACCAGCAGGAGGCCAGTTGTCCCCTCCTCGCTGACACCTGCCTGGCAGCGTTTTACACGACATGGCGTGACCAGGCCGACACGACTGGGACCACCATTAAGGCAGCAGAAAATAGCCGTGGATGAATAAATGTGACGCCAACCTGCGGGGCTTCGCTTTCCCAGCTCTTAATTGCCTCACTAAATCCAGCAAATAAGCTGCGGTGAAGAGCTGCGGTCACAGCCGCGCGGCCGCTGCCATGTGACCCGGCGGGACGTCCAATTTACAAGCTAAGACCCGCGCAGGGAGGCAAACAAATGACCAGAGGAGCCTTTCCAGCAGGACTGAAGTAGCTGCGTGACTCACACTGCATCGCTGTAGAGGGCCAGGAGTGTGAGCCACACACACTGAAACAGGTGCAGACATGGAGGAAGGCGTCCACCACTCTGACTGATGTGTGGATTCTTAAGATCTCATCCCTGGACGTCCAGTTCATGATTTGGTGTGGGACTCGTGCGGTGGACCTTTGAGTTCGGGGAAAGACGGTCAGCTGGCAGTGCGACGGAGCCCCTACAGGGACATGACCAAAAAAGAAAAAAGAAAAAAGAGAAGTTTTGCGAGATCTCACAAAAGTATTGCGAGATCTCGCACATCGCAAGACTAGTTTGAAGTGACGTTGTAACTACTTCCGGATCAAACCACCATACCGATGGTGAGCCAGCATCCGTGGGAAAGTTTCATTGAATGTTATTTCGAAATTGGACTAAACTATGAGGACATACAGTCCGTGCTTCGTCGCACGCATGGTTTTAAAATCCGTGTCAGGACTACTTCTCGCAGCCGAATCAATACAAATACAATTTACAAATATAATTTGAACAGAGTGAGATGTTGCAAAAGTTTTGTAGTGTCTGCTGGTAGTAGACAAAAACAGCCGTTCTGTAGTTTAGTTTCTTCTTTTATTTCACTCAAACACTGTGTAGCGGTCTCCAGAAAACAGACACACCATTGCTGGCGCTCCTCAACAACTTCCAAAAAACATAACTCTCTCTCACCCCCAGCGCAGCATCTCGCTCCCACTCACTTGTCACCATTGAACTCTTAAAGGAACGGTAGCATAAACCCAGATCTTTTTTTGTTTTGGGTCATGTCCCTTTAGGGGCGCCGTAGAGTGCCTTGCGACCGAATAAATAAGTGTCGACTCAAGAAGGTCTCAGAGCTTCTGCCATGCGTTTGAAACTGTTCCGCTGGTTAAGTGACGGAGTGACGTCATCTGAGCGCGAGTCACATGATCGTCACCTGTCGCAGAAACGTGGTTATCTTTCGGCAAATCTGAAACACATTTCTCACAGTTCTCATAGTGGACAGGTAGGGCCACCACTACGCTGAGGCTGGACACCATCCAGGTCCTCTCCGGGATCTGCCCTCAGCCATTCAGAGCGCCGCAGATCGCCTTCAAAGAACAGCCATTACTGCACGCATATTTTTAATCCTGAATAGTTGCTCCGCAGGACACTGCGCTGAAACATTCTCAGCTCACACGAAGCAAAGGCAGCACTCACCACCACCGCCTTTGCTTTCCGCAGCCTTCAAGATGATAATAATGAGGCCGGGAGGAGGGTCATCGAGGGGCCACGCTTGGTCCATCAGTGTATTCCTATATCCCAGCTGTGTGCCGGCGCCACAGAAACAAGGACATAGAGAACGATATACAGCTCCAGAAAAAAATGAGAGAGAGAGAGAAAGAGACCACTGCAACATTGTCAGTTTTTCCGATTTTAGTATTTATAGGTGTGTGTTTAAGAACATTTTTGTCTATCTACTGACAACATTTGTTCCCTATTCCAAATAGAAATATTGTCATTTAGAGCAGGGGCTCTGAACCTTTCTGATCTCGGGGCCCACCTCCCCCAGAACAAAATGGCCACCAGGGGCCCTTCAAGTAATAGAACTGATTCATCGCTCTTGATCTCATTTGTGATCAATAACCTTATTTAATCTACTTAGACGTAAACACACCAAAACCTTGTGAAATGACATGAAACCATGTGATCATTGCAAAGATATTTATTTGTCATGTGCATCAACAAAACAAAAAATTCAAGTGATGCAAACTGTTGAGAAAACTGGAAAAACTGAATACAATTCAGAATAAAATAAATCCATGTCTCAATATCATAACATAAAAATGTATTTTATTCAAACCCCATCGATGATATAAGTAAGTGTAATTGAAAGTATCACCATAAAATGAATTTTTAAACTGCTTCATGAACAGTGTTTACCGTTGGGGGCGCCATCACTTTCTTTCTTCGTCATTTTTTCCTTCAACTTCTCCAGAGTTGTTAACTATCACAGATTTGCAGCTGTCAAGTCAATTCAGTGACACACTACTGACACCATACGTGGCTCATGGATTAAAACTGAGCGTCTCATGGACCAAAGATGTGAAACAAAAAACTTTCAGCAGCCCTCTAGGAGGCGCTCACACCCGGCCCTATTAAAACATGACTATTGCGATGTATAAAAATGAAGATCATCTTGTTTTCTTCGCATCATTTGAGCTCTGATAACATTTTTTTTTGTTTTGACCATTGGTCATTTTCTGCAAATGAATACTCTAAATGACAATATTTGCATTTGGAATTTGGAAGAAATGTTGTCAGTAGATTCTAAAATGAATAGAAATGTTCATTTCACTTAAACACATGCCTATAAATAGTAAAATGAGAAATATTGACAATTTTGCAGTTGTATGAATGTGTGTTATCAACAAGAAATATTGCACCTGGAGACCAAAAACACTCTCCCTTTTTTGAGACAGAGATTGACTTTGAGTCAGTTCTGTTATTAAGCCAGAATTGAATTGGTCACAGACCCCTAAAGATCACGTTTTTCCTCTTAGAAATAGCCAGAAAGGGGGGGTTCTGACTGTCTAGCAAAGTTGTTGAATACATAAGATACTAAATAAAAACAAAAAAATGAGAGAAGCCTGATCTTCAGAGAAAATAAAAGGGCTCTTGTAATTCACAGCTCATTACACAGACGGCGTATTGAGCAGAAAATGAAGTGTCCACACGTGAGGAGATAAACAGGGCAGACAATCAACAGGGCCGTGCAACTTTAAATTAATTGCCAAAAACTGTGTGCTGCAAACAAATGCAGGAGTCCCAGAGGACGGGAACCGGCACTGGCAGTAATGAAAGAGCAAGAAAAAGCCTGGATGCCACTGTTTTGTTCAGAGATGCCGCTCCTCCACTCTCAAGTTGCAGCCCGAACGCTACAAACGCCGGGGCTCTGCGGGAAATCCTGCATGGGAAATAAGGAAATAAATTGAAATGTGTCATGTATTTATGATATCCACCCCTCCGTCTGTTCAGAGGATCCGTCCAGCCCTCACACGCAGGGCCTCCAGCTATATGAGCAGAAATGCCTCACCCTAATCCAATAAGTTGCGCGGCTCGTGCTGAATCCAGTGAAGTGGGGCTCGCAGCGAGGGTCCGCGGAGAGGAGCGCGCGCCCCTAAGCCTGGCTCCCAGGAAGTGCATGGGACGTGTATTCGCCGATAAGGAACTTCAGATCTCACTCTGCTCCGGCTGATAGCACACATGAGGGACTTTATTGACATGACGCGCTAAATTGCTGACTTCTGTCTTTTCCACAGAAGGTTCGTGGAACACACTTGTCGAATGGAAACGGTCCACACACGTCTGGAGGTTTTTTATGTGTTTAAGAACATGATACCACCAGGGCTTTAAACACATCATTTGTCACTGAGTGGAAGTCTGGTCTGAGGAGATACAGCAGGAGCAAAAGGGTCCAGATTTCACATACCCTTGGCCTGTCAGCTGGTCCCACCCGGCAGATAGATCGAGGGGCAGATTTACTCAACGTCTGCGCTACTAAAACCCACCAGAATCCATTTGTCAAAGCACAGCGAGCAGACAGACTGAGGTGAGGAGAGCTGTGCCGTCTGTCTGAAGTGTGAAATCACTATAGGATCCATTCCAGATCCAAACCACATACCGTTCAAGCCAATGTAGCACAGATCCAGGCCAGATCTGGGCGATGTACGACAGTAAGAGTTCAGATAGCAGCCGACTCCGCCTCAGTTATCTGTCTGGTCGGGCCCGGATTTGGTTGCGATCTGGGTTGTGTCGTCCCAAACTCATCATGCTGCAGAGAAAGAAACATCACACACAATGCGTAGTTCCACATTAGTTTGGGCATCAGTCATTGCTATTTTCATGTTTTCGCCTAGCGCTAGCAACCAGCGATGGTTGCCCTCGCAGCTCGACTCGCTAATCTATGCTCGAAGCTTTGTTTCACCTGCATCGGGACAGTTTCCCACCCCCATCAGTAACCCAAGCAAGGCGTACCAAAGAAAGGTGCGGGTCGCTTTTCAGAACACGGTTGAACCGACCTGTAGCGCACTGAGCTGGACTGCTCCATGGAAACATACATGAGTGTCAGTCAGTTCTGGACAGGAAATTGACTGCTTACGTCATAACCCCGTAACAGGCAAGAGGAAAAGCGGCATGTACCCCGACCTCTGAAAAGATCTAGCAGCTGATGGTGCCCTTGAGGACAACTGAAGTCCTCGCACTTACCACTGTGCGACCAAGCCTGGTCCTGGCGTCTGAATCCACCAATCAAACTGTGCTCCAGGGGCTATAAAGGCAACTGGAGGACCACTTAGTAGGGTGGAGGTCAAATGCAGAGGCAGCTCTCAGGCCCTGGACCTGGTGAAATTCAGGGAGGAAGGGAGGAAGAGGGCAGCCATTGAAGAACCTACTGAAGAGATGCCTTGAGGTGGCTATGGTTTAAAGAGCAGATCCAAGGAGTGAGCGAGTCTTTACAGTCTGCAGGGGAAACTGAGGCTAGGTGGGAGAGACAGGGTGTTTGGACAATGTGTCCGCAGCAGATCTATGTGCACAAGTGGTTAGCCCTTCCATTGGAAGACCTCATCCCATCCTGGACCATCAGCAAAGTGAGTGCCACGACCATCAGGTGCGTCAGGTCCGACCGCTGAGAGCAAAAATAAGCTAGAAGGACATCAAATAAGGCCTTTTCAAATATTCATGAAGTGGCCCTTCCAGTTTGTGAACGTGTGAAATTAGATCATTTCCGCTCTCAGTCAGCAGCATATAGAAAGATGTGACGCAGACAGGAAACATCAGGCGCCGCGAAGCAACAAGTGGCGAGGAATAAATGATACATTGGCATCAATAATGCACCACAATAAAGACAAGTGTGTCAGACGTCCTCGCCACTCAAGGCACTCGACACACACAAAGCCAAATCACTGTCTTCCTGAGGATCCTCAAATTCCAGGGCTGAAGAGTCCATGACATGACTCACACGCTTGAGTCCAGTAAACAAACAAACACTGTCACTGTGCTCCAGTCACGGCCAGATTTGAAGAACCAGCTGGAAAGTCTGTGGCCTCGGGAGTGTGTGTGTGTGTGTGTGGTTGTCTATCGGTGTCCTGCTCACCGCGTCTCCTGGCCCAGGACCGTTGGCTCAGCCATGATCCTGCCCTCCTGAGGTTTGGAGATAAGTGAACGCAAATGGGTGCGGGGATAACCAGATTAATGCCACGGTGCTGGCCAGGACCTGACAGCAAGAATCTGTCATTACGGCAGTAATTTCATCACAACCTGAGCTGCACTTCCGTCTGTTGGGTTTTTCTGCGGCAGTTAAAGAGAGCTATATTCAGGCGGAGACTTGTCGGACAGGGAGGAGATCTGGTGAAGCAGAAGACAGCAGAGCTCTGCAGACTATCGATATCAATGAACCTGTCCAGCGGGGTGTCGCACCTGAGTTTTGGAAAGTTGGAGAGAGTTTATATTCACTTGGCAGTCGACAGCTAACAAGACATGTTAGTGGTTAGTTTGCTATCTCGGGCTCCACACCTTTTTTTGTGTGTCCTGGTGCAGCCACAACAACCTGGAGCTCAACGCCCAGAAGACAGTGGAGATGGTCATTGACTTCAGTAGAGTAACAGTTTCTCTGTCCCCTCTCATGTTGGCTGTCCTCATGTCCTATTGTGGACTCCTTCTGCTTCCTAGGAACCTCCATCACTGAGGACCTCAAATGGGAGCCAACCATCAGGTCCCTCATCAGGAAGGCCCAGCAGAGAATGTTCTTCCTGAGGCAGCTACGGAAACTACGACTGCCGACGAAGTTGCTGGTGGAGTTCTACACAGCCATCATCCAGTCCATCCTCACCTCCTCCATCACTCTCTGGTACAGCAGCGCCACCTCCAGGGACAAGAGCAGACTGCAGCGCATCGTGTGTTCTGCTGAGAAGGTGATGGGTTGCAGTCTGCCACCTCTTCAGGACCTGTATGTCTCCAGGACCCAGAGACGTGCAGGTGGGATCAGACCCTTCTCACCCTGGTCATGGACTGTTTGTTCCTCTTCCCTCTGGCAGGAGGCTACGGTCCATCCAGACCAGAACCTCCCGTCACAGGAACAGCTTTTTCCCCTCAGCCGTCAGACTGTTGAATTCGTGAACAGCCTTGTTGTTATTCTATTTTATTTTTATTTGATTTATTTATTTATGGTCACACTTTATTCCAAAACACTAGTTGGTGGGCTCCCCACTGACCATGGCGATAAATGAAATTCTGATTCTGAATTCATCATGCTCAACTCCGTGTTGTGAACATATTCAGATTTTTACAAATAAAATCCTCCTCTTCCTGCTGCAACCTTCCTCGGGATTAATTGTTGACATTTAGTATCGACTGTCGCTTGAAGAATGAAGCAGGAACGTTGATGCTGTCACTTCAGAGGTCTGAGGATCAGCGTGTGTATTAGACTGTGACTTCAACTGAGGGAAGTACTCTATTTCGCTGGCTGCATAAATGGATGTGGTGGCACATTTGGCTCCAGGGCTCTGAGCTTCTGAGTATTAAATATTGTATTTTATCTGTCAATCCATGTAGCACCTCATATCTCTGTTATGTTCTGACCCAAAAGTGGGAGGTAGTTATGAGGTTGGTTCCAAACCATCCTCTCTCTCATGGTGTAATACAGTGTATTGATGTTGGGAAAGTGGACTTTTGCTTCCTATGCTGACGCCGAAGGCAGCCTTCAGCGTCGCGTTAGCTTTTCAATTGAAGCGTATCCTGACGGCGTATCCTGACGGCCTGGGCAGAAAGATGGTGGTTGGGGTTAGGTCAGCCATGGGATGGCGCTCCTTTCGTTCTACATGAAACAACGTGCTGTTTAAAGCCCCTCTGTCAGCCGTGCGTTTCAGGTAGCACCGTCAGTAAGGAGGACACAGTTATGTATAGCAACAGACATGCAGTGCAAGTTGGTGAAAAGAGCCTCTGTATGTCATCCCTCCTGTGTGATGCTCCTCTCTCCTCTATATCTCACCATGGGAGTGAGGATGGGTAGAATCTAGACCTAGAATGGAAGCTTCGATGTAGGACATTGAGTTAAAATTTCTTGACTTTGCGAACATGGGTTTAAGGGTGAAGTTGGTAGGAATATTTAGATTATTGCTTAGTTATTCAGCTATGAATTTAAATCTATTGTAGTCACTGGGCTGCTTAGTGAGGAGTTCTCTCTGTATTCCACTACTGTAGTACTACTGTGACTCGGTGGCAGACGGGGAAGAGGATATGCCAGCATTGGTGACAACAGCTTATACCAAGAAGAGGAAAGCACAATGGCAACAGAGAAAGGACAAAAAAAGAGTATCTGACCAGAGAATGTCATGTTTCTGTTTCCTGCATACTTTTATTTTGTGTACCTGCTTCCTGGTGTGTCTTATTTCTGTCTTATGTCCGAGCCACAGTGAAGATGCCAGATCACCTAGATTCTGCTGCTGCAGTACAGTTGGAGACTTTTTGTCTCTTTGAGTACAGGACTCTTTCTTGTGCATTTTACTTTTGGACCTTCTGAAATGTTACAAGAAACAAGAAAGTTCAGGATTGTCTCTGGTCTGAAACTGGGTTCCGGGCTGGTGTGAGGTTTCATCGAATGAGTTGTTCAAGTCCAAACATTTTACACCTGTGAAAACCAGGACAGTGCTTCATGAAGCCTCATCCACCCTTCAGTACTGTGTCATGAAACCTCATCCACCCTTCAATACTGTGTCATGAAGCCTCATCCACCCTTCAATACTGTGTCATGAAACCTCATCCACCCTTCAATACTGTTATGAAACCTCATCGACCCTTCAATACTGTGTCATGAAGCCTCATCTACCCTTCAATACTGTGTCATGAAACCTAATCTACCCTTCAATACTGTGTCATGAAACCTCATCTACCCTTCAATACTGTGTCATGAAACCTCATCTACTTTTCAATACTGTGTCATGAAGCCTCATCCACCCTTCAATACTGTGTCATGAAACCTCATCCACCCTTCACTGCATGAGTCTAATAGAGAGTCCCACCTGTGTGGATGAGAACCGACTGCAGCTTTAACTCTTTAAATAGGTCCATGTTTGTGTCATGGATCTGTCACCGGGGAGTTTGCTTTCCCGACTGGGAGCTCGATGAATGCAGTGGTTGCTTGCTGTTGATGTGGTCCTCAGCAGTGAAGCCTCACAGATGAGTTGCAGAATGTGATCAATTCTTCTTGAATCGACTGAACGTCAACAGTGGTGCAGGGAACAAGCGCATCGCAGGCTGCTGCTGTAAAACCGGCTTATTTCTCCCAACACTTTGCTGTTCTCTGTGTTTGTGTTTCAGGGGCTGAACCTAAATCCTCAACATTTCACTGAACACTCCATGGCTGTCAGCGAGTCACACAGTTTGAGGCAGGGATCAGTTTACTTTTGCATGTTTTACTCTGGAGGAAGGGGAAGATAACAGCAGCAAACCTCCCTATCATGCCTCCTGAGCCTCTCCCTCCCCATCTGAAGGGCTTGACACCTGCTGGTTCATTTCCTTCTTCTGCACTCTCCCTCCTTCATTCTCCTCTTGCTTGCTCCCAGTTAATCATGTGCCACACTTCCCCCGGACAAAATGGATGGACCGTGGGCGAAGGCTCCGGTGGACTGCAGCAAAAACTTTGGGCACAAAGAAAAGTGATGTCTGATATTAGCAGCGGTGCAGGGACTCTTCTCAGATGTGTTCACCTGGTTTATTACATTTTTAATGTTCCCAGGGAAAGAGAAGTCTGAGATATCAATCCACTGACTAAGAATTTAAATTTGGTCAGGATCTGAGGAGTCTACTTCAAATAATTTATAAAGAAACTGAGGAACTTGGTGAGTCACAGCGCCTCTCATTCAAGACTTGTGTGGCTACTGAAAGACGAGTAGAAGGAATAACACATGGAATGAATCATCTTAAAAGTCAGTTAACTGTCTGAATTCATGGCGATAAGTGACCTTGTAAAGAAAACTGAATATTGATAAGCAGCGAGGGGCTGGTGAAGCTTCATGAAACAGTGTTTGTATTTTCAGAGCTCAGAAGGTGGCGCTCGTGTTTTTAAAATGATGTGAAGCTCCAATGAAACTAATAATGTTGAACAGATAGTGCCATCTAGTGGACTCTGGAGATGAGGACACTGTTTCATGAAGCCTCACTCGCTCATCACTATTAGACTGAAGTATCAGTCAGGCGGCCACCCTGATGCTAAAGCTTATGTGCACAGATTCAACTGAACTATATATATATATATATATATATATATATATATATATATATATATATATATATATATATATATATATGAAGTCAAATATTAAAACAACAGTATTCACGAGTAAATAGATCAATGGAGTCCCAGCCTAATTTTTAGTGTCGGCGGTGAAAGATTCGTTTGTTTGTGTCGAAGCTGACACAGATATTCTCAGTGAATAAGAAGGCAGATCTCCACAGCTGCACAAAACAGCCCAAATGTCAGGTAAATAACAACATATGGCATTTCATTTTCATTATCTCACTTGAAGGCTGTGTTCCTCCACAGGCGGAGCCTCTTCTGCCGGCAGCTAGTCGCGCTCAGGAACACTGTGAACAGAGCTGCTGAAAACACCGTCCTGAGGAATATCTCCAGTATTTCTGACAAATTGTGATCGGAATTTGGGCTCACGCTTCATACAACGGTTTCATCCATGATGCATTATTAATACGTTCATAAGGCAGATTGCATTTAGAAGGCTTCATAGAACATGCTATGAATGTTTAGAATCATGAACAACTGACTTAGTATCACAGGATGACATAATAGTGTTGGTAGTCATGACATCATACTGTGTGTTTAGGTGTTCTTCAGTCTCTATAAATTAAGTTGTGGACTTAAAGCTGCCATACTTGTGTGGACATTCATAACACCTATAAAGTAGTAAGGCATCATGAAACAGTGTTGCTTGGTTGATGAAAGAGTTTCCTGATTTTCAGAGGTCTCTAGATGGCGCTCTTGGTTTACAAATGATGTGAGGTGTCATTGAGTTAGTTGACAGCAGACAGTGCCATCTGGTGGCCTCTGAAAATCAGGACACTGTTTCATGAAGCCTCAGCTGCTCATCACTAATATAAAGACTTTTAAATGCATTATGTTTTATGAAAGTACGAATAACACAACAGCGTCAAGGGTCACTGACATGAAATCGACGGAAACATCATTAGAAAGAAGAAATACCGTTTTCATTCAGTGTATACAAAAAATCCGTAGAGTGCGCGGAGGAAGTCGTGAGCAATATCAGCGGTTTGTCAGCAGTTTTAGAGGGAGAAGAGCAAGTTCATATAGATGAAGGGCTTATTTTCATTCAAACCATGTCGTTTAGGAAGTGATGACTTGTGTGATGACTTGTCTGATGCTGCAGTTAGAGTCGGCCTCATATGTCGATGAGTCTCGTAAGGAGCGTCAACAGTGCACAATGTGGAAAGTGAGTGGTTAAACAGACTCTACTCTCTTCTGGGTGAGTTTTGCCACTGGTGCTCCTCTCCACCGCTTTGTTTCAGTTTCAGAACCTGTTTGAGGGGAACTTTAAGTTCCAAAAGGTTCCGGCACAGCTGTGAAATGATTGCAGCAGAGTGCCAACACAACGCGATTGAAGTGTTGGTGAGGTTTCATGAAACAGTGTCCTGGTTTTCAGAGGCCATGAGATGGCGCCGTCTGCTGTAAACAACTAACTCAATGAAACCTCACATCATTTCTAAACCAAGAGCGCCATCTAGAGACCTCTGAAAATGAGGACACTGTTTCATCCACCCTGCAACACTGTTTCATGAAGCCTCATTGACCCATCACTAACGCTGATATTTTCCTTTCACCAGGAGGCTTGATTATACGTCAGGTTACTCTCATATCTACCAAAATACAAGGTATTTCTGTCCTTGAAAAAGAGGATTAGTCTACAGGCAACTCTACTGAGTTCCAGATAACAGAACAGTTCAACACAGTCGGTTACTAGGGCAACAAAAGCTGTTCAATTGATTCTCTTAATACAGTGTTTCTGTGTGTCTGCTTTGGACCTGCTGCCTCTTTCACCCTGTGGTTATAGAAACACGCCTCTGTGGTCACTCCACTTTTCTCTTTTTACATCTTATTAAATGAATTCAATACCTGCTGGACACCTCTTATTCTCACCACTTTCTGCCAGTGTGATGAGGGCAGACGTTACGAGCCGCTGAATATCAAACACCCAGATATTTACTCATTTTGTTTGATCTCCATTTCCACAGATATGAAATCAAACCAAATAATACAGAGATTCCTTTAGAGGAACTCAATATGTCAGGAGGAAAGTACAAGATTCCACCATGAAAACGTCCCCTGACTGCTGCTGAGCAGGAGCGTCTTTCGGGTTTAAGGGACAGGCACGGTCCAGTCCGATCTTTATGAAGCAGCATCTTTTATTTTGCTTCCTTTAACCGAGACGTCGTGTCACTGGGATGTTAATGTGAAGCAAAGTTAATATTCATGATGGAATATGGAGTGAATTTTCATTCACAGGATGTTGGCTTGATGAACCGGTCCCCGGGTGGATGTGCTGTGCATCACTTTTTCATGAGCTCATGCATCTGACTGCTCCGCTGTGATCTGCTGCGGCTGCTGCTGGGCAAGACGGCTGCAGCGTAGCTCTTCACCAGAGGTTCCACAGTGTCCCGGACATCATTCAGAACCAAGTTAAGTTCATTTCTATTGCTTCCATTTAAGCTGCCAAACAAGTGGTTTCTATTAAGGCGGAGTATCAGAGGAGCTGATGGAGGTAAACAGGCTTCATGTCCCTGATGGTTGGACGCTCGCTCAGATGAATGGACTCATTTGTTGTGATGGCGGAGAAGTTCGATACTCAGATGGTGGTGGGGGATAAGCTGAGATGGAGGCGTCCTGCAGGAGGCTGAAGAAACAGATGCAGAACATTTCTAAATCATTTTCTCCAGAAAAGCAGCCGCTTTATTCATGGCAATTTGGCTTGAGGCGCTTTAAATTGAAGTCTAAAAATAACACATGTGGAGCAGCGCTGTTAGTGGACCGTGGTATCGCTGGCGTGCTCAGACAGCCTTGAACCATCTTTATAAAACAATATAGGGTTTTCGCCTTGTTTTATGAAGCTATCGTCACAAAAGTGAAGTTAAATTTTAAGACTCTTCCTTCTGTCCTTTTGGCTCGACGGCCCGCCACAACGGTCGCGGTGTATAAAGAGGCCCCGTGGGAAATTTAATTTCCCACCCCGGTTCACCAAATGAGCAGGACGTTGTGGCAACTCAATGAAATAAAATGATATATTTGTCGTTCACAGCTGCAGTACTTCGTCTGATGTAACCGTCTTTACGTCTCGAATGCTTGAGCGTCGGATGAAAAGTTCCAGTAGCGCAGCAAACTCTCCCCCCGGAGCATCGCTTCCACCCACTTCAGTCCCCCTGAAGCTCGTACGAACGCGGGCTGGACTGATGGGCCGCACCAAGGTTCTGAGAGTCCAGACCAGCACCAGATCCAGATCCAGAGAGATGCTCCAGGCTTGTTCCTGGTTCCCAACATCTTCAAAGCAGTCGGACTACAGACGGCGTGGTCAGCAGGTGAGCGTGCTGATCTCAAACACAGAACTCAAAATATCACAGCAGACAAAAGATTGATTTGCTTTTCCTTTCCAGCCTGTGAATCACGCTGTGAGGTCAGCAGAGGGATTAAAATTTCACACCTTCCCCCGCACGCAGGATCGATCTCCCACTCCTGTCCTGGATTGAGGAGAGGATCCGTGGAGCCTGAGAACATCCAGGAACTTTCGAGTTTTTCCCCCCCCAAATCTGCGCAGAGCTGAGCTTATCACAGAAGCTGTTTGGACTGACTCATGGTCCACACACACCGTTCACCTCAGTCCAGGGTTTAGAGTCGAGCCACAGACTGAATTAGGGCTGAAACGATCATCAGTAAATCAAATCATCGCACCATTCATTGAATCGATACGTGATGTATTGCAGCTTGTTTTCCTCGTCTCTCACCTCCAAACAGGACCGAGGCTCCAAACAGCGCATCAGCCTCAGCACCTGGGCTTGTTTGTGCCGTACTGTAGTGGGAGAGACCTCTTGTCAGGCACACAGTCTCTCTGCCTCTGACCGTCGACTCACAAAGAAAGGATGTACTTGCACCACATCCTGCGGTTTGGTGAGCTGATGATCCAGTCACTGCTGTTTTCAGGTGATTTGCTTCTCATGGCTTCATCCCGGTGCGACCTGCAGCTCTCGCTGGATTGCCTGCATCTGAGTGTGAGGCGGCTGGGATGGGGACCAGCACCTCTAACTCCGGGGCCATGGTTCTCAACAGGAAAAGGATGGATTGCTCCCTGCCTCAAGGGGAGAAGTTTAAGTATCTTGGGGTCTTGTTCTGAAGTGGGGGGGTAAGGGAGTCGGAGACCGGTCGGCGCAGCTGGGGTGGTATTGCAGTTGTTCTACTGCACTGTTGTGCATGAGAGAGAGCTGAGCCAAAAGGCAAAAAAAGCTCTCTATTTACTGATCAATCTTCGTCCCGACTCTCACCTACCTACCGAAAGAATCAGATCCCGGACACAAGCAGCTGATATAACTTTCCTCCGACGGGTGGCAGCGTCTCCCTTAAGATAGGGTGAGGAGTTCTGTCCCTCGGGAGAGACTCGGAGTAGAGCCGCTGCTTCTCCGCATTGAGAGGAGTCAGTTGATGTGGCACCTCATGAGGACGCCCCCGGAGGTGTTTCAGGCACGGTGGAGGGATGAGACCTCTTCACTGGCCTGGGAACATCTCAGGATCCCCCAGTTGGAGCTGGTTGGTGTTGCCCGTCTGGCATGGCCTTCTGAAGCTGCTGCCCCGCGACCCGGCAACAGATAAGCGGATAAAGATGGATGGACGGTACTTGCATTATTATGATGTATATTAAGTGGTATATTATACTTTAATGTGTATGATAACCACAGGGCTCTTGCTCTGCTGTCGTGGCTGGTATGACTCGCGTTTTAGTGACGAAGGAATTACACGCCTCAGCTCGGGTTTATTCAGGGGAACTACAGAAGAGAATCTGTCCGATAGATGGACGGCTCAATCCGGAGGAGCCGAGCGGACTGGTTGTGAAGCTGTAAACCCCAGCAGGAGGGTTTGCTCAACCGGTCCAATTGTGTTTGGTGGACTTGAAATAATTGTCATAAAAAATGAATAGCAGCAAAAAAAAATGAACAAACATAAGCAAAGAGGAAACCATTGAGGGAACATTTTAAGGGAGAAGAAATGCTCTAAAAGCAGAGCAAAAACTTAAATAATTCAGAGTTGTATTTGTGTGAAAGTAAAGGGGACCAAACAAACGGCTTCAACTGACCGTGACTGGCGAGTTGTGGGCCAGAGAATTAGCATTCTGCAGCTCATTATAAAGCATAACTCAGAGGTTAAAAAGCACAACAAACAGATGCGACTTGAGATGCTTCAGATATATTTTCTTTAAACTGAAAAAGCGCCTCTCAGAAACCAGCCTCGACCCGGCGACACGTCAAGAAACCCCAACACCGACGCTAATGTCGTGTGATTTGTTTTACGCCCAGGATATTTTTTAAACATTTAATTGGCCGCTCCGGTGGTGCACTTCGCCCGGAATGAAATGGCTCCCACACTGTAATGCTGATCCGTCCGGTCGTGTGGGGCTCGGATTTCCATTGCAAAGTGACACTTCTTTAACACGGCTTAATCTCCGAATCCCAAACGTCTGCACGGGTTCTTCCCTCCAGCGCCTTGTAACACTCACTCGACGCCTTTGTGCCCCGAAATCAGCAGCACTGGCAAACATGCTCGCCGCATCACATCAATTGTGGTTTCCGTTGCAAAATAAGCATTAAATATTGAGGGAAATTAATATTCTAGCAGCCGCACTAATTTGTATATGGGAGAGCATTTGGTGTCGTACGTTTCAAAGACAAAACTTTCTGTCCTATTTAACTTTCATTATGACAGTGAGGGCGGGAGAAATGAGTTGCGTAACTGAGAACGTGGTTATGAATCAAAATAGAGACATTCACGTTATTCATATATTACCATTGTTGTATTAGCTTCCAACAATGTTCAATCTCATCTCAGACAATTCCAGTCCTCGGCCACCTGCTCGTACTTTGTCTCTCAACAAACGCTGGCTTTTTTAACCCACCTTTGGGCTTCAAAGCAGTGATGGGTCGATGAGGCATCATGAAACAGTACTGCAGGGTTGATGGAACAACGGCCTTATTTACAGAGGCCACTAGATGGCACTATCTGCTCTAAGATCTTTGGCTTCCAACCACTATTTCACTGAAACCTCAGATCATTTTTAAATGGACAGCACCATCTTCTAAGCACTGAAAATCAGGACACTGTTTCATGAAGCTTCATCGGCCCATCACTACTTATTCATCGACCATAGCGCCCTCAGAAGAGGTTAAGTGTCTTGCTCAGGGACTCGACACACAAACATGCTGGAGCTAGATTTGAACCAACTTCAGGGTGTTACCTCTAGCACCTAGTCCACTGACGTAAAAAAACATGTTGCATGACCTTTGAACTTATCAAAAAAGAGAAGGGCTACAACCTAGAAAATGAGTTACTCTCTTGCAACACAACCCTCATTTCAACCAGATAAAATGGCACAGGAGTTTGTCAAGAGTATTTTCCAGCAGCTGTTGTGTAAACACGTGCAGGTTCACTCTAAAGGTCCCAAATTCTACCGATTTCTGGAGCTTTTGATGTTCTCAGAACTGCAGCAAGGACCAACGGATCAAGTCGAGGAGTTGTTGTTCCACAGTGAGAGGAGACGTCAGCAGCAGAGTGGTTTCACGCCCAGAAGGAGCCCGACAGATCCGAGGGTCATATGGAAGCACAGAGAAGGTCAGAAGGAGATCTGGAGAAACACCACGGCAGAGTTACAGGAGAGGAAGCGTGGTGTTGAGCGAGGAAGTCCGAGGCACCTGAGAAGAATGTGAGGGTTTGATGAGCACATGAATGAGACGGTGGTGCAGCAGGGATTCGGGGTGAGAGCAGGGGTCGGCTCTCTGACCTCTCTTGTCTTCCCTGGCGATGGACTCTGACAGATGAGGTGAGGGAGGGGTTTTCTGCTGACGAAACAATGAGCTGTGGTGAGAGAAGAGTCACGTTTGCACCAAACATCTCACAAGAACTGCAACAGTCGACTCCAGCAACACATCTTTTATGGGGACACGAGGCTTTATAATGTCATGCCATCTCAATAGAGTAACGGCATATGAGGCGAGCTTTGGAAAATGCTGTGTCCTTGACTGTATACCCAAGTGCTGCGCTGTTCCTATGGACCGTTTGATTTACAGATATCGAGAGAGTTTATTCTAAACCTGTCTTTCTGAAGTCGTTCTTCTCGTCAGGGTTCCTGCTCGGAGCGCATGTTGACAGCTGGTGATGGTGCTGCGCTTTATTCTCCGGGTGAAAGAAAAGTTGTCGCTCTTCTCTCCGAAGGTTGCCTCACCACTGGATTACACGAGTGGCGTCTCTCTCCCGTCCCATCGGATCCTCCTCCCTCGGTTTGGGATGGAAGGACAAAGGCTCCCGCGTTCATTGATTTTCAGAAAGTTGGGAAAGCAAATCACCGTCGCCCCCTACTGGGAAACATTAACCATCATTGGCTCCCACACCTCTTGTCGTGGAAGCAGGAGATAATGAGCAGGAAAAGAGTCCCCACACAACTGGACTCATCGAGACTGGACTCGGCATGAAGCTCTCTTTTCATCCACCTCCACCATGATGACACATCCAAGCATTCAGGTTTCACAAAAACCGCTAAATTGGCTTCACACCACGCTGACAACAGAGGAGTGAGCTAAAATTCTCACCATGTGACCAGAAAGGTTTGTCTCAGGTGAAGACTGGTGTTAGGTTTGTCTGTCTTTCGGAATCGTCTTGCTGGAGCGACCACACAATAGATGTGAAAACGGGTGATGTTCCGGTGACACTTCATGACACAGTGCCCTGATTTTCACAGCTCAGAAGATGGCGCTGTCGACTTGAAAATGATCAGAAGATTTTAGCGCAGATAGTGCCAGCTAGTGGACTCTGAAACTGTTTCATGAAGCCTCTATAGGCCATCCCTAACAAAAGCTACTTTCTGTGTTGTTAGTTTGTTGGTCAGATTGTTGCCGTTGCTAGCATGACAGAGTGTGCTAACTGTATTAGCATGTTACCTACAGCCATGATGTCTGTGCACTGCATGATTTGTGTGAAATGATGGATGAAATGTTCGTACTCTGCTGCTAATTTAATACGCACAGGTTAGCGTTAGTGGTGTTTTAGCGGCCGGTGTTGTGAGTCACAGCTAACTTCAAACCAACCCTACTCTACCAAACAACAAAGCTGTGTCCCACTACTCACTCTGACACTAGCACTTAACACTAGCATGACGTCATGCGTAAGCTCCAACGTTTTTGTAACCTCTAGCATCGGCGCTGATCGTCTCACTTGGTTTGGTGAACCAGTGGAGAAGAAATGGGCGGAGCCTATGTCGCGGTGATAGATGTGTTAGAGGTATGAGGATGCTAACGTTAGCCTGGATGCTAGCCCACTGTTTTCCCACTTGGTCAAGTCAGCTCCGGAGCTCCCTGGGTTTGAAGGGATCATTTCAAGTGGTGAACGGCGAGTGAGGAGGATTGGGACACACGACACTGACATGTGACGCGCAGAGTCCAGTGTTAGGGTCCAATCACAGTGTCAGGGTGAGAAATGGGACACAGCCTTAGTGTTGTAGTTGAGACTGCATAACCTGAGGGTCCAAGACTGAGTCAAGACCAGTGAGGGGGGCAAGACCAGACAGAACACACAGGAAACACTGTCATATAAACACACATGTTTATATCTTACTTTCAAAACAAATCAAGAACTGAAAGGTTTCTATTGGAACCAACGAAAAGTTTGTTCTGTTCTGTTTGCATTGGGTTTGTTCACGGTCTGGGTCTCATCCCTCAGTGATCTTGGTCTGGACTGGCCCTCAAAGACTTGCACCTGGTCCCTGTATACTCTGGACTCTGGTTAGGTGGCCTTAACTACAACACTAGGAAAAAACAACAAACAAAAAACCAATTTTTATTCCTTAAAAATACCTAACTAAATAAAAAATGATCATACATATGTTTCTAGATAAATAAAATTGGTGGTCAGTGAGGTCTGGTCCGTTGGTGAGACACCATCCAGTCATGAACCTTCATGTCTGAGGACAAGCTACTTGAGCTCTTTCTGTCTGTGGAAGTAACTGATGTATTCTTTCACAGTAGCAAATATCCTTCACCATTCCCTTTTATTCGGCCGCAGCTAAGTGCAGAAGGAAAGCGGATGACACTGCGGGTCTTCATGTTTCCCTCCGCCGCACGGTTTCTTCAAAAGAAAATACATGTCAGACCTCCATTAAAAAATAACCCAAAAACACATTCCACTGTTCTGCTCTCAGCTATTTGCTTTAATTAGCTAAAAAAATATCCGGCTGCTCTTGTTTTATTCATGCGAGCAGCTTGTGCTTGTGATGTCACTGATGAGATGGCGGTGGACGAGTCGCCGCCGTGGGAGATTCATCATCAGAGAGAAACTGAAATAGATTGTCACCAACAGGCGTTTTCCGTGGCTAAAGTCTCTGGATCGCGGCAGGTTTGTTCCGGTTTAACTCCTTCCTCTGCCCTTTAACAACCTTCAGCGAGACTTCAGACCTGGTCCTTGCGACGCCAGGCTGGGTGCTGTTTTACCTTTATTATGATGCTTCGCCGGGACCGTTTGCCTGTAATGCGCCCATCGTTCATGAGCACGCTGACGGGAAAACTTTTGCAAAAGGTGGAAAAACATAATAAGAGCTATATTTTACAGCCATTACTGCAGTCAGATCCGTGCGCCTCCGGTTGCACCCGCTTTGTTGAAATAAAAGCGCATCAGTACATTCATTCTCAGCGTTACCATTAAATGTTTGGGGATTATTTAATAAAACGGCGCCCCTGGGGCTCTAAATCTGGGTTTGCTGCGCTGGATTCAGGCCTATGAAGATATAGCAGACAGATGCAGCACACACAGGGCAGATGTTGACGCAGTGGAACATTCACCTTGTTGTGTTAGCACTCGCAGAGCGAGTCACAGTGGCAGCCATGAACGTGAGTATGTGTTTCTCCATGTGTGAAGAGTTAGCGAGTGTGTTAGCCAGATGACATGTCACAACAACATATGCAGGGATGTGAAATAAGACATGCCTCTAGGAGAACTGTGTTTTCTGGACTATAAGTCGCACCGGTCAAAATATGCATCTTGAAGAACTGGATTTCACAGAGTTTTTTTTTCTTGTTTTACTGCCAAATATGCCTGATTTTATGGCAAATAGCCGTGAAAGTTGTGATCATTTATGGTTCTGGAATAACACGTTGGGAAATGAGGAAAAAAAATAGTGTCAGTTTTTAGCCTTATAAAGATCCAGGCTGCAATGATTTCAACAAATTATGAGTATCTGAAAGGCAAAGAACAACCCCATTATGTACATGCTAAATGCTGCGTAAAAAAAGAAAATCCTAGAATAATTTTTTTTATCATGATGATCTGTGCGTAGTTTCTGGGCGGACAGTGCGCAGTGGTTTTCTTCCGGAACTTGAATGGGCGGAGTCTGAGAGGTAAAGGTAGGGAATGTTCCACAGGGTCGGGATGTGGAGGGTGAGAAACAGCCTGGAGAGGGATGGATCTGGAGGTCGGCCATGTTTGTTTACGCCCCCCCCATATGTAGTGTTCGGGTGACACTGCACTAGTTCATTTCTGTCATGGGGATTTGGACATTTATGAAGGGGTTCAGGATCCTTCGCGTCCGAATCCCGACCCTTGGCGGCAACATTTGCGGGCAAATGTGAGCGTTTGGCGTTAGACATGACGTCATCTCAACAAAGACAGAGGGAATATGATGACGCACATGCTGCATTTTCAGCACCGTGACTCATGCTCTTGATCAAAAAGGCAGCATGTTTACCATGCATCAAGGCAGGAACATGCTAACAAGAGCTTATGGTTGTCGCCCTCTCTTGTCATTCCAACAGCAGCCACCTCTGTATCTCACATGAAACATTTATAGCAACGAAAAGATGGCAGCTTGTGAGTAATCCAGGGCAGAAAAATGCCAGGGCTGCCGCCTGCTGATGACCTCACGCCCTTCGGGGATTCGTTTCATCCTTCATTTTCAAATGATGTTTCAATTAAACTTCTCATTAATGCTCCATTTTGGAAGCGTGTTCATACTGTCAAAGGATGAACCTTGTGAATGTGAATGTGATGGCGCTCAAGTGGCACGTCCCCATTGGCTGACTTGTTCTTTCAGGCTGAGATAATGAACCTGAGTGGAAAAACCTCCGGATTTTTACACCGTATTGGGACACAAGCTCACCGGGTAACCATGGCGACAAGCTCGAAGTGCACTTTCACCAAAACAAGTTGCTTTTCCTGTTTGATGAAAATCACAGCTCTCAGTGGAGGCAGAAGCCAAGTGCAGCAGGGACCATCTGCAAAGTTCCATCCTTTGAAAAACAATGCCGAGAGCGAGAGAGAGGAGTCATTTCGCCCCCAAAACCACGATACAGGTCAGAAAATGGCTGCGGATTAAACAGAAACACGTCTTCTGTGGGTAAACAGCTTGGAAAGTTTTAGCATTTTGTTTTGTTATTATGAATAATTTATTCATTTCAAATGCATCGTGAGTTTGTTTTTCCATCAGTGCACATCAAAGGTCACCAAACCTTTGTTCACGGTTTGAAAATCACGTCCACAGTCCTCCAAACTTTCAAATGAATCCACTCCGAGTTCGGACTCACTTTCAGCCAGAAATGATTGATGCACGACGTGTGACCCAGTCAATAGCTCAGCATCTTTGGAGGAGTCGCTGCGAGCAGGATCAGCCCTGATGGTTCCACTGCCTCCGGCCATGAGACGCCAGTCAGTAGCCAAAAAGACGAGTCGTGCGCCGGGTGTGTGCAGGCTTTGGCTCCGCTGCTGCTGCTGCTGCTGACCTCTTTAATATGATGCCAGGCAGGTGCAGATTATGGCTCTGCTCAGCTGTGAATTCATTTTAAAAATACCTCTCTGAACATAGCATGAGCCATATCTGCTAATACCCGCACGTTTCCCGTGACTTCAGGTCTCAGTATGTGAGTCTGAACCAGCTGCTGTGTAGCATGAAGAACTCTTCAATCTCAGTCGAGGAGCTGTGGCTTCTGGAGGTAAACAGAGTAGCGACGGCTAATACATCATTAAAGCCAGTGTTTCCTCAGGTGAACCTGACACCTCCAGTTTAAAGAATAGATTTTGACTACAGTCCTCTGCCCAGATGTTACTACTAAAACAAACGCTGTGAAGGTCGCGCGTGGTGTGTGACAAGTTAATGAACTCGACAAAGTAATGCACGGCGAGTCATATATCATGGAGACACGGCTCTCCGAGTGCCGGCTCTTAAAATGTCATGCAGCACAGACGACCGAGATGAGGGCCGTTTTTTCCACGAGCAGCACTGAAAACTCTGGATTTATTACCGGACGTGACATCGAGACTGGTGATGTCGAGAGTCTGGCTGCCTCATGGAAACTAGCCCCAAACTAGCTGGTAATACAGTGGAATCGGAATCGGAATACAGTCGAAATCTGAATCGATTTTTCCCATTAATCCCATTAAAGCAATAATGTGTTCCAAGCCTTAAAATAGTCTTTTGTGGGAGTGAATGTAGAGTGTCTGCTGCAGGTGGCTGTTCCTCTATGTGTGTGGCCGCTGCATGTGGGAGGGGTTGCCGAGTGAGTGACGTCTCTCCAGAAGTGAAGAGGTGCCCGGTGCGTGTCCAGCTCTGAATGTGCGCTTCTGTGCAGTTTGGCTGTGACAAAGTCATAAACCAAGTCACGCTCTGTCCCAGACTGGCCTCATCCCTGTCCCAGCTCCAGCCCACAACAGGACATCAAACCCTGGAGTGAGCGCTCCAGCACCTCCCCTGTGACACTCTACCACGGTCCAGTGTGGAGACAGGAAAGGTTTTACACCTCAATATGAAGGAAAAACAGTCAGTAAATGGAGCTAACGTCTGCATACAGAGGCTGCGTTATACACAATAACAAAGCGCGTCGTGGGTCAGCTGATCGGTCCACGCACGTGTTTTTTCCGGCTTTTTTCGGGGGCGTTCGAGTTCTGAATTTTCGTTCGAAATCAGAAGCAAAAAAATCTCGAAATATTTGTTCGAATTCCGATTTGTTCGAAAACCGAGGCACCACTGTATATAGAAAAACAATGTGCCGAATGTGTTTCAGACAGAATGAATGACAGAGCTGTGTGTGTGTGGATGTGTGATGCTGAAACACAAGCACACAGAGGGGTCCGAGCAGAATAGCTTTGTTTGTAGCAGCAGTTAATGTAGCAGCAACTTCATTACCCTAACTGGGACCTTGTGGCCACGGCAGCTTGCACAGGTCTGTAGAATGGCATGTGCTTAGCTGAGTGTTGGCCAGAGTTTGGAGTGAAGGGAGTCATCTCACATCACATCTGACTTCACCATGTATTAGGGCTCTGTGTTCACTCATTCATTTGTTCGCTTGTAACTGGAAAAGCTCTGAAACGTCTTCGTCTTCTTGTCACGTGTCACCGGTTATGATTTGTGAGTCAGGGTTAGTTTTGTTAGTTTGAATGTTGGGTTGTTCCTGTTCCTGAGGTCAGTCTTGTCTTCCTGTGCGCTCCTCCATCTGTCTGCACTCATCCCTTCATCGATGACACCTGGTGTTATGCACCGTCTCCTCGCCTCGGCAGGTCATCGTGTCGTCTAGTCAAGTGAAGTCAAGTCTCCACGTCAAGTCAAGAATCCGCCCCGTCTCGTCTAGTCACAGTCAAGTCGTTTTGTCAAGTTAAACCAAGTCTTGTCTTATTTCCTCACGTCTAGTCATCATCTAGTCAAGTCATCGGCTCATCTCATCATGTTTAGTCAAGTCATCTCATTATGTGTAGCCAAGTCCCTACATTAAATAAAGTAAGCACCTCATCTCTTCTAGTCACTGTCAAGTCAAGTAACCGCCCCATCTGGTCCAGTCACTGCCAAGACATTACGTCAAGTTAAATCAAGTCTTGTCTCATTTTCTCATGTCTTGTCTAGTCACTGTCAAGTCATCGGCTCATCTCATCATGTCAAGCCAAGTCTCCACATCAAATGAAGTAACCACTCCATCTCTTCTTGTCACAGCCAAGTCTTGTCTCTCATCGTGTCTAGTCTTTGTCAAGTCAATTCATCGTCCTGTGAAGCCATCTCGTCTTGCCAAGTCCTCATCAAGGCTTGTCAACATGTGACACTCCTTCTTTGTGCTTGGTTGAACTCCAATCCCGATTTGTCTCCTGCTTCTGGGTCCAAAACCCTGACAGACCTCATGACAGGTCAAGAGTTGCCACAGCAAGTCAGTTTCCTGCCCCTTAGCCCATATTCTGTTTCCTCCTCAGTCACACCTATCCTCTTTAAATCCTCCTTACTTCGTTGTAAAGCCTTTAAAAATGTCAAGGTCAATGAATCTGTGGATGCAAATGGATGGATGTATGCACTATCCCAGTGCCTTTCTAGTTGTTATACTGTTGGTTTTATGTAGACATTGGCTGGATTTTCATGACTTTTTCTTTTGCAAAATTAAAGCGGTAATTCAAAAATCCTGCACTAAAACTCTCATCGCCAGAGGAAGGCACAACGTCAAAAACCTGTTGCACATTTGTACTGCGTGACTACGTTTCCTGACAACAGAAGAAGACAATAGAAAGGTCTGTACATACGTCAAATACAGTACAATATAGCGATATTTGAGCAGTTTTCTGAAAGTCTGGCCTTCTAAAAATACGGAAATAATGATGCTAATTATAAGCTAAACCTGCTAACAACAAAAGCTTCTTTCTAGTCTGTCCTCATTTGAAACAGAATCCTGCATAATGGACTGAAAAAAGGGTTGAATTCCAACTCCGTATCTATATTTCATGAAGCAAATAGAAAGTCTCTCTCTCGAGGACAGTAACAAAGTGAGTCCATTCGTCCATATTCAGTGGCTAATTCACAGTACTTTAGGGTGCCAGGGGGCTACAACTTATCCCGGCTATTATGGCCGGGGGGAGCGGAGGGAGGAGGGAGGGTGCACGTAAACTCAGTTTACTCCAGACCCACTGCTGCCTCCAGCTGGATTTAAAGCAGGATTTCCTTTCTGTGAGGCTGCAGCACCAACTCCATCATGACGACCGAAACGAAGGAATAAATAAAACAGGGAAATGAAGTCTCCGCCAAACAGATACAGTCTCACTCATCAGGTGAGGGATTTATCGACAGGAACGGCCAAGCATCATGATTTCAAAACCAATTCCTGGACCCCGTCGATTGCCTGCAGAACACTTGATCGGGGAGATAATTGTGTCGTTGAACACAGTAATTTGCCCTCCTACCCCGGGACCACATGGTCAATTGATTCTGGCGAGCTGTGAGGAGGAATAGAAGATTGCTCTCTGCTCTCCACATGCTGTTTCGGAAGGGAAAGTTCAGAGCTGGACGGAGGGCGGCGGAGCCAGCGGTGAAATCACAGGGAAAAAAAAAAACCTGTGATGAGAGTGACAACTAGTGATGGGTAGATGAGGCGTCATGAAACAGTGCTGCAGGGTTGATGAAACAGGGTCCTCATTTTGAAATTGTTCAAGTCCAAACAATTTACAGCAGACAGTGCCACGTCATGAAGCCTCATCCACCCTTCAATACTGTGTCATGAAACCTCATCTACCCTTCAATACTGTGTCATGAAGCCTCATCTACCCTTCAATACTGTGTCATGAAACCTCATCCACCCTTCAATACTGTGTCATGAAGCCTCATCTACCCTTCAATACTGTGTCATGAAACCTCATCTACTCTTCAATATTGTGTCATGAAACCTCATCCACCCTTCAATACTGTGTCATGAAGCCTCATCTACCCTTCAATACTGTGTCATGAAACCTCATCTACTCTTCAATATTGTGTCATTAAGCCTCATCCACCCTTCAATACTGTGTCATGAAGCCTCATCTAACTTTCAATACTGTGTCATGAAGCCTCATCAACCCTTCAATACTGTGTCATGACACCTCATCTACCCTTCAATACTGTGTCATGAAACCTCATCTACCCTTCAATACTGTGTCATGACACCTCATCTACCCTTCAATACTGTGTCATGAAACCTAATCTACCCTTCAATACTGTGTCATGAAACCTCATCTACCCATCAATACTGTGTCACGCATGTGGCAGGGAAAAGCACAAGGACTTACAGGCCGTTTTTAAATAGCATTAGACATGTTGTTATGAGTAGAATGAATGTGGCGCGCTGCCCACATTGAAAGCGTAATGCGTCACTATACAACGCTGAAAGCTGCCTTCAGGAAGGCTCCAAAGGAAGAAACGTGAAAACAAAGATAGGATATGATGGAGATGAAGTGAAGAATGGGCACACTGTTCAAGGAAGTTCGAAGTCAGGCAAAGAAAACTGCCAAAATCAAACAGACTGTAAAAAAAACGTCAAAAAAGTCATGACATCTCTGTGGAGATCTTACAACTGGAAGAAGAAAGCCATCACTGATAACCACTAACAACTATGATGTGAATAAAAACTGGCAATATGATGAAGTCCTCACGCTTAGAAGCCAAATTAAGAGCAAAGAATATAAAAGGAATGGACAAGAAAAGTCTATCTGACAAGCTGTCTGGAAAAAGATACATTAAATGGGGTAGATAATCTAAGATTTATTCCGCTCCTCTTTGATCCCTGACTGTTGCTGTTGTATGTCAGCGGTAAAATAATAAAGAAATAAACTTCTTCTTCAGTGGAGAGACGGACACTGTCCAAGTCATCTCCTTGGCGGAGTAAACTCCTACTGTCCATAAAACAGATGTTTGCTCTTGAGATCCAGGCGTCTCCTTCAGTCTTGTGGCGTAACACATTCGTAAAACATTCCACACCCGTAAGTCGCTGACCGCCACGAAATTCACGGTCGGTTGCTTTTGTTGACACAAGATAGATTCTCAGCAAACTCCTCCCCCACGTCTTGTCATGCATGAAGAATATTCTCCACGGATCCCGCAACAAAAGAGAGAAACAAATGTCCCAAAACTGCCCCCTTGGAATTTTAATGAAAGAAAGAGCTCATTTTTGAGCAATCACATCCTCACGTAGACCTGACAGGCGAGTCTCAGCCCCCCCTCCCCCAACGGGAATCAGGCCGCACTCCCCCCTCTGCCGGGACAAAGGCTCCAAACATTGTTTTTAAATGAACTTTACAGGTGACATAAGCTTCACAAAAGGTGAACTCACAAAGGAAAAGGGGTTGGTCTCCCGAGCGCGGAAGACGGAGTGAAGGCTTTCATACTTGGCTTGTTCCAATTTTACCTGACATTAATCAACTGGATTTAAAAGCCCGGAACTCATTATTTTGTCAAAGTAGCTTAAAGGTAGAACCCGTTTCAACTTTGAATAAAATTAAGGAAGAAAAAAAAAAAAGAGGATGAAACGATTGAGGGAGCTAATTGTATCCGGTTGTGGGATCAGGGATTGTTCAGGAAGAAATCCTTCCTGTGTCGGCTCAGGGTGAAAACACCACGTCCGCCGAAGAGACAGTAATGAAATGAAAAAGCTCTTTGGCTCATATTCTCCCTGACACTTCCCTCAGACGCTTCTGACACACCGCCTCTGATTAAATATCCCCAGACGACTGTGACAAGCCGCTGCTTGAGCTGAATCTTTTAAAGCCACAACCTGTCCTCGGCCTCCGGGAGGGTTTTACGTGACACTTTCATAGCGACTCTATCGTTGGGCCGTCGTGGGTCTGGGCTGGCGCAGGCTGCTGGGGACAAGGAGGCTCTTCTGGATGGGTCTCACTCTGCCACTGAGCAGCAGTGACACCGCCTTGTTTACCTTAACTCTAAAACCCAACGCATAACTGGCTGATATCATCAAGATACTGTCCCATTCATTTTTCACGTTAGAATGTCAACAATTTTTTAGTTTTAGTTTAGTTTTAAGTCCAACATCGTTGGCACGTTAGACTTAGTCTCACAGGGCTGTCCATCTGAAAGAAGAGGAAGTGTTTCGAGTAAAGGTAAAGTCACTGGGTGGCGCCGCATAAGGTTCCGTCCTTGAAGGACATGTCACTTGGTATATGTAGCACTGGGTTTTCCCTAGCGCTTCAACTGTATATGGCCAGCCACGCTGGGAATTTCCCAGCAGACGGGAACTTTTCTGCTGTTTTGGTCAACATCCAGCGAACGCTGACTCACAGTGCTAACGGCAGCAGTAAAGTGACAAGGAGATGTTACGATTGTGACCCCCGTGTGTCCTCATCGTGATCCAGGTGTGGGCAATCTGGTCTTTAAAAGGTCGGGGTGGCACAGGTTTATGTTCCGACTCTTGTCCCGTGTTGAGGTACCAACTGAAACCAGCTCAAACGTCCGACTGATCACAGTCTTTATAGACCTGAATGGTAAAGCTGTATGTGCTAGTTGGGTGGGACCAAAAACCTGCACCACCTGTGAGGACCAGTTTTCCTACCCCGGTCCCATTCCCAACCATTTTTTTTTTGTTGGAGAAGAGATCTTCGTGACATCTTGCTCTTTATCATGAGTCCGTGACCCCGCTGGGGTCAAGTTGGCTGCGTGGTCGGCTTCATATGCAGCGACTCGTATTCCTGCTGCAAGTGTGAGCTGTCGATTCATGGCCTAAAATGAGTTTACAGTGAATCTTTTCATCCGTCTGTCGAGCTCATCTCATCTCCAAAGCCTGTCAGTTGCCTGGTCCCAGGGCCTGCATCTTCAGAGGTGAATCGAAGACGACTTCAGCCAAACTACCACAGAGGGAACTTCAGAATCTTCATCAGCCGAGTGGATATACCATCGGAGTCTCTTATTTTCCAGCAGACGAAGATGAGAGTCACAAGTGTAATTCACCGTCTTTAATTCATGAGCCGTAGTTTACGACCTTTCGAAGGGATTTGTAAATCAGTCGGAAAATGTCATCTGGCACTGCAAGTTTTTGTCCTCACATCTGTACGAGAGGGAAAAGGAAGGACTGCTGCTGATGCTCCCATTCTGCAAAACAAATATCTTGCACAATTGCTCTCTCAACCATGAAGACCCGAAGACAGCTGAACACAGCAAAGACTTTTCCAGGAGAGTGACGGGGCCATTGTTTTCCTGCGGAGAAGCGCCGATGTTTATCATCCTTCTCGCTGCTACACAGCAGCAGCAGCAGCGATGCTGCAATGTAAACATGGCCACATCTGCCAATCCTCGAAGAGCATCAGTGACCAGGCAAAGATGTGTTGCAGCGTATTCGCCCACACATGCACAGACACGTGCCGCGCGCGCTATTGACTGTGTCCCTCATGCTAATGTGACGCTAATCCACCCGCTTAGTTAGCAACTCAGCCAGAAACCAATTCATCTCTACTCCAAATATAGTAAAACACAATCTGTTGGTAAAGCACCTCCATGTACACAGGCTTCTGAACCTAAAACAAACACAAGGCCGCTCCAAGTTGAGGTCACGAGCCGCCGCAACATAAGCACATCAGTCGTAACAATGACTGACAGTTGCAGAGTTTGTTTGTTCAGACGACAAAAGCAAATGAGGAAAATTAAATAGTGGCTACACACTCGTGAAGGTTAGCTATGCACACAGGTTTTACTGTGTTATTGACTCTCCTGCTCTCTCATGTAAATGACAGAGCATGTAAAGAAGCTCTGGACGAACCTGGGAATCAAAACGGAAGCACTGAAGAACTAAAGATGTGTTTTTTTTTCAAATGTCTTAACCATAGCGATGCGCTGATGAAGCTTCATGAAACAGCGTCCTGATTTTCAGAGGTCAGAAGGTGTCGCTTTCGATTTAAAAATGATCTAACCACAGAAACTGTGGTTAGAGTGGTGTGAAGTAAGGATGGGTCGATGAGGCTTCATGAAGCAGTGTCCTAATTTTCAGAGGCCACTAGATGGTTCTCTCAAGTTTCATTGAATGAGTTGTTCAAATTCAAACATTTTACTGCAGACAGTGCCACCTGGTGGCCTCTGAAAATGAGGACACTCTTTCATGAACCCTCACCAGCCCGTCACTAGTTGGAAGCCAAAGATTTTAGAGCAGACAGTGCCACCTTGTGGCCTCTGAAAGTCAGGACACTTTTGCATGAAGCATCGTCAACCCTTAAATACTGTGTCAATGAAACCTCATCTACCCTTCACTAGTTAGAAGCCAAAGATTTTAGAGCAGACAGTGCCACCTAGTGGAATCTGAAAATGACAACACTGTTTCATGAAGCCTCACCCAAACACGAAACCATGGGGTTTCGTGTAATCCTGAAATGCTGTGATTTCAGGATTATGTCGCTGTTGTCTCTCCTCCCTCCGTAAACAGATTTGTCTTCACTGTCATGAACAATCTTTACATTAATGTCCACAGACAGTCTGCAACTGAACTCTTTCCCACACGTTCAGAGAAGAATAATCCCCATCTGCGTGTGGAAACTTTCCTCGGCCACACCCTCTTGACTCCACAGGACTCCTCATTTGTGTAATGCGTGGGTCTGTTGTTCATTGATCTTGCTGTGAAGCGGCTTCACTTCTGACACTGTTGCATACTGATTTGGAAAAACGCCCCGTTGCATCACCATGAAGGCTATTTTTCCAGCGCGAGTGCCTCCTGCTCGAAATTAATCTTTTGAAAATAAATGGTTCACAATGTTATTTGCATAAATCCGGTTAATGAATTATCAAACCGAGCTGAGGACGGTCAAATCCAGTCCTGCTATATATATATATATATATCTATATCTATATCTATATGCATATATATGCCCATGAAGACTGGTCTGGTGTTGAAAGACGATCATCCAAAATAAGTATTCATCTCAATCAATAGCTCCAGCCCTGAAGCTGGAGTGTGCGCAGCCTAACCAGCCTGAGGCTAACCTGGGTCGGAGGGGATCATGGGTCGTTCTTGTGTTCTGCTTTTGTGTGTCCTCCCTGCGATAGCCTGGGGTTTCCTCTGGGCACTCCGCTGTTCACCCAGCCTGTCAAAACGCAGCCTTAAAATGTGAATTCAGAGCAACCATAGCCGTGTATGATGGTCCATCTAAAGCGAGTGTTGAGAAGAAGCCAACCCAGTCATATATAGATGCCGGCTAAGTGGACCTTAGCGTCCTATAGTGACGCAGAAGGCAGCCTTCAGCGTTGCATGCTGATGCATTAGGTCGGTCCTGGCCATCCAGCGGCTCCCGAGCCACATGCAGCTCATGCACATGCAGTCCCCGGTTTCATGAGGCTCTTCACCACATGAGCCGCATGAAACTGGCTGCATTTTTGGTCAAGTTGTGATGATGGTTTATACAGGAAATGAAATAAGAGCTATTCCGGCAAAATGTCAAAATATTGTTCAAAGACTTTGACTTGCGTTTAACTTAACTAAACTTAAACAATAAACTTTGCCACACATGATCCAATGCCAAAGTGAGTCGCGGTCCTCAGACTTGGCCCGTCAGCAGATCCACGATCAACTCGACTGACGTGACTTAGTTCCATGTGTCACTTGTGTCATTCCCTAAAACCAGTGTTTCTCCACCGGGGTGCACTAGTGTGCGGTGAGAGAGTGTGAGGTGTGCCGTGGGAAAATGATGTAGTTTCACCCATGTGTCCGGAGACAGAGGTGGGCGATATGATGCCATGAAATCATGACAATGAGAAGGTGTTGAGGAGCAACCACGGTGAGGAGATGATCCCATGGATTGGTTGCCATTCTTTCTCTCCACTCTACTGTAGAGCTCCAGTGTGTTGATGCGCTGATCCGTCCCTCAGTCAGCAGCGCTGCTGTGGTGCGCCGCGCTCCTCTTCCCACACACTCACAGCCAAGAAGCTGCTCACATGCGCAACTTCCTGCTGTTTTTTAAAGCTGATGCGCCTCCAACTGGACCACACACTTTCACCACAGAACCATGGAGGGAGGGAGGGAGGGAGGGAGGGATCCTTGTGGGAGCCGCCACCAGGCCAAAGACTGTCTGCACCGCAGAGCTAACCTGACGTGTCTCACTCCCTAACTGTATTGATGCTCATGGACTGTCAAGCGTTTGCTCTGTGCTTTAAAAGTTGGCAAAATTAAATGCACAACAAGATAAATGCGCTTCAAAATGTGAAGAGAGAAAGAATCATTGTTTTTATGAAGCAAGTTAAGGATTTGTCTGGAAACTCCACACTACAATCAAATCATGCAAAAGAGAAGAGATCAAATCCAAACAGTTATTTAAAGTAAGTAAATACATCAATAAATTATGATATATTTAGCCATATTGCCGCCCCTTTCTGGACACATTTGAAACAAATTCTCTGTCATTTGTTTCTGCAAATAGCCTGGCAAAATAGCAAGCCAGTGTCAGTAGCTACAGTTTTTCACAAATTAATAGGGATTTTCTATTGGACTTTAAGCAAAAAATGTGCTTTGGCCCAGGTTCCTTTGGTGGAGTGATTTTTTCAATGAAGCAAGGCAGCCGTGGCTAGACAAAGGTTGAAAAACACTGCCTTAAACTAAAGGTCTGGCATGTGTTTCACCTGTGATTCATTGTTGATGGTGGTGAAGTCCGTTGAATTCAGTGGAGTGAAGATGAGACGCTCCAGTCTGCAGCGTGGCTCACACACACACAGACCGGGGCCACGTTATTGGTGGCAGGAGCCACGTCCAAACATAGAGAAGTCAAGTCAATGGCGCCCACATTTCTATCTACGCCGCTTGATATTTCCAGGAGGATCAGGGTCAAATGAGGGATTCGAAAAATACATGCACAAGAGACGTACGCCAGGCGTGAGCCAGCAACCTGTTGACACACAGGGATGAGCTTTAACCACTATACTGAGTCACGTGACCAGCTGCTCAGGTGAAGCCTCACAGCCTGACATGTTTGTAGCATGTGGCTCTGTTCAGCAGCACAGTCAAACAACTTGGCTCTCAGCCTCGGACTGGTTGGCCACCCCTGTGTCAGGTTTTCAATTCAACCATGCTCCTGAAAAATACGACGTTGAGGTCAGGTACGTCACAGGATGACGCTCCACAATACAATATCCATCATAGGATAAGCAGGATATCACAATATTGAGGTAGTTTGATTCATTCTACACACTTATGATCTGAATGAGATGATCTGTATCGGCTGCAAGTTATGACGTGCACACTCAAGCAGGTAGCGCAAGTAGCTTGATCTACGGTGGCCTGAAGTGGACAAAAAGTCTCTCTAAAGAGAGGCAGGATGAATTTAAGTTCAAACAAGTTATATTTCTGTGAGGACATGTAATAAGCCTGCGCCACAGCAGCTTAATCTGAAGTAAAACCCATTATAACCACCCCCTCTCCCCCACCCGCTCCGCCTCTTCTCAGAAGTCACTTCTGCTTCCAGTTTTGGTCTCGCTTTGCCGTGACTGTGTGTTGAATGAAGCGGCAACATGGCACTGGCTGACCCGCTAATTATTCTAATCATTATTAATATTCATAAGCATTTCCAAGCAGCATGTAAATAATCTCTGCTGGATGTCTCAGGCACGGCAGCAGCGCAGAAAGGTCGCTTGTCATTCAGTCCCAGGAAGCCACAGCCTCAGTCGCAGGTAACAACAAACAGGCCACTTTCCGACCCCAAAAAGGCTTTTGTGGAAATACATTTTCATTAAGGTTGTTTGTCATTGAGCCTGCAGACGCCGTAATGTGGGTCACTTCGGCGTTGGATCCAATAACTGTAGCCAAAAAAACATTATTTACTTGTTTTCTGCCTGCGAAGCTCCGCCATCTTCACAAGCTGAACTATAATGAATTATCGGCCGGAATCTAATTTACGTCGAGACATAAAAGCTTCGCCAAAGGTTGGAGATCTCTGGACAACAGGGTACAGGTCCACAACAGCAGTAGGTTCGCTGTTAAGAGGAGAGTCTCACTTCATTCACACTCAGGAGACGCCGGTCCATACAGAAGCCAATCTGTGGAACACATTTCATCTGGAATCCAAATGATCCCCTCCAGACAAAGATGGTCCCGTGATCCAAATGTTCCATTTTGCTGATCATTCCTGGCTCCTCTCACACGCTCGCCTTCACCACCTGAGTGTCCGCGCTAGACCGGCACTGGTGTGTGTGTGTGAAGCACTGCCGCCTGTTGGCACAGGAAGTTGACCAGGCCTCGGCGGATGAAGGGATCAGTCGGAGTCGAACTGGCTCGCTATTCATTTGCTCTGGAAGCTCGAATCAGTCCAATATTAGCACACGGAGCGTCGGTTTTGAGCACCACCCTCTGCTCTTCAGTCTTTTGTGCGAGAACTCGCAGCCTTTTCAGGTTTTCCTCTCAACAACACAACGTTAATCACAGAGTTTTGGGCTTTGGTGAAGGCAGCGTTGTGACATTCGGTGTGTGTTTACAGCAGTTACGACATCTTCTGCCTTGTGAACTTGCTTCCAATTCCCAAGTGCTCCAATTACTCAAGTCACGTCCGTCTCTCGCAACTTCACTTCACAGTATGTATTTCTTGAACTCACTGCCAGTTCATCTCCCAGCAGAGTCAGATGTTCAAACCAAAACCACTAATGCCAGCACCATGTTTTTGAGGGGGGGATTTCATGAAAGGAAATGCACACTTCCAAGTTTTTTTCCTCAAAACAATAATCAAACAACATAAATAATATGACCGAGAGCCACTTGCAAACTGAAATGTGACCTTGTTTCAACGGGTTATGCAAGTGATGAAAGATGGAAATGGCCAAGGTTCAAGGCATGATCTGTTCTGAAACTCATGTTTGGTGAAGAGTGTGTGTTTCCCTGGTCAGGCTGCATCCAGGAAAACCACACGTACGTCATTTGATCAACAACTAGTAGAGAAGAAGTAGCTACTGAGTCACTCACATTTTACACTGAGGCTCTTACTGAAAAGCGCTCTAAGACAGCTCTACGGAGGTTAGTCAGCGCTGTTCGAATATGGAATGCTTGGATTTAATATTTCAAATTGTGAATTTTTGTAATTTAATTTAATTATTGTACTTATTAACTTATTATTATTAGCATGATTGAATTTTTTTGTGTGTGTCTGTGTTCGTGGTGGGCTGAAGCTGCTTGGCGGAGGCTTGCGCTCTGTGAAAGTTTATCAGTGCCATGAGAACATTGAATGCATGAACTTAATATTTTAAATTGTGAAACATTGAGTTTTAATTATTTTATTTAAATATTTTATTTCGTAACTTATTATTGTTATTATTTGATTTTTTTTATGTGTGTGTTCGTGGTGGACTGAAGCTGCTTGGTGGAGGCTTGCGCTCTGTGGAAGTTTATCAGTGCCATCAGAATATTCAGAGCTTGGATTTGATATTTAAAATTGTGACTTTTCTTTCTAATTAAATGGATTTTATTTATTTACTTATTGTTATTATTACATTATTTTGATGTGTGTGCTCGAGGGGGACTGAAGCTGCTTGGCTGAGGTCTGCGCTGTAAGGCACTGATATGTTTTTTATATAGCAATATAAGATCCTATTTGAAATGTATCCTGTGCTTTTGCCCTCACTGTTTTTGAGTAAACGCACAGTCAACAAAATGGAGCTACAATATGTGCCAATGTCAAAGAATCCTTGAAAGAATACCTGGATCCACCTGGTGTTCCAAATCACTCCAGAAATCGAGCCATCTGTTCCTTGTATTGTCTCAGGTTTCCTGAAAATTTCATCCAAATCCGTCCCTGAATTTTCTGGTTATTGTGAACAAAGACAGACGCTGTTGAAAACACGACCTCCTTGCCGGAGGTAAAAACCTGAAGCTGGCAATCTGTCAGCCGAAGAATAAAATACTTTTAATAGATGTCAGATTTATTCTTCTCGCCGCTCTTTCCCGATCCCAGAAACCACATCGAAATAGAGGAGTTGTTGTTGTATCTCTGATGTGGCATTGAAATAAACCTCATCCTTTATGTTCTCAGCTCAGCCATTTTTCACATCAGCATCTCTACATCCGAGGCCTTGGTTCTCACCTGGAAAAAGATGGACTGCTCTCTCCAGGGTTGGACTGAGTCCTTGACTCAACTGAAGAACTTAAGTATCTCTGACTCCTGTTCTCTGGTGAGGGTTAAGGGAATAGGAGAGTTGGCAAATAGGTGCAGCAGGGACGGTGTTGCAATCACTCTCTGTTGTGTGTAAAAGAGAGCTGAGCTAAAAGGCAAAGCACTCCTTCGTCCCGACCCTCACTTATAGTCATGAGTTTTACGGAAAGAACAAGATCTCGGATGCAACAGCTGAAATGAGTTTCCTTTGATGGTTGCCGTCGCCTCTGAGAGGTGGGGTGAGGAGCTCTGTCAGTCAGGAGAGACTCAGAGTAGAGTAGGTGTTTGAGGCACAGCCAGCTGGGAGGAGACCGAGGGGTGGGCCCAGGAGCTGGTGGAGAGGTTCTATCTCTTCACTGTCTCTTCTCTTCTGACCTGACAGTGTCAGGTGATCGTCTAAATATTTCAGCCCAGACATGTTTTTCAGGGCAGAATCAGTCAAAAGGTTCATTTTTTTCCCCAAAATATAAACGTTTCATCTTTTGCGAAGTTGTTTTTAAAACGTGAATTTGAAGTGCCATTTAATAAAGAACAATCCCAACAGAAGGTGGCAGACCGGACTCATGCTGTCGTTTCTTGGCTCCACGGAATTTAAATGCGCCTCAACAGTCGAGTCTGTGAATAAATGGATAAATATTGTTTTTCAAAGAAGGAATCCAGACCGGTATGAAAAAAAAATCAAAGTTAATAGGTTGAAGAAAGAAGTGACGCACACGACACAAACTCAAACGTGACAGTCCTCACTGGCGAAAGACAAAGGTCATCCATCGCCTCTCGGCTTCTCGCTTGAATGATGAGAATGACATGTTTTTATTTTGGATTAAATGTCCTTTATTTGTCCCACAGTTGTGGTCATGATCGTGCACAACTGCAGAGAACTTGAAACAGGTCCATAGCTGGCGTTGAAATGTGGCGATATGGACTTCAGTACTTTGCTCCTCAGGTTCATCCCCTACCATCCTGCTGGTGTACTCTGGTACTGCCATCTTTACTTCAGTTGTTTTCCATTGTTATCTTTAACCCCTTAGTGATGATGGTGAAGGGCTGATGAGGCTTCATGAAGCACTGTCCTGATTTTCAGAGGCCACCAGATGGTGCTGTCTGCTGTAAAATGTTTGGACTTGAAAAACTAATTCAATGAGACCTCACATCATTCTAAACCAAGAGCGCCATCTAGTGGGCTCTGAACATGAGGATACTGTTTCAACAACCCTGCCGTACTGTTTCATGAAGCCTCATCTACCCATCAGTTCTTAACGCCCCAACTGAAATGCAAGCTCAGGCCATAAAGTGGAAGCACGAGGGTAGTACTTCTCTGCCAGAACACGATTACAGTAGTATGCAATCAGTCTGTCAAGCACCCTCGAGTCTACTGTCCTGGGCCCTGGTTCTCGGAGATCCTAGCGCGTCACTGCTGCTTTCACCCTGTGGCTGCAGGCCATTCACTTTTGAACCCAGCCACCAGAGAGCTCGGCTTCTCTTGACGGCACGAAGCCGTTCCTCATCAAAACGGAGTTCCGAGTGCCATTAGTGTGTCGCAGCGACGAAGGAGAAGTGAGAGCAAGCGAATGCGACCACGCCTTTGATGCAGTTCCGACCCCAGTCACTACCTTCTACGATGCTAGTTTCAAAGGCGACAAAGATAAATAGAAAAGGCCAAGATTTCCTCACTGAAGTGCATGTTCTTCCTCTCAGAGCAGATGAGGGTGTAGACACACGCTGAGAGGACTCTCTGAGGCAAGTCCTGACTTGAACAGTTCTGAAGACCCCAACAGATGAGGGTCGGCTCCAGCCGCACAGATAAACAAAACCGGACGATACACAAAACTACAAAATCTCTCAATCCATGAAGTCACTTTTCTTTACCCCAGTTAAAGACATGGGCTGCAGCATCGTGTGGAGAGCTGCAGCAGCGGAGGTTTGCCTGCTGAGAGCAGAGTGAAGGTGCAGTCTTGATGTGACGTAGTCAACTTGTGGATGAGCCATTAAGTCTGCCTGTCATTGCCGATCACGTGTGACAGCCGGCGCTCTGACAAAGCCCCGCCCACTGTTTGTGATGCGTCCACTCCTCCCTCCCTGCCTGCGACACGCCGCTCATTTGGCAACAGCATGTCTACTGTGGAGGTTTTTTTTCAACATGTCATTTAAGGTTTTCATCCTGCAGCACATGCACGTTAAAGGGCATCAAAGCCATGAATTCAATATGATATTTAGAACAACTTTCTCGGGTATCGTTTTAAGACGGAATCCAGCGAATCCGTGAATCCGCTGCTGTTCGTCGTGTGTCAGTTTGGCCACATGAATCTGAAACTTTTGCAAACCTCCAGAGTGAGAACTTTCATGACAGAGGTTGAAGACAGCTGCTTCCGCTGAGTGCTCTCCCTGTCTCTCGGAGCATCCCTCATTTTTACAGTGTAAAGAGCATCGTCTGGCAACAATGTTGAGCCTCATCCCCACATCAAACCCATGACATCACGGCCATTTACATTTAAAGCTCTGAAATGGCGCTGTTTTCGCCCACGTGTCCACAGCTCTGCCAACAGTGACAGTCTACTGGAGGGTGAAAACAGCACATTTTCAACACTTTAAATGTAAATAAGATGTGAGGAGTTGATGATTCTAGTTCAGAACATTGCCCAGATTGTTTCAGGAGTCAGTCTCCATGCTGGACTCCGTTTTCAAAACTAGAACGAGAGGATCGCTAGCAGTGATCCTCATGTATTTTCTGCAGCACAGACAGCACCTGTGCACCCGCTGCTTATAGACTGGTGCGGCTTATGTACCAAAAATATTTATTTTCCTCCTTAAATGTTGTGGGTGCAGCTAATATTCAGGTGCACTCTATAGCACGGAATGTGGTAATTATTATATTTATGCCGTTATTGTTGAATTTCAGTTTGGTTCAGAGTCCTGGTTCAGGTTAGCCATGTGTTTTGGATGGTTCGGTTTAGGGTGAGAGGCTTATGGCCAGGAGAGGTCCTCACAATGCCCCCACAAGGACAGAAATACAAGTGTGTATGCGAGTGACAGCGGTATGTGGTGGATTCACTGGCCACAGGACCAGTGTTTTCAAACAAGAAAACAACTCTTGAGGTTCAGTTCTCAGAGATAACAGACCGGTATCCAGGGAGGGAAAAGGAAAAGCAGCTCACTACCTGGAGCATCTGGGTGGTGAATATCATTTGTGAATCTGGAGCAGCGTCTCCACTTCGACCTCTGACAGGAACGTAAGTAGAACACCATAACAAAGTGATTAGAAAGAGGAAATCTAAAGCGGGTCACTGACTCTGCTGACCTGATCTCCGCTGGCAGATCACACCACCGCCTCCAGGTCCGGACTGTAAAGGCCTCTCTCCGTTCACTAACACAGGCAACTGATAATCTGCCGAAAAGCTGAAACCTAACCGGAGCGGCGGTAGTTTACACAATCAGCATGACCTTGAAATCCTCTCTGAGAGACGGTTTTAAAGATGGTGTGGAATCGTTTCTGAGGAAGGAAAGAGAAATGATTGACACTGAAGGAAATTAAAACCTTGCTCACGAAGGTCGCCGACATGAGATCCAGAGGAATGATGAAGCGATCGGCGGTGTGAAAGTGCAGCCCTTGTGGTCACCATGAAGAAAGAAACTCGTGTCAGCAGCCATCCAAGGAAACGCACAGCTCCATCGCCTCACACCAGAGAAGCCTCAGTGGACTATTGGAGCCGCTCCTTTCACGTCGTACAGCAGTTAACAGGTCGCGTTTCTTTACACATATGCATGTGATGTTGACACGAGTCGAAGTGACAGAGGTCAGGAGATCAACTCCATGTTGCATATGCATTGAATGCACATCAAAGTGCAGTGAGGAAGACACATGCCATGGATTGACCTTGGTCGTAACCCCTCCTAATGCCTTGCCACTGCAGTTCAAGCAGCAGGACCAGACACTTTGCTTGCATGAGTTAGGGAAATGAGCGCTGGGCTCCAGTGTCTGGCGCCTCTACTGAAGGAATGAACAGGCGGCGAGCGGCGCTTCATCACACCGGCTTCTTCCACTTCCTCCAAAAGTGTCACGCTGCCAAACACGAGACTCTGAGACTCGCCACATCACCAATGTTTCACGTCTGGTTTTAATTGCACACACAACCCAGGTAAACTGATTCAAAAATTCAAAAAACACAAAATCACACACTCAGGTACGGTGGTGAGGAGTGAAAAAAACACTTGAATTTTAAACAAATTTACAAACTTATTTAGCAAACTAGTTTTTTCCTCAGTTTGGAGGTGTATTTCCAAGTTTATAAATGCGTTTTCATAGTTTTGTGAATGTGTTTTCATAGTTTGTAAATGTGTTTTCATAATTTGTAAATATGTTTTCCGAGTTTGTAAATGTGTTTTCAGTGTTTGTAAAAGTGTTTTCAGAGTTTGTAAATATGTTTTCATAATTTGTAAATGTGTTTTCATAGTTTGTAAATGTGTTCTCATAGTTTGTAAATGTGTTTTCGGAGTCTGTAAATGTGTTTTCAGAGTTTTTAAATGTGTTTTCATAGTTTGTACATGTGTTTTCGGAGTCTGTAAATGTGTTTTCATAGTTTGTACATGTGTTTTCGGAGTCTGTAAATGTGTTTTCAGTGTTTGTAAATGTGTTTTCAGAGTTTGTAAATATGCTTTCATAATTTGTAAATGTGTTTTCAGTCGATGCAAACTTTCCAAAGAGACAGAAAGATACAGAAAGGAAGGGGACCAAATTGCGGATGAGATCCTGAAGTGGTTGCTGGAAGGTTGCACTTGTACACATACACTTACAAACTCAGGAAAAAGTTGGTTTGCTAAAAAAGTTTGTAAATGTTGCAAATGTGTTTTGTTATTTGTAAATTTGTTCCGAGAGTTTGTGAATTTGTTTCAAAAGTTCTAAGTTGTAAATGTGTTTTGCACTTCTCAGTCACATTATTACGTGGGCCGCTAAGCCATAAATAAGCACGAATAATACTTGAAAAAAAAATGCAATAATAAAGACAAAATGAAAATTGTTTCAATGAGAAAACATAATTTGATGCACATTTTTTACGTCAATTTATTTTTAGCATTCTCAAGATGTATATAGTATATATGTCAGGATTTTCTATTCAGGTGGTGGACATTGAGTAAAAGAGCTATAGCAAACTGTAACCAACTTTGTTGCTTTGATATGAACACACTGAAGTGCTCCGTCCTGTTGACTGCTCCTCCCGTCTCAAGCAAAACCTTGGAGAAATAGATGGTCTGGAAAATAAATGCAGCAATTTCACTCTGTGAAATAACATGCCTCTTTTTTCTCTGTTAAGGAAATGCTCCGACTTCATTTCTACCTTCCAACCATCATCATTACCTTTGATGGTTTGTTGTGGCAGCACAGGCAATATCTCTCGTGCACACTTTTGTGAAATGCATTGGCTGTTTTAAACCCACAGACACCTCCACGCCCAGTGCTACACAACAGCGAGTGACACTGATGGCAGCTCAAGAGTTTGTTTTATTCAACCTGGAAGCCTACGCTTTAAATCAATTGCTCAGCAGGGAAACTCTCTCAGAGAGAAAAGATTTTACAGCAGCGATTCCTCTCAAGTGGTGGAGTTTAAGTATCTCGGGGTCTTGTTCTCGAGTGAGGGAAAAGGGGAGCGTGAGATTGATAGACGGGTTGGTGCAGCGGCAGCAGTGATGCGGTCGCTGTATCGGACCGTCGTGGTGAAGAGGGAGCTGAGTCACAAAACGAAGCTCTGGATTTACCGATCGATCTATGTTCCCACCCTCACCTATGGTCACGAGCTTTGGGTAGTGACCGAAAGGATGAGATGGCAGATACAAGCGTCTGAGATGAGTTTCGTCCGCAGGGTGGCTGGGCGCACCCTTAGAGATAGGGTGAGGAGTTCGGTCATCCGGGAGGAGCTCGGGGTGGAGCCGCTGCTCCTCCACATCCAGAGGAACCAGCTGAGGTGGATCGGGCATCTGGTCCGGATGCCCCCTGGACGCCTCCCTGGGGAGGTGTTCCGGGCATGTCCTACCGGGAGGAGACCCCGGGGAAGACCCAGGACTCGCTGGAGAGATGATGTCTCCGCTCTGGCCTGGGAACGCCTCGGGATCCCCCGGGAAGAGCTGGAGGAGGTTTGTGCGGATCAGGAAGTTTGGGCTTCCTTGCTCCGAATGCTGCCTCCGCGACCCGATCCCGGAGAAGCGGCAGAGGAAGGTGAAGCAGGTGAAGGTGAAGATTCCTCTCTAAACTACACACCTGCCTGTCAGGGCAGAGCAGGTGAATGTTTAGCGAAACATTTGCAGAAAACGCAGAGGAAATGCATTTCTCTATTGAGTATTGAGGGTGGGAGCTCAGGCAGGATCATGGGACGGGTGTTCCTGCAGGGCTTCCACCATCTCCCTCGTCTTGGACTGTCTTTCTATTCATGCGATGTTGTCGTGAATCGATACAGTTCGCTGCCTCAGTCTGGCCACCCAAGAAATACCTGCGATAATGATCCGCGAGACGCAGAGCAGCACGCTGTAACCGGCAGTCGCTCCTCACAGGAGTCTTCAAACACAGCAGCCAGCGCCTTCCATCAGCCTCCACCGCACAAATCAAACATTCATTACAATATCTGCCAAAATTAGATCAACAAATAATTTATCACGTTCAAATGGCCTTTTCTGTGCGGCCCCTTCGCTTTCCCTCATTGATTTATGCGCCAGGAAAATGCATTTATGATGAAATGTTGGATTTCTGTCTGGAGGCTGAAGAAGCCGTGCGTCAGGTGAGCAAGCCAAATTCAGCAGGAGGAGATGAACCGCACCACCTTTCCTGCGTGCTGACAGGGAACACACCGAGGAAGTGAAGTGTTTTCAGGAATGGATCTTTGGGAGGAGGAGGAGGAGGCGAGAGGCAGCCACAGACTCCTCACTTTGAGGGACTGTTCTCACAGCGGGTTCTGTCGCGGCTGGCCGGAGTCCGATGCACCCCCTGCTGAGCAGCCTCGCACCTCTGCGCCTCAGGCCAGAGTCTTTTTTCCTTCTCAGCAGGGGGCGCTCTGTGCTAAGTAGCTGGTTTGTGACCCAGACAAAGCAGGTCTCAAGGAAGTTGTCATCAGCAGCGTGACACTAGGGTCAAGAGCCCGAACCTATTTAGCACCTTGACCTCAGTCACTTCTCAACACGAGTCATCGTCACCTCAGATATGAACTGATGACAGAGCTCCGTCTGCTGTAACAGAATGTGGCGTTTCACAGATGAATGAGTCTTGTCTTGTTTGATCATGTCGTCCGCCCAGACAGCGATCAGACCCTTTACTGCCCGACATTGATCATGTTTGCGTGGAGTCGCGTTGCACACGTAGTTTCCGTCATCTCCGTCGTGGCTCCCTGCGGAGAGCTTCCCAAGAGGCGCAGCTCTCCAAGTGGTTCAAGTCCACGGCCAAAACACGACTCACTTGTGTTCACGTCGGACTTTTGAGCCGAACGCATTTTATTTCAAGGCAGAGTCCAGAGTGTGAAAAGCCTCAAAATGACATAGACACAAGGTTTGAATGTTGAATAGGGCTCAAATGTGCAGGTGACTTTGCAATGCATCGTGGGCCGCCATTTTCACAGTCAACAGACTTTGTTTACATTCACAGGGGAAAAAGTCGATGGACCATTATTGGACAAACGCAGACACCACATCCTCCTGCTGGTGGCGTCATATATTGACGTTGGGAAAGGGGACTTTTGCGTCCTATGCTGACGCCGAAGGCAGCCTTCAGTGTTTCATGTTGAAGCATTAGGCTTTCAACTGAAGCACATGTCCTCCAGCATGAGCAGCACGCTACATAGAGGAAGGACAGAAGTTGCACTTAAGTCCTTTAGATGTATGTACTGTACAACAATGTGGCATGTGGACATGCGTTTCAGTCACGGTGACTTCCTGTCACTAAGGAGGGTAACCAGGTGTATAGGACCCACATCCACTTGAAGAGACACATAAAAGCTGTTTATGTCAGTGATTCCATTGCATGTTGTGTTTTATACATTCTATTTTTCCACCTCTGTTTTTATCGCAGTCACATGACTGGAAGTGATATGAATGTAGGGGAAAACCGTTTGTAAATCCGAACAAAGAAACCCAACTACAATTGTTTTTTGTGGCAGATGCTGCTCAGTTTTTTTATTGTGTTCTTTACAGCAACATTTAAAGGGACTTTAAGGAAAAGTTCATATTGGACTGTTGGGAAATTTGCCACCATTTTTAGCAGGTTATTTTACTGTGGGCTTATTTGGATGGAAGAGGACAGGATCAATTGGGAGCTGGCACTGAGAAACAAAGAGCAGATAAAAGTGCTCACGGAGGCAGATGACTATTATACGCATGTCAAATCCAGACAAGCAAAGTAGCGCTGCCCACTCACAAGCATGAAAGCAGGGTTTCCTCTGAGAGCTTCACCCATTACGCAGAGGGGAAGTGAAAACCAGGCAGGAAGACAGCAGGGCCACGTCACCGTCCTGCCCTGTGACACCTGCTGCACAAACACACAGAAGTGGTCCCTCGCACGAGACCTGAGACGATGGTTCGTCCCCCTCGTGTCTTATCTGAGTTTGGAGTCTCATGTTAAATGATGTGTGACGCTTTTCTGAGCTCTGACAGTGAAGCCGTGATGCTCTGCACTCAATGTCTCAGTGATGTTCTTCAGCATGTCATATTGCTTCCTCACTGGAAGGGCTGTTTTGGCTGAGTAACTGTTAAACGAGTGTAATGTTTGTCACGACTCTGCGATGATCGAAGTCCTTTGGAAAAACTGTGGTGGAGGAAGCATCACTTTAAAGGTTGTTTTTACATAGGATTGATCATTTTTCTGTTAATAGTTGTAAACACAAGCTGGTTTTGGGGTCAACGTGACAGTGGCACACCTCAGGTCAGGTGTGGGAAGCAAGGAGAGGTTTTCCCAGTGAGTGACTGTGCGACTTCCTCGCCTGATCCACACAGAGAACTAAAGAGGAACCATGAAGAGGATGAGGCCACCGCACCCAACCGAAGAGGAGCTCAACACTAGAGCCACTGAGGCTTCCGTAACTGCAGTGTTGGGGCATGGCAAGAGACCTGCAGCCGTATCATCTACATCAATTAAGTTCCACTACGTCCAATCAGTTCTAATGTTTTTTAGGCACTGCCCACACGGAGGCGGAGTCAGTTGGTTGATAGACCTTTTGTCCAGCATTTTCACCCACTCTATCCGATCCTTTTTGGAACCGGGGCCCAGAGTGAATAACGCTGTACGGACATGCTTCTCTATGTGGACAGTGGATGAAGTGAAGTGAAAACAATGACGTCACGGCTCCGTCTGCTTCGGTTCTTTCCCCGAAAGTCACCACTTCACAACGATACCAGTGAACGAGAGAATAGCAGGCATTCGGCAACAACTGTCCAAGATTCAAGATTCAAGAGGTTTACTTGTCACACATACAGTTATACGTGGTACAACGCATGGTGAAATTCTTTGTGTCCCTGCATCCAATAAAAGAAAAAGAAGTGTGCACGCAGGATGCACACTATGATAACAATAGTGAATTATAGAAACAGCAGTATGAAACAACAGTGCAAAGTGACAGGTAACTGTTAATATGGACAGTGAGCCGCTCATTGTGACGTGGACATGTGACATTTATTTTCTCAAAACATAACCAACCAAGAACTTATGGAACTGAAGTTCAAGCACATTACTCCCTGTGGTGTTGATGAAGCAGGTAAAAACACTGGTCCCAGGCCTTGCGCTCGAGCCTCTGACCACATGAGGTTCAGTGGTGACTCTGATCAAAGCTCAACTGTGTCATCTGTAAACACCAATCTCTGTTACAGATGGTTTTGTTTATACTCCAATACTAACATAGTAGCGCACAGGCTTCATTTACACAGCCGTCGTGCTCTCTTCTTATTTGTTGCTCGAGCTTTACAGCACCTCTACAGTCCTGGCATATGCACTACATTTGTTCTACACTGACTTCACACCATCAGACTGCAGAGTAGTCGCTCAGCAACAGCGTAATGTCAATATTAATACAAATTCTTCAGCTATACTGAGCAGCAAATGATGGTGGTGGAGGATACAGACAAGGCAGAACAGTCGAGAAGCACACGCTCCACAAAGCAGCCGCTCAAAACACAAGTTTAATACTTGGATCAGACTTATTTTCTCAAGCCATAATCACAGCAAAATTCATACACTCTGGTGTCTTTGTCTCACACTTAAAATGGCACCACTTTTTTTAAACCAGCCTGGAAGAATGAAGTGTGATTCCATGTTCCTGTAGTGAGATTAAGGAACAGATCATAACCATCAGTAAACCACCGTTCTGATGAATACTAGCAGCAGGCCAGGCAGCTCACAACAGCCTGGTTACTACATGTTAACAGTCAACAGTGACACAGCTACTTTACTTAATGTCATGGCATGTGTTCTGAACCTGAAGTGACAGTGAGTTTTGGTGTCTTTGTGTTTCATTTTTCAGCCAAATGTGGCTGATTGTGAAGGTTTTTATGATATTATCTGTCTAAAATATGTGAAGTTCGGTCATGCTAATGTAGGTTATTAAGAGGCGTATTGTAGTGAGGGGCTGGTGAGGTGACGTTGTTTAAAGAGCCCTAATATCTTTGCCCTTGAACATCTATGAACTCAGGCTTGTCTATCCTACACTGTGGGGACCAATTCTTGACCAAACACTAGCCTTGTGAGGACTTGTGAGGAGGTTGCGTCTCAATTTGAGGGTGAAGACTTCCAAATAAGTGGGTCATTCTAACTGGGTTTCAGTTTGGTTGAGGCCCTGGTTCAGGTGAGCCATGTGTTTTGGATGGTTAGGTTCAGGGTGAGAGGCTGGGGAAAGGGTTATGGTCATGAGGAACCTCACGATGTGCGTGTGTGCATTTAAAAGTCCATTTAAAGCAACTTTTAAAGGCCCCTCAGTAGACTGAGCAACTGTAGCATCCAAACAGAACTCAGGTCTTTGGTGGCAGTGAAACACGCTGCTTGACATGGGAGGCTTATTATTAGAAGGATGCATTCTGAGTTACAACCTGCCAGGAAAAGACAGTGGCTCATTTCCTTCCACACGTCGAGCAGAGACCTACGATATCTCACTGCGATGTATGAAGCCGGCACGTCTCTCCCAGGGGACGCACGATGGTCCGGACATACGTGGAGGAGCTTCCCAGAGGGTCTGGTTACGCCACAACCTGGATTTGGACGCTCTCGCTCAAACTTCTCCCAATTATAATCCAAGCACTGATGTGTAGCACAGAACATCTCACAGAGTCTTCAGTGTTGATGAGGGTAATTCCACCACACAACAAGTCGCGGCGACATTTCCACATGAATGACTGGATGCTGGTGGCTGGAGAGGTGACCTGAACTAAGCTAACTTGTGTTTCTGCACAGCAGCAAAATCACAGCAGCCATGTCAGTGTTCCTCCTGTTTGATTTATGATGCCGAGACAGAGAAGGTCACGCGAGAACAGAATCCTCGATGAGCCTGGAATTATGAACACAATATATTCATATTTTATACTGATATCAAGCAATTTGTCTTCACCTCTGGGCTGAGAGTCAACCAGGCAGAAGGTTCTGCGTGGTTCTCGTCCCGTATAAATAAATATTCAGTTGTTGCGACAGAACAAATATTCAACAACATTTTCCCAGGAAACCGCCGCCTACTTTTGCGTCCCGACCCCCGCCACTGAACTCGTTACATGACTTTGAAGAGTTTTGCCAAGAAAATTGAAGAATGAGAAAAAAAAAAGGCTCATAAAATGAAATAATCTTTATTTTTCTATATCAATTTTCGAACAAAATACAAACGCAGCACACGTTACATTACACAGCAGAAGAATGCATTGATAAGAAAAGACAGGAAGGCACGAAGAACTCAAACATACGGAGGAATGAATATGTATTTACACACACGCTCGCACTCAAACAGGCGTGCAGGAGGCGAGACCGAGAAAACACAGCCCCATTATGGAGGAGCAGGGCTGCCCAGACCCGAGATAACCACACGAAACAAACACACACGACTTGGATCTCTGATGACTTTTGCAAGTGTGGGCGCTGAACGTGGTCCACCTCAGCAGCCGATCAATGGGACACTGCTTTAAACTGGTTCACAAGTGAAGGATAGGTGAGGCTTCATGAAACAGTGTCTTGATTTTCAGAGGCCACCAGATGGCGCTGCCTGCCGTAACATGTTTGGACTTGAACATTCAATGAAACCTCACATCATTTCTAAACCAATAGCGCCATCTAGTGGGCTGAAAATGATGACACTGTTTCATCAACCCTGCGGTTTCATGATGCCTCATCTACCCATCACTACAGTCGACATCTTGGCAACTGAAATGGCTCTTAGCGCCACCTACATTGACTCTTAAGTGAAGTCTGGGGTGCTGTTTTCATCCGCTAGACTTGCAACAGTGCATCCCGCCGTCGCCAAAATGGCGTCATGACTGTTTACGACGGGTCAATCGGTACCGCTCCTTAGCACGGACAGCCCTGCCTGAGGAAACACAATAAAAGGGGGGAAAAAACAGTGGCGATAATAAAAAGATAAAAAGTACAAAATGTAGATATAAAAACAAAGCTCATATTAAAAGTGGAAAAGAAAACTCTCGATCAAAATGCGTCCTATATTTCAGTTGAATACAATCCGTGCTGCCACAGGAGGCAGGTTTGAATTTCATCTTGCTTTGGGAACAGCTACCCGTGGAGGCGAGGGTCCAACTGCGCTCTTGATAGTAACAGAAACCCTGTGAACATTAGGAGCTCTTTCAATAAAATGATACAAAATTGATGTGAAACACGCCGAGTGGGTGCGCAGGCTTTACAACTGGAGTCTTTCTGGAGCTCAAACAAAGGTGTCCTCACCTCGGCAGATGTGTACTGACAGCATGGTGCCGCGCTGCGACTACACAGATCGCTCATCGCCTTTGTCTCACCGTCGCAGTCATTGCCGTGAGCGCGGAGTGTAGATACAAATGAGGAAATGAATGAGTCAGTTCAAATGCATTTTAAGGGGGAAAAAATAGCAGCATTGTCTGACAGCAGTTCCGTCGATGAGATGTGCGGCAGAGCAGCGAGCTACGGGTCGACTCTTGTGTCCGACGTAATCACTGACAGTGATCTTTGAAAGTACACAGTCATCACATTTAATGCGCAAACCCAAGGTTTTACACACAAAAATGAGAGGCGAGGGAAACATTCGGTAAAAAATTCCACTGAAAGTCAGTATATACCAGGCTCCGATGGGTATTTTTCTGTTGAATCTTTTTCACCAAACACCATTAGCCGTCCTCAGACCGCATAAATGATCGTGAAGTAAACAGCAATGCCGCCAACCTTTCCTTTGTTTTCCTTTGTTTCATTAAAAAAAAAACTATTAAAGACTTTGAAAATCCTCCTGAAAACAGTGGAACAAGTTTTAGTATTTCAAATGTCCAGCTCAACTTTGATAATGGCGTCTGCTGGAGGTAAACATGGCAGCCAGTCGACTTCTCACGAAGGTTTTTCTCACATCCTCTGGTCGTTTAGAGGAAGTGTTTGAAGTTCAGAATAACAAGGTCAGTGAATGCGGCAGTGAATGTTTGTTATGCCAGTGAGGAGGATGCAGAGAGCTGTAGGATGCAGCCTCACAAGTCCCGGAACCATGAGCTCTGGAATAAATTACCGGGAAAATAATCAGTGTCAAGTCATAGTTCAATCATTCCAACACACACATGACAGTCCTTGGTTTGGTTTTTAACTTTTCTGTTCCGAACAGTACCAGTACAATATTATCATCTGTTCCTCGCCAACAATGAAACTGAAAGTTTCTCTTTAATCTGTTCAGAAATGTTTGACTCATTCCTGCATCTGATCCCCAGCGACCGACCTTGTCTTCTCTCTCAGGACGTTTGCAGAGAGCGTAGGTGGTTGTACAAAACACCACAACATATTTACTTGACAACTCAAGACAATACTAGATATTTTCAGAACAATACGAGCATCCTGTTTATATAATAAATATAAACACCATGTAGTGAAGTTTCATGTGTTTAGCCTCAGTAGGATTGTCGTGTTGGTATAGTAGCACATATACTATCATGCTTGAATATCTTATTCCCACAATATACATTTGAGAGAGTACATATTAGTCATCTGTCGCCGGATAAAAACACTGAAATGTGGCTTTCGTGCAGTGTATTCAGAGGTTTGGCAGATGCTTACTCCGATCCCGTGGGCCTGTGCAGAATAGTGTGTGCCGTTTTGAAGTGTGCGTGGGAGGTGATTCACCAGGTCACTCTGTGACATGATGAAATAGATGGCGGCCAATTATCCGTCGGTCAGTGTTGTCACACAGACAGTTCCAAGTCTGTCAACACAAAGGCAAACCTCGCGAATGTGACAAGGCGCCCGGAGCACCACCACCTGATTGGCAGAGTAACACATTCTGACTCTTGTTTATATGCCACAGAAAGTGTTTCTATTGAGTCACATAATAAATAAAATCAATGCATCAGTGAATGTAACTTGCTCTCATTGGCTGAGTCACCGTCGTCACCCAAACAGGAAGTAGCCTGGGCTGATCCTGCAGTGACTGATGCCTTGTGTTTGGCTGTCAATATAAACGTCTTCTCTGGCGCATAAGCGTCTTTTCAGAGGTTGATATCACTTTTTTAGGAAATGATACATTCGGATAACATTCTATGACGTTGATAATGAATTTGGTAATGTGAATATATCTATATATATAAACTAGGGGTGGGATTTGATTAAAAAGATTAATCAAATTAATTTGAGAATTTGTGATTCATTAATCTAAATTAATCGCAGTTTAATGGTATCAGAATATTTGCCACAAGAAGCCACATTTTTCAATGTGAATGAATTTGGTATTTTACTGAATCAAATGATGGAGCCATACATACATTTAAACAACAAAATATTGTTTATTTTGCATCAGTTTGACAACAGCACAATAAATCAGGAGGGTGGCTGTATTCAAGTTTTTATATCACCTGACTTCAACTAAAGCTCTTTTAATGTCTTGAAAATATTTGTATGAGAATTTCAATCGTATAAAAATATCAAGTCCATTCAGAGTGGTGGAAACCCTGGACATTGTGTAGTGAATAACATCCCTGAATCAAAGCAAACAGATGCTTTTGTTTGCTTTGGTTCAGGGATGATTCCTCCATGTTTGTTGTTGTTGTTATCATCCCAGCTGCCGCGTGTCTTGTGCATCAGTGGGATCAGTAGAGCAGGAACTCCTGCGCTGACAAAGGTTCCGTGTTGGAGAGCAAACTGTTCAATTAAATTAAATTAAATTAAATCAAATTTTTGTTGTAATTAATGAATCGTAATTGTCATTAACTCATTAAAGTCCCACCACTAATATAACTGTATTTAAAATAGTTTATATTTTTATAAATGTAATGTTTTAGATTTGCTGATATTAAAACATAGGTTTGTGCAACTCAACAATCCAGAGTGACCTTGTCTCATAATGGGGGGACAAAGCTTCACAACGCAGTGTCATTGATTTCTCAGTAGGTGATGCTCTAAGTTTCAATATGACCTGAAGTTACACTAAAATAGAGATCTTCGAGCAGAGACGGAGCCTCTAGTGGTCACCGAAGTAATAACGTCATGATGCTTCGTCAGCCCATAGGTACTTATCCGTGATGGGCTGGTGAGGCTTCATGAAACAGCGTCTCATTTCTCTAGCCCACTAGATGGCACTCTCTACCCTAAAATCCTTGGCATCAAACTACTTCAATAAACCGCTCTACAGCGCCACCTACTGAGCTCTGAGGACGCGGACACGTTTCATGAACTGTTTCATACATTTCCATAAACTGCCGAGTTGCACTTTGGCTGTGATGTTGGAACAACACGCTGTTCGCAGAGAGATGATTCATGCTATAACATGACACTGATGCTAAGTGAACTGGACCCAGAACCAAAGGTGCCAGAGAGGAGCCCCCAACAGCCATAAAAGAGTGGATGGGATTTGTGAGTGCAGCTGAAAAGTGCTGCTTTCTGCTGATGTGTTTTTGGCTTCATAGATAAACAGCCATCCGTGGACCTGTTCGCCTCTGGGCGTGAAGTGCCAAGGCTCTTAAACGGAGCACAGCTCTGCAGGTGAGGACGTATTTCTGGTCGCTCGCTCTCCCACTAGGAGGCACGAGCCTGATCGGACTTTCTTTACTGCGCTGCCGTATAGCCAAACTCCCTCTCCTTCTCTTGATGGATTCTCACTCTTGCTCTTACTTATGACTCTGCAGCGTGACTCAAACTGCTGGCCAGAAACGGATCTCATTGGCTCGAGCGTTACACATGACTGGCTTCCCAACAACAACTGAGCATAAGACTAGATGAGTAGATGAGAAAAAGAAGCGCGACCTGAAAGCCTGAATTGAAGACAGTATGTAGGGCGGAGAAGACAGGAACAGACTGGGATTGATCTGTCAGAGCCGCTCTGTAATTTACCCATCGCCTGCGGAAGCTTTACATTTCCCCCGAACTTGACTCTTGTTTGAATACAGGGTGAACACGTACCACTGCGGACTGTCTCTCATCTGCCACACATTACGGGCTCTGAAATCAAAAAAGTCACATCAATATTTTACAAGTCAGATGATCCTTTTTAAAAATGAGCTAGAAAAGAGTTCCTCTCTGAAGACGTCTGACGGAAGAAGTGAAAGCCTCCGGCGTCCACAGGACCTCCTTGCTCTTGAGGTGAAAGAGATCCCGCTCCGTAGTGACGCGCCGCACATCATTGTGCTGTAAGATCAAGTATTCCCCTCAGTGTGCTGTAGCATCTGCACCTCCCGGGAAGAGACGGTTAACAATTGCACTTTGACTTTACCTTTAAGGTGGAGTGGTGCCCTCACACTTCACATTCTATAGATCCAGAGATGGTGCATGTACAAGGTCTGGCCTCGTTGACCAGCGAGTCCGTGGTCTCGGAGTTGGAGTGGTAGCTGAGATAGTACTCCTGCAGCTGAGCGCTCAGGTCCTGCTCCTGCTTGCTGCCCTTTTTCCGCCGCTTGTGGTTGACCGAGTGCTGCCGCAGCTGCCTCACCGTGTTGGGGTAGTGCTTCCACGACACGTAGATAACCAGCATGATCAGAGACGCCGACACGAACAGGGCCACGCCGCCTGCTACGATTTTATGGAAAACCATGTGTTCAAACGGGAGCTCCGAGTGGGAGGACGTGGGGGGTTCGGGGGACGGAGAAAAAAAGGTGGTTTCGTCAGTCAGCGGGCCCGGCGAGGAGAAAAACACCGTCGAGTCGGTATCCAGCTCCTCGGGGTAGAACGTTGGAAAAGGTTGGGTCATATTCACCAGAGAGGAGGATGAAGTCCAAACGGCGGTGACGGCGGTCATCGAGTTCCCCACGCAGGCGGTGAAGTTCCTCACCACGTCCACCACCCGCTCCCCTTGCAAGGACTTGGGGCTGCTGCAGATCATGCTAATGTCTTTGGCGTCCTTCAAGGTCTTCAGCCAGCCCATGAGCGGGCAGATCTCCGGGCTGCAGTGCCAGGAGTTGCCAGCCAGGCTGATGCTGCTGACCGACCTCCAGGCAGCCACGGCCTCCGGAGACACGCTGCTCAGCTTGTTCGACTCCAGGTTGAGGGTCTCCAGGTTGGGCATGCACTGGAAAACAACGGGATCCAGAACCTGGATTTCATTCCCGGACAGGTCCAGCTTCTGCAGCTTCACCCAAATCCAGCGCACGCCCTGACTGATGGAGCGGATGCGGTTCCACTGCAAATAGAGCGACTGAAGGCTGCTGAGTCGTGGGAAAATGAAGAAGTTAATCCGCGAGAACTGGTTGTGCTCCAAGTGGAGCTCCTTGAGTCGGAACAGACCCAGGAAGGTGGTGCGGCTGACGCTGCGGAGGCGGTTGTAGCCCAGATCGAGGAACTCCAAGCTGCGACACTCCATGAAGGTGCGGACCTGGATCTGTTTCAAGCCGTTGGATCGCAGGTGGAGGTTCTGGAGTTTGCGTAGACCGTAGAAGTGTCCCTGGTGCAGGGACTGCAGCTGGTTGTAGGATAAATCCAGGTTCCGCAGGTTTGGAATGGCGCTGAACGTTTTGTTGTGCAGGTGCGAGATCTTGTTGGAGCTGAGGATGAGCTCCTTGAGTCTGCGCACCCCGTGGAAGGCGAGGCCATCCACCGAGGCCACGGAGTTGTGGTCCAGGTAGAGCCAGACCAGCTGGTTGAGATGAGCGAACTGGTACGGCAGCAGCACTTGGAGGCTGTTGTAGCGCAGCGACAGACCCTGGCATCCCGAGCTGATGTTTGCAGGGAGGCCGTGGAAAATGCCAGACTCGCAGTACACAATCTTCCCTTCGCAGCGGCAGCTCACGGGGCAGCTCTTCTCCCCGGAGCTCAGCAGCAGGAGCGCCGCCGTCTGCACCAGCACACATGAAACCCTCCAGTCCAACATCTCTGCACCTGTTTCAACAGCGACAAGGCAAAGTTCCTTACAGAGGGCAATGATTCACACAGGGAAAAAGTGACAAGTCCATCCTTCAGTCAGGAGCAGCTGACGGCGTCATGAAGAATTAATCACAGTCTAACATTAGCGACGACGAGGTGGAGGTGAGGAGGGAGTCTAAAGTCGTGTGACGTCAAAGATGGTTATTACAAATGAGTTAATAACACAGGCTTGATCTTCATTATGGCCGTTCAGGGGGGTTATAAAAGTGGACGGGAGGATAAATCGACACTCACCCGCCGCCGCCGATGACGGAACAAGCTGGACTAAACGCATCAATCTCCTCCGGGTCGTAAAAATCCGCTCCACATCGTCAATGAGCGCAGAAATCTCTGCGGCTCAACTTCAAGCTCCTCAGAGAAGAAGGAGACGCAGTCGGAGCCGCCGCTACTTCTGCTCGCTGGGAGCGCAAATGACGCGCGCGCGCGCACACGCACTCGCTCTCTCTCCCCTGGTCTGTCTTGCCCCTCTCTCTGGTTCACCTACATCCCCCTCTCTGAAGAGTGTGGGCGTCCTGAGCGCGCACACGCTCCGCCACACAGGCGCAGAAGCAGTCCTGAAATAAATGCATGGATACGCAGAAGACGCGTTATTTATACACGCGCGGGCTTCACGCTACATGGACACCAAACCCACTCATTTGGTGCGCAACGCACGCAAACACAATTTCTCAAAGTTAACACGCAAGCCAGGAGGAAAACACACTCTCTTGCGCGCACGCACACGCACCGCAATATTTTCCTTCACCATTAACCAAGAAGCGCGCCCCCGCATGAGCGCGCTAATCTCCCAAACCGCGCGCGCCCAGGCGCACTAAACTTCCGACCAACGCGCGCGCACTTCTGATCACACCAGCACCTGTAATCGATCACCCGCCCGAGGAGCAGGTCCAGAACAGTCTAATGAGTTTTGGATTCGTGAAAGCCTCGATAACTTTCTGCGAGTCTGAGTCACCGCGCCTCATCCATAAATAATGTCCAGCCAGAGAAGAAGGCGCGTGGCCTCGCCATCGCGCCGCTGCCGAGCTGTTGACGGTGATAATGGAAGCGAGGCAAAAGTCATAATCGGCCACGAAACGTGTCCAGGAGTTCGGGGAAGTTTAATGAACAAGGCGCCCGCCCAAATCCACCTGAATCCAGTCATGACTCAGAATGGTTCCATAAACTTTGCTCCCCTTGGCGCGTCGAGCAGACGCGGAGCAGTTTGCACTGCGTGGTGACAGCGACCCCTGGTGGCCAGAACGGAGCATCGACAGCCAACAAGCGCGAGACTTCAGCTGGAGAGGAGGGAAAAAAGATTCTTGTTCCATGCGTGTTGTTTTAAAGCGGCAGCAGGAGCGAGAGGAAGTGCGCGGGACGATACATGGTCACATTCTTCGGTTCAATGTCAAGCACATTCAAGGAGCAGGCAGCGCGTTACGCCTCGTGGGTTGCCATGTCATCCGTGAGACATTCGCATGTGGTGTCAACTCATGACCAGCAAGTAACGTGAGTGAGAGGTCAGTGACCCGTCAGACATCAGTTGTGTTGTACGGCTCAGGACCTCCAGTGTGTCTCAGTCTGTGCTGGATCTGCTGCAACTCAAGACAATCCAACCTGCTGTCTTTGCCAAAACATGGCATAAAAGTGTATGACTCAACTTGAGTTTAAATGTTCTCTTCCACTTCATATGGAGGTCTCATTCACAAGTAATCCTCATGCATTCACACGGCTTTATAGACGGTCTTACGGTTATTCACAGTCTCGTATAAGACCAGTGCTTCCTCAGTATCATAAAGTTGAGGGATTCTTGAATGTTTTATGAATGTATTGATAATGCATTATTGATGAGTGCTTGAAGCAAATGTTCCATGTGAGCCAAAAGAACGTGTCAGTATATGACTATGTTCCCGCGGATGTTGGCACTGGACTCACCTTCCTGCTTTGCATGTTGATGTACTGGCCGTGTGACTGAAGCTCCCACTTTCCTGACACATTTGGGAAAGAATTGAGCAAACTCTGAATAATTACCTGGATGACTCGGTGTATATAGTAGTGACAGGTAGATGAGGTGTCATTGAGCAGTATTGCAGGCTTAATGAAACAGTGTTCTAATTTACAGAGGCCGCTAGATGGCGCTCTTGGTTTAGAATGATGTGAGGTTTCATTGAACTCATCAACCTCATCTACCCTTCAATACTGTGTCATGAAACCTCATCTACCCTTCAATACTGTGTCATGAAACCTCATCTGCCCTTCAATACTGTGTCATGAAGCCTCATCTACCCTTCAATACTGTGTCATGAAGCCTCATCTACCCTTTAATACTGTGTCATGACACCATATCTACCCTTCAATACTGTGTCATGAAACCTCATCTACACTTCAATACTGTGTCATGACACCTTATCTATCCTTCAATACTGTGTCATGAAACCTCATATACACTTCAATACTGTGTCATGAAACTTCATCTACACTTCAATACTGTGTCATGAAGCCTCATCTACCCTTCAATACTGTGTCATGAAGCCTCATCTACCCTTCAATACTGTGTAATGACACCTTATCTACACTTCAATACTGTCATAAAACATCATCTACCTTTCCTGCAACTTAATCTAACCATCACTAATATGCAGCAGCTCACTATGGACACCCCGCATGGATCCTGTGTAAATTTACTGTCCCGTCACCCCTAAATGAAAATGGGACCCAGTATAATGGAGAGTATTTTCACCATTGTTTTCCAGCACTGCCTTGACCTTCTCGGCCATGAAGTTCACCAGAGCGTCACAGGTTGTTACTGGAGGTGGAGCGGATTCCTTCTGTTAAAAGGAGAATCATGAGTTTTGTGGCAGCAGATGTTGGCAAGACGCTTCCACTGAGCGCAGTGATGTGGCCTCCACTCACTTGTTTTGGCTCCTCTTGCTCTCTAACGCAGTGCTGCACTCGGGTGTGAGAGAACCCACCGAGGTCAACTCGCTCGTCTTCACTGCTCACGACGGCGTTCCCATTCCACCTGCATATATTACACCTGGTTATTATCCATGGACAACAGTCCCATCCCCCTCCCAGCAGCCCCCTGCAGCCTGGGCCGGGTTTACTCTGCGCTGCTGGAGAGAGGGATCCGCTTTATCTGGGAACTTTAGATCCATAGGGAACAAAGTGGATTAAATCTTAGTTGTGGAATGACTTGGCAGGTGCTTTGCCGTGGCATGGACACGCTCCAATGGGCTTCCGCTTCCAGGCACAAGCGTATGGCGAAGGCATCGTCGACTTGACGATTGCATCATTGCTTTTCCAACTGGCTTCATTAGGAGGCAGGATGGGAGAGATCACCTCCCATGCATGATATATATATATATATATATATATATATATATATATATATATATATATATATAGGTCACGGGGTCTGTTCCAATGACAGCTTCCCAGGAGGGAAGGGAGCATCCCGCCTCTTTGCTCGACATTAATTGCAACAATAGATGGACTTCTGATGTTTCTTTGTTAATCTGACCCGGCATGTGCAGTTCATGTTCAAGGACCGTAGAAGTTTGTTCTCTTGTTGATGCATCTCTGATGCAGGACGTGCACAGTAGCAGTTCTACCTCATTTAGCTTGGGAGATAGAAGCCGGAGCAGAGGGGGGAACTCGTCACGTCACCTGCTCTTGGGCCGACCTCTCCTCCTCCAGTAGGACGTTTCGGTGTCACTGCCATATGTTCACGATAGTCTTTAATAATCGCTGCTGCACGTGTAGACTCTGAAGTAGATCAGTAACGGTGATGGTGCTGTTGTCATGGCTCCGCTTCCAGGCTCCGAGTCCTGGTTTTGCTTTTTTCCCCTCTGTTCCTTTGGCACACGGCTGGAGCCGATTAACCCCTGACGAACTGTCTTCAAAAACACCTGGGCTCCAGCAACGTGTGCCAGATCGTTGTCTTTGTTTCCTGCCAGTTCTCCTAGTCCCTGTGTGTTTCCATGTTCCCTGTGATGTTTCCTCTGGTTCCGGTGATTTTGGACTCCTCTCGTTCCCCGTGGTAACTCCTGGTTCTCGTGTCTCTCCCTGTGTTCGGCTTCTTGTTCTGTGTGCTAGCTAGCTCGTTTAACTCCTGGTTCTCCTTGTTTTCGGTCTCCTGTTTTGTTAGCTAGCTTTTGGATTTTTCTGTGTAAAACCCTGGTGCTCTGAGTTTAGTGTTTAGTTTCTCCCTGTTTCCGTGTGCTTCCCTGGTTTCTTTTGTTATTTACTCTCGGTTCATGGTGCTTTTCATCTCCTCTAGTTTCCTGTGATTTGAGTTTTGTTTCTCCCGGTTCGGTGACGTTTTCTGTTGTGTTTCTGTTATTTGTTAATTATTAAAATATTATTTGTAACGCGTTCCTGCCTTCCAGTGCCTATCACCACTTGCGCTTGGGTCCTGGTCACGTCCTCTTTACGTGACCTTAAGCTCCACGTCCTCTATACGTGGTCTTTAGTTCCCTAGTCCCTCGTACCTTGACAGCTGTGATCTTGCTCCTTCTGTAGGCGGAGTTTCCACCTAGCGTGTCTTGTGAAAGCGGCCCAAATAACAGGCTTGGGTCATTGGTTGGGTCGCCCCACAAGGGGACCCACAGGCCACCGACAAAGGGTAGCCATACTTGGGATGATCATTCACAGCTATTTTGTCGTTGACATGTGTGAACTGTTGTTGGGAACTCAGTGTCCACACACTCACACTTGATTCGAGAGCAGAAAGGACGCCTTTATACTGCTCTGGAGTCATCCTGTCCCATATCTCATCGCTGTGTTCTTCATTGTAGTTGTTAGCCAAGCGCTACATTAATACCCACCAAGGAGGTGGAGGACAGGTGGAATAGGGAGCCGTTACTTGGTCACCCGAGACAAGCCTCCTGACTACTGAGCGGAAACACTGTCTCAATGTCTGCCTCACTTTTTCGGATAGGTGACAGGTTTTGAAAAATAATTCACAGAAGTCAACATGTTTCTTCAGAATTGTCATGGCTGTCTATGGGATCAGACCCAGTTGCTGGATTGTTGGAGGCTGACAGAAGAACTCTTGAGATCGAGGGTAGATTTAACAAGGTTTGTTAACAATTACGCGAGAACACAAAAGACAAACAGGAACGGGGAACCAAGGGCACAGAAGACGGACCGAGAAATACACTCGAGGGCAGGGGAAAACCTTAAACAGAAAAGAGGCGAATTATAATCAAACCTAAGTAACAGAGACAACACAAACACACTGGGAAATTAACTCACGAGGCCCAGTAAACAGAAAGCGCTCGGTGGTGTAATTAAACAGACACACACACGAGGAATAAGTGACAAAAAAACAAAAGGTGAATTAAACAAAGCACTCACACACAAGCTAATCGAGAGAAGCGAGAAAGCAGAAAACGGAGCAAAGAGAACAAACTAAGGAGGCGGCAGAAAAAAGATCAAGCATGAATGGAATTTAGAAATATACAACAGGAGCTCGAGAGAGAGTTTACCGTGAGGACGCGAAGCAACCATCTGGCAGCGCAGACTGGAACCCAGGTGTAGAAATCACTGGAGTCTGATCAGCAGAATGGGATCCAGCTGCCCTGCTGTGAAGCTGAAGAGAGCGAAGGAAAAGGAAATGACACAGGAGCACAGGAAATAACAAAATAAAAGCACAACAGAAACGGGTATCCAACCTACTAGGAAAGTTAAAATAAAGAACAAAACAAACAAATAAAAATATATTGAATAAAAAAAGAAAGAAAATGAAATAAAAATAAACAATAATAATTGAAGGAATCAATCAATAAATAAACAACAGGGACTTCCTGTAGAATTCCTTGTATTATCAAGTGTTTATTACTGAGCTGTTTATGTGCGCGAGACAAAATCAGTCAGGCAAACTTCAGTCATGGCGCCTCTGACAGGGTCTCTTTGCTGACCTGGACAATAGCTCAATCCCAAACTTGTATGTTTATTATCAAGAGCGTGTTCAGATGTATTTGCTGTGCAAAGACAGGTGTGAGACTCCGCTGATGCTGGCTTCATCATGACATGTGCTTCATGTCAGTGCTTTGACTGGCTGCTCTGATCAGGGAGATCAGAGGCAGACTTCAGCTTCACGTGTCAGGTGTGTGGAGCTTCTGATGTCTGAGAACTGAGGAAGAAGAAGGGATATTAGGGAAGAGGGAAATTTTCGCTTAGTCTTTTGTCGGCGTTTAGTGCTTTATAGCCGCCGACAGGTGCGGAGAGTTTTGGGCCGGCGCTTCCGTCCTCCTGGTGCTGACGGACTGGCTTTCTGGGTCGGGACGTGAGCTAAAATGACAGTTGTGGAGCTGACACCAGCAGCTCTGCCACGACGCTAGAAACCAAAACATAGGCAATAATCCCCTGATATAAAAAGAAAGTGGCTTTTGTCTTAAGATGGATCACATTAATCCATAAAGCCCTTTTTAGGTCACAGGCTCCAGAATGTGCTGTGTTCTTTTGCGAGAGATTATGGAGCCATGGATACTGGACTAGCAGCTCGCAGGCCTGACGCCTCGACACCTTGGAGGCTGCCTTGTTTGGAAACACCTGTCCTTGCTGTTGCTCTGGTATCAACTTCAAAACACTGCTATTAGTATTAAGTAGCAAATAGTATTGATATTTATTTTGTATTTTACTTTCATAAGAGGAGATTTATGGAGGCTTGAGAGGACAGGGTGAGATGGAGGAGGATGATCCGCTAAGGCCACCGCTGAAGGGAGAAGCCCAAAGAAATGTATTTATTTACTCATTAATGGATGTCCAGTTTAGATTTATTTGGGGGGCATTTTAAGTAATTTTGGCTGATTCATTTAATAATTAATATTTTATTAATTTTCATATAATTTTGTTCAGTTCATGTCAGGCAATCATTTTTATTAAATTTGACTTAGTGGGGAATATTAATTCCAGTATATTTTTCTGTGATAACTAAACTTGCTGACGTAAATAAATAAATATATGAATAAAAATAATCAGTTCCATCCATCCGGGACACATGACGACCCATGGGGACAGTCGATCTATGTTAGCAGATGGGAAGAAAAGCAGCAGGACGCCAAATCTAATGTAAAATTTTCAATGGTATTCAAAGCGGATTCTGAAGTCAAGCTGTGGGTGAAATGAGACGACGGGGCACTCTCTGGAATTGAGCTGGTTAATTTGCACTGATGCAAACGCGGGGAGGACGGACGGCTTCCACAAGCCACACAATGGTCCGGACCAGGGTTGTCACTCAAGATCAGGAGGGCGAGAGGCGAGGGACACGCTGGACAGGAACGCAGCCAACCACCATTTAGACAGACGTGCCCTCTGGAGGAGGTGTTTTCTATTCAGAGCGTGTTATGAGACTGAATCTCCATCACACACCTTGTACTTGTGAATTTAAACCTGTTTTCTTTCTTTTTTTCACAGCATGAGTCACACAGTTGAACCCAGCGTATCGCCTCACAGTTGCTCTTTTTTTTTCTTCCGACTTTTCAGCCTTGATGTCTGAGTTGCAAAACAATAGACTGAGGAACATCCGTGTGTTTATTTGTCTCGATCAGGCTCAGCCTTCGAGCTAATTTCTTTGTCAAAGCAGTTCTTTTGTTCTTTTGTTGGCCTATGTTTTTCCAGCGTGTCTGTCCATCGCTCAAAATGTTATAAGCAGATTTCATTCGATGCAGATCGATGCCAAAGTACTAAATATACTAAAATGTCGAAAACATCGACGCCATATTTGATGTAGCACATGTCATGAAGATAAACACAGTGGAAAGTAACTATCCAGGCCTTTCTCTAAATGACATGCGGTCGGTAGGGGAAGGACTTTTTCCTCTGTCCGGGTCGCAGCATGGAGTGGAGTCATGTGTGGAGGCATTTCATCTCCACCAACAGGAAAGAAAACAAACACGCCAGGTTAAACCACGACACAGACAGGTGCGGCGTTCATGATGAGGAAGGTTGAAAGGGCGGGTGCACTGCAAGTTCTGAGACGAAGCTAAGTCAAGTTTCAGAATGAAAAAGCAAACCTCATTCAATACATACTGCAGTCTCTTGCAAGCAAGTGAGTGATGCAGTACTAATTTGTTGGTCTTCCTTGTCTTTCGGCAGTGGGTATCACGACCCCCTTCACCAGTTCCTACATCCTGCTCCTGGTTCTCAACCCTTGTCTGAGCCTTCACAATAGGGTTTGGTCTTTGGTTTGGCCTGGGAAGTCAGTGGTTCCACAAGATCAGCTCTGTTTGGTTTCACAAACTGACCACCTTCCTGTCCTGCGTGTTGTACAGTCATGAAAACCATCACCATCAAACAGGTCCTCCACCTCCTCACCTTCTTCACTGCAGGAAGCTGTTGCCTCTGACAATACGCTTCTCACCATCAATCCTTCAAAACAAGTCATGGGTTTTGCTTTATATCAGCTACTGTAAAAGCATCAGTGGCACACACTTATTCTATGTTTTAAGGGATTTTTATTTCTATACTTATAAATATTATAATATAAATATTTATATTTCTCACGAATCCCTCTTGAGTGCGACATACTTTTTGTACCTTTCAGGCCGCCGTAGACTAAGTTCCTTTGCTTGAGTTGATCAAATGGAGGAATATGTTTCTTTTACTCTGAACTTTGTCTGAGCGATGGATGCGTTTGGATGGTGCATTCAGGGGCGTCGGAATTTTCTAGACTAGGGAAACTAATCTGTGTTGCGATGGCTTGCAGGATTTGTGTGTGGTGGAGACAGAATGACCATTTTTTGATCGGATCGGATGGTTATTAACAAGCTTACATTCACTCACTCTGAAGTTGCATCAGTGCCTGTGAGCTGTGCCTTGTTTCATGACCTCAGTCAGACCATTCTTGTTCATTCCTGTTATTTTATGAGCTTGGAACAGCCCTGCCACGCTTGTGTCCAACTGAACTTTCATGCCAGTGTTGTACACCTTGCTCAGTGGATAATTACACAGTAACAACCACTTTCTAGCGCCTAAACTAGCGTTTACTACACTAGTATGGCGAGCCCTGACAAGCAGGATGAAAGACTTCACAGCACAAAACCAAAATCCAAACATAAGAGAAGGGTCTTAGAAACCATTTCAGAAGTATGACGCCTCATCGCACAAAACAATAAAGGAGAGCGATCGCACCATTCCCATGAAAATCAACTCCGCTGACATGCGTACGAGCACTTGTTACAACGTGCGCGTCTGTCAGGTCGTCTTGCGTTTGGTTCGGAAATCGACTCATAGCTGGTAATGACCTCTTTTGTCGTTCTATCTCACTGACATATGCAAGCAGTGTTTAAACGGGAGCCTCTTGTAGCAGTGGAGTGGTGTTCCATCACGCAAGGGCACAAGGTTTCACGCTAAGTCACAAACAAACCGAGTATTTGTCATCACTCCTTTCACTGGAAACTCTGGGAGGCCAATTTCCTCCTTCATCGTCACTCACACTTGTCCTGTTCCAGTCCATCTAGTGACTCCAGTCATTCTGCCATCCGTGTGTGGGACTCACACGGAGTTGTACTTCATTCTTCATAAACCGCTGTGTGTCCCTGACTGCAGTGCTGGTGCCGCCGTTGCTCTGCTCTCTCACTTCCCCTCAGGTCTGAGTTGGAGCGTTAATGGCAGCTTGTCTCTGTGCGTCAATCCCCTGGCAGACAGTGGAGGGTGAGTCACCTCGGCCCCCATGTCACGGAGACTGACAAGGTTCTGTGAGCCAGCACCAGAAATGGGTCAATATTCACTCACTCATCTTCGGGTCCTTATCTGCTGCTGCGATACAACTGTGACTGCTTCTCACCTTTTCAGTCCCTGCAGCTACATAGACTCCTGCAAGGGGCCCTAAGAAGCTTTTGCTTGTTTAAGTGTCCGAGTTTAAGATTAAGGCTGTGTCCCATTTCTCACCTTAACACTAGCACTTCACTATGAAGTGCCCTCCAACGACGAAGTGAAGTGACTGACGTCCCTAAGAATTGGGACAACACTTCATGACGTCACGCGTCATCGGCTGCCGTGCTGTGTTTCGAGCGTTGGAGACATGTTGGAAATGCCAGCTCCAACGTTTCTGCAACCTCTCGCATCGGCGCTGATCATCTCACTTGGTTTGGTGAACCAGCGGAGAAGAAGTGGGCGGAGCCTATGTTACGGCGATACATGTGTTAGAGGTATGAAGATGCTAACGTTAGCCTGGATGCTAGCCCATCGTTGTTGGTTAAGAAGAAATAAAAACCTACTGTTGTTGATACATGTTGTATTGTTCAAGTTGTGGGACGTGGTGGCACCAGAGGAAGTCAACAAAGGGAAGAGTCGTCCTGGCTACTAACATGTCCCTGTTGTCCTGTCCAACATTGTTTCGAAATAAAGTACTTTGGTCTCCTGGAAATCTCGCCACACTTCATATTCCCACCTGGTTTCAAGTCAGTTCCTCAGCTGCCTGGGTTTGAAGGCATCATTTCAAGTGGTGAACGGCCAGTGCCCTCGGTCTTAGCAGTAGTGGGACACACTGACACGTGATGCGCAACATCCAGTATCAGGGTCAAAAACCAGTGTTAGGTTTAGAAATTGGACACAGCCTAAATGCCACTTTAATGTGTATTGGATCGTGAAAGAATGATTCATTTGCTAGTCATATAGTTGTAAAAACAAGCAGATCCGGAATGTTTTACTTTTACTTATTCACCGACATGATGTCAGAAATTGTGTTCGAGAGAACAACTCTAAGGATCATGGGATTGATGATGCGCCACATTGATAAATGCCTGAGGGCATTGCCCACTATTCATCCTGGATCTGATATGTGGAGGGAACATCTCGCTCCTCAAATCCGCATGTCAGTTGGGAGCGGGCCTGACATCTCATGGTTTCCAGCTCACGCCTTCAAATGCTGCAGCAGACGTCTGAAGGCCCATTTATACTCAACGTTACGCACAGATTCAGATACGGACGGATCCTTCTGTCCGTGCTCTGCGTTCATTTCCTCCGTATTTCTTCCCGTTTCCACAAAGCTTACGAATACGGACCAACCAGAGCAGTACCTCTGCAAACCATGAGGGGAAGTGTTGCTTTTACTACCTGATGCGTAGCTCTAGTGAGACAGGAAGAAGACATGACAATGGTGGAAACTCTCCGTCCTCCAGTGGCCATATAGTTCACCTCCTCAGCGACCAACACCTCCTACAACGCTGCCTACATTTCTTCTTTTGTGCAAGAGCTACATGATCAACGCTTCTTCCACAGTCGCCATGTTGGGTTTGGAGTTTGTTGTTGTCATGAAGGTTTGACTGTGGCCCCTTTAATGAAGGTGCTTCACGCTACATGTGACATTGATGAGCATCAGCATGTGTTTGGCAACAAACGCCTGATTTCAGTCCAATACGACCGCTGGCTTTTTTACCTGTAAGAAGTGAAGCAGGTGTGAAGGCAGAGCGTCTCTACACTGTTGCACTGTGGATGAAGCCTCTCTCTGCTGGCGAGAGAGGGTGTGTGTGTGTGTGTGTGTGAGTGTGTGTGTGTGCTGGTGTGTGTGTGTGTGAGAGAGAGAGTGTGTGTGTGTGTGTGCTGGTGTGTGTGTGTGTGTGTGCTGGTGTGTGTGCTGGTGTGTGTGTGTGTGTGTGTGTGCTGGTGTGTGTGTGTGTGTGAGAGAGAGAGAGAGAGTGTGTGTGTGTGTGTGCTGGTGTGTGTGTGTGTGTGTGCTGGTGTGTGTGCTGGTGTGTGTGTGTATGTGTGTGTGCTGGTGTGTGTGTGTGTGTGTGCTGGTGTGTGTGCTGGTGTGTGTGTGTGTGTGTGTGTGAGAGAGAGAGTGTGTGTGTGTGTGTGCTGGTGTGTGTGTGTGTGTGTGCTGGTGTGTGTGCTGGTGTGTGTGTGTGTGTGTGTGTGTGCTGGTGTGTGTGTGTGTGTGTGTGTGTGTGTGCTGGTGCCTTTGTGTGCGTCGTCCTTCAACTGCAGCGAGCTGATTGATCCAGCTATGGAAATTAAATTAGCCATCCATCTGCACAGCCTCCATGTTTGTTTACACCGGTGCTTTAGTCACACACCCCTTATAATTCCAGCTCAAATGTCCGTTAATGAGCATTAGGGCTAATTACGAGGCTGGTTAAGTGTCGGGGCCCGGGGAGCCATTAGAGCCCACCACTCTGACCCCCGACACCGGCTCTCATTACGACAGTCCGTTCTCTGCTTCCACGCCGTGGGCCTCACAACAAAGAGCCTCGCAGCACAGATGACGCTTGGATGGTGGTGAGGACGTGACTGACGCGAGGGTCCTAGCTAGCTGGGATGACACACTCATTTCAACATAGATATTGGAGTGAGAACATCGCAACTGTCAGGTGAACTGTGTTTATATTACTCCAACATGGTTGTATAACTACACAAAGATGGATATTTCTGGAATATTTATCAGTGGGCGGGGCAAATCGCCAGACTTGGATACCCAGAATGCACTTGGGGACATGTCCACTTTGCAAATTACAACGTAACAAAGTTAACTGAGAGGAAGACGCCACTTATGTCGCACAACATTCAATATTTGAAACCCTATATCTACGTAAGTCATGATAAGATCTAGTGTGTCCGGTGGTTACAGACCCTATGCCTGCCGCACACCCATGACCCAAGTATTGTGTCCACTTGAGTCACTTTGTTTTCTGATGTAGTTTTCTTTCAGTCTCTTATTAAACTCCTAACGTGATTTCTTCCATAAATAATGTGATTTCACTGTCAAAGTCAGCACATTGCAAGTTTACTTTAAGGTTATTTTTATTTATTGTTCCCCTAATTTTAGATATTTGATCTTTTAACCAAAAAATATATCACAAAATATTATGCCATATTTTGCATTTTCGTTTCAATAAACAACCTTACTTTTAATATATTTTCCAATGCAATCTTTCTTCTCCCCAAAATCATGTTCTACCTCAAATGTGTTGAATCAATTTATTACTGTCAATAATAATATCAGCAATATAATAACAATGATAATCTGTCATTCCAAGTTTTATTTTATTTTTTTAATACACCGAAGAAGTTGAGGTGCGTGGGAACCCTGGCGGGAAAATGAGGAATTCAGAATCACGTGATGTTATGTCTGAACTGAAGTATGCGGTAAGTGAACTATTTTGCATGTTCCATCGCAACCGTTCACTCTCCTTCTAATCCCTTGATAATCTACCCAATGATATCGTCATAATTAATCTTGATGTCGTGACAATTAATATTGATTCTACTGTTGAAAACGAACTGTTGATTTGGACGTTCGCTCAGTTGAGGACGGGTGGCGTGTCAGCAGACGACCAGCAGGCGGCGTCTCAAACCAGCGCTCTGGCTCTCAGCAGAGACCCCCCACCGCCCCCCACTGCCAGCACGGTTCCTGTTGCTGTTCCGCTGATGTACAGTTGATGCCTCGGTCAGCGGCTGTGATCCACACCATCCGGCCCACGCTCTCTCTCAGAACCGCTCCGAACCCTGCCGCTCCGGGCGCCGTCCTCTTGCCATCACTTGCGCCACTCTTCTCAGTGAGACTCAACAATTGTCGACTCTGGGCGCAGATGCGCGGCGGCGGCGGCGGCGGCGGTGGAGGCGGCGCGCTCCAGTCCGAGTGAGATGGATCTTTGCTGTGAGCGGCGCCGGTAACAACTCTTCGTTCACCTTCAGGTCCGCGCGACAGGTGAGCTTTGGCTGCGCAAAGTGCGCGGAGCTCTTCTTGCCCCTCTCGGTTCCCTGCGTCCTGCTGCGCGTCCCACTCTCCGGACCAGCGGCAGACGCCGGGTGTCTGTGGACATGTGGACCTGGGACGAGCCCTGAAGATGCCGAGCAGCCGACACTGCACAACTATGGGTATGTACTGACTCCCAAATCCACTTTCAAGCCGACGTTGCCGGTGCCTTCGCCCCCTGTGGCGGATGAATGATGACTGCAGGACGGGGGGTCTGGGATTTTAGGATCAGAGGTTTTTCCCTTCGCAACTATTCCTCAGATTTCCCCTGCTGTTTTTGTTAATCTGTCCCAAGAGGATGATGCAGACTGTGCAATATGGAAGTGTGTTATGTGATATTCTATCTCTCCATCTATCCATCCATCCATCCATCTATTATCTATCTCTCTGTCTCTCTATCTATCCATCCATCTACCTATTATCTATCCATCCATCTATCTATCTCTCTATCCATCCATCTCTCTCTCTATCTATCCATCCATCCATCCATTATCTATCCATCTATCTCTCTGTCTCTCTATCCATCCATCCATCCATCAACTCCACCTAGAAACTCAACTTCCAAAAAACAAAACAAAAAAACAAATAAAATAATGAAGACAATAAACACCACCACCATAGAAAATGAACTGAAAATCTTCAAACACAGATACAAATAATGACGATCTAAATACACAATTAACAAAAACACCTTAAAATGTTTCATAAAGGCCATTAAAAGGTATTTAATATTTTAAAAGTTGAATAAATACAATGTCACTACAGATGCAAAAGCAAAACTACCAAACTTTGCAACAAATCTTGAAGAACTGTAACGTAAGTATGTAAACAAGCGGAAAATCAAAAGGGCAAATCAGTAAACACAACACAGTAGTAAACACAACTGCAAATGGCAAGTACCCTGTAATAACACGGTAAAAATCACCCAAAAAAACCCCAAACATTGGAGCATAACTTTGGCATATGACGACTCAATTCTAAAGATAAACAAAACAAAAACTTCAGTACACGTCAAATCTGACAAATCTGAAAACCTACAAACAAATCAGTTACATAAGTATAAACTCGCACAAAATTTAAATAAAATAAAGATAGCGAACTGAAATTCAAAACTAATGCAAAATCAACACACACACAACAGAAGACACTGAAGAGTGTAATGGTGCAGATAAAAATGCAATATGGTTGGGGGACCAAATAAAAGCACCTGCAACAGTCAAGGCCAAAATTTAGGACTTTACAATGCTGGAAAAAAAAGTTTTGGGACACCCTTAAAATTTGATATTAAAAAAAATATATAATCATGAAAAAATATTATCATGAAAAATCTTGAAAAACAGTGTTTTTGTGTCACAAAATGAGTGGCTGCTTCACACAGACAAACAAAAGCAGCTGTTTTTTGTTTACCGTTTACAAGAAAAGCTATCCAAAGTGAATCGGAGCGTGGGATTCACTGCTTCCACTCGTGGCCACACTTCACACCGGTTTGAGTTCCAAATAACCCAGAACAAAACACTTTAGACCCGGAGGATGCAGGAGGGCGTCACCCCCAGCTGAACCCTGCCGATGGCTGATTTAAAGCCGATGTTTGGACACCGGAGCGCTGCGATGATATTCAGGTTAATGCCAGGGAAGGATTTACGAGCGGACGGACGGCAGCTTGTCTGGACTTTGTCTGAGGAAATGCCAGACTTGCTCTGCGCCCACTGTGCTCATCACAAATCAATGGAATGATTGGGTTATTTATGGCGGATCTGAAACACTGCAGTGTTTCCCCGTCCTCAGACCACGACTGTCTCCATGAACCAATCCACGGAGACTCTTATTTAACAGTGAAGAAACCAGCTTGGTTATTCACTGCGGTGGACAGTAAGTAGATGGTCGGTGTTGCCAGGGTTTGTTGACATCTGCCTGGAAGTGAGCGACTGCCTGTGATGTCACAGCTGTAGTTGTCACCATATTGTGTTTATCCCAAGGAGGTGTTTGAAGAGAAGACGCCTCATGACTCTTAACAGAGTGAAGGGACTAACTGTGTGCAGGGCAGCCGTGGATGGAGAAGTCACTAGTGAGTAGAACTGGCTTGTGACGCACGGCTACGGTCCTGTAGATTAAAGTCCATTATCAACAGGGAATTGTCGTGGTACGATCACCTCAAGCGTAACTTACCTGCGTGAGACTTCCCGCACCACTCAAGTCGCATGAAAACTTGTCTTTCATTTTGTCTTGATGTCTTCTCCCTCTGATTCCGTCATTGTAAAATCTGGCCTCTCATTGGCTGAGCATTTGATGCCACAAATGGCACCTCAAACATGTTGCTACGCCCCGAGTTTTCTACTCCACATCTGATCTGATACCAGTCCAGTACCGATCCAATACTTTTTCTACATATGCTTTAGTTAAAAAGTAAAAGAGTGGGACTGGGTTATATTATATATTTATTGGACTCAACTTGTAAAATAGAAATAAATAATGAATGAAAGAATATCCTATAAATAAATAAAACATAATAAGAATATTATAACAAATTCAACTGTTTTAACCTTCATAAAATAAAATGTTAATTCTTAAAAAAAAAAAAAAAAAAAAAAAAAAAAAAAACACAACCCAGACAATGTTTGTCCTTTAAAAATGAGCGTTATGAGTAATCTGTGTGATGTAGTCCAAGACGTTGTTGTGGAATGGTACGTCCTACATGGCAGAAACAGCAGCAACGTACTCTAAGTGAAGTGTGAAGCCAAACGAAGTCCAGTTATACTCCTCCACTTCCATTCTCTGTCTGTGGGATTAACTGGACTGGAGTTACGAGTGTGAATTGTCACTTCAACCAGCGGGTCGCAGACTGAAGCCGTATCGGCCTGATCTTGTGTGTAAATCCGACACCACCCGATCTTCCAAATATAGCAAGATCGGCAGCCGATATCGATCCAGAGAATCTGACCGAGACATCCCTACGAAAAACCAGCTGTTGCCCCAAACAAGTAACGTAACCTGGTCCCATAATATCACTTGATTTAGTTAGTCTTTTCATTGACTTAACAAGTCACTTGCATTTGACACGGTCCTGTCACCACACATGTATCTAATGCGGTCGATGTCAGAGCCGTGTTTGATCACCACACAAGGCTGCACACGTGTTTTAAAGCCGTGTGGAATGGTGGACTCGGGCAACCAATCTGTTTCCAGTGAATCCAGATTCACCTCCGCGGACATGAAGATTTTGCAGGGAACACGTACCTTGGTTCCCCACACTGAGCTTTAACCAGCGAAGGGTCAACCTCATCATCGGCCAGGCTTTTAGCATCAGGGGACGCCCTAAAGTGACAAATATGGGGAATTCCACCCCCTGTTTTTTCAATCTGGAGCCCTACATTTCCGATGCTTGGATAGTGGCCTAACTGTAGTGCTGTCATGCTGGTTTCCATTGAATTAGCAGATTCTCATTCCTTCGTGGACCTGTGTCTTTGCCATTGCCGGCACAACATTTGGTTATTTTTTGGTTATTCACTTCTTGTGATTTATGATTGGTCGGCGTGGCATGGAAAAGCGCTGTTATTGAATACTGCTGTTGACGGGAAGACAACAAAACCCTCTAGTTGTGCGAAGTGTATCCTCAGTTTCCATGGAGCACCACGCTGTGCCATCCCCTAAATAGAAGGTCACAACCTGACATTGTTTTGCATCGATCTGTGAGCAGCGAGTCACGGTCGTCTCATGGGATGGAGAATAAAGAAGCAGAAGTTTTGAGTGTTGGAATATCTGCTTTTGAGTGAGTTGTCTTTCCTGTGTCGGCAGGACTCCCCGTGCTCCTCAGATGGCTCCTGCTGACGCTGGCGGCTCCTGCCTTGCTGGTCGCCGCTCCGAGCAACATCCGTGAGCGTCCGTGCCCTCTGAGCTGCAGGTGTGACGGGAAAATCATATACTGCGAGTCCAACGCCTTTCGCGATGTGCCAAGCAACGTCTCCGTGGGAACGCAAGGCCTGTCGCTGCGGTACAACAGCCTGATGAACCTGCGGCCGCGTCAGTTCGCCGGCATGAGTCAGCTGGTTTGGCTCTACCTCGACCACAATTACATCAGCGAAGTGGACGGCCAAGCTTTCCACGGCATCCGGAGGCTCAAAGAACTCATCCTGAGCTCGAATAAGATCACACTGCTGAAGAACAACACCTTCCACGATGTACCCAACCTCCGGAATCTCGACCTCTCCTACAACAAACTGCAGGTCCTTCAGCCCAATCAGTTTGTGGGGCTGAGGAAGCTTCTGAGTTTACACCTGAGGTCCAACTCTCTGAAAAATGTCCCCATGCGAGTTTTCCTCGACTGTCGCAACCTGGAGTTCCTGGACGTGGGCTACAACAGGCTACGAAGCCTGACAAGGAACGCCTTTGCTGGACTGCTCAAACTCATTGAGCTCCACTTGGAGCACAACCAGTTCTCAAAGATCAATTTTGCCCACTTTCCCCGCCTGATCAATTTGAGGGCGCTGTACTTGCAGTGGAACCGTATCAAAGTGTTGGCCCAGGGGCTGCCCTGGATGTGGACCTCCTTGCAAAAGCTGGACGTCTCTGGGAACGACCTCCAAGTGTTGGAAGCCAGTACATTCCAATGCCTTCCTAACCTGCAAACCCTCAACCTGGACTCCAACAAGCTGCGGAACATCTCTCAGCAGACGGTAGAAGCCTGGATTTCGCTCACCTCCATCAGTCTCACTGGTAACCTGTGGGACTGCAACCCCAATTTGTGTCCGCTGATGGCCTGGCTCAAGGCCTTTAAGGGAAACATGGAGTCCACTTTGATCTGTGCTGGCCCGAAGGAGGCCCAGGGAGAGAAGGTGAACGATGTGATGGAGACGTACAAGATCTGCACCGCAACGCCGAGCCCCATCTCGACAACGACCACGACCACGACTACCACGACGACAGCCCAGACGCCGACGGCGAAACCTGACTTGCTGCCTGTCCTCACTCAGTCGGAGCCGATGGCAAACAGGACAGCCTCTCCGACCCCCTCCCTCGCTTCCCCCACCGTCGCCGTCCCAGACTCTGACTTTGTGTCCTTCCACAAGATCATCGCCGGCAGCGTGGCGCTCCTCCTATCTGTGGCTATAATTCTGCTGGTCATCTACGTCTCGTGGAAACACTACCCCAGCAGCATCAAACAGCTCCAGCAGCGCTCCGGGGTGAAGAAGCGGCAGAAAAAGGCCCGTGAAACTGAGCGCTCTCTGAATTCTCCACTGCAAGAGTACTATGTTGACTATAAGCCCTCTCACTCTGAGACTATGGATGTGCTAGTTAATGGAACAGGACCGTACACGTACACCATCTCAGGCTCCAGGGAATGCGAGGTATGACCGTTGCCCTCCAAAAATCCATTTCCACTGCGAGGCGTGAGAGGTAAATTTTCCAACAGTCTCAGTCCTTGTTGTGGTTCCTGGATGAGGAGTTGAAGCCAAATGCACAGGGACTTGCAGGGTTTTGCAAATCCAACAGTTCACGCAAGGAGTTAATCTGTTTTTGTCCACGCGTAATTATAAAGTGTGATTCCTGCGAAACTGCAGTGGCAGCTCCTCTGCAGCTCCCCGAGATAAAGTGCTTCACTTACACGCTGTTGGCAAAACTGTACACTCCCTTTGCTCATCTTTTAAATGATTTTCAATTAATGTGTTGCACCACGGCCACACATCTATTCCACCAACTCACTGTGCACTCGGTCTCCTCCCATCCATTGTGTTTGCTCATGTCAGTGGGCACATCTGTCATGTGATTTGTGAGGCGCAAACGCTTGAGTGTTGCATTTCTTGACTAATGTGGAAAAACATCGGGATACATACTGGGGGTTGTTCGGTACCATTTACTCTGGTTTTCGACCTCATGAGGACTGGAGTAGTAGCATTTCAAATCTGGCATTAAAAAGGAAACACAAGCCATTTATCACCAAAGATTCGCGAGCTGGAAGGTGCCCATATTTCCATAATAATATTCCTCTCTACAGTGAGGCCTGTTTGATAACACCTCGATGAAGTCCTCTGTACTTTTTTGAAAAAATACACAATACTGTGCCTTGTTATTTCCAAAATGCGAAACTTGACTAGACACACCAAGGGTGTCAAACTTCAGCACACAAGGGCCAGTCTCTCTGCGGTACTATGTACTAGTCATGGGTAGATGAGGTGTCACGAAACAGTACTGCAGGGTTGCTGAAACAGTGTCCTAATTTTCAGAGGCCACTAGATGGCGCTCTTGGTTTAGAGATTTGTGCGGTGTCATTGAATTACATGCTCAAGTCCATTTTACAGCAGACGGTGCCATCTGGTGGCCTCTGAAAATCAGGAGACTGTTTCATGAAGCATCATCAACCCTTCAGTGCTGTGTTATGTACAGTGGTACCTGGGTTCTCGACCACAATCCGTTCCAGACGGCCGATTTGTTCGAAATCTGAATCGATTTTTCCCATTACGATAAACGGAAAAAGCAATAATGCGTTCCAAGCCTTAAAATAGTCTTTTGTAGGAGTGAATGTAGAGTGTCTGCTGCAGGTGGCTGTTCCTCTATGTGTGTGGCCGCTGCATGTGGGAGGGGTTGCCGAGTGAGTGAGGTCTCTCCAGAAGGGAAGAGGTGCCCGGTGCGTGTCCAGCTCTGAATGTGCGCTTCTGTGCAGTTTGGCTGTGACAAAGTCATAAACCAAGTCACGCTCTGTCCCAGACTGGCCTCATCCCTGTCCCAGCTCCAGCCCACAACAGGACATCAAACCCTGGAGTGAGCGCTCCAGCACCTCCCCTGTGACACTCTACCACGGTCCAGTGTGGAGACAGGAAAGGTTTGACACCTCAATATGAAGAAAAAACAGTCAGTAAATGGAGCTAACGGGACACGTCTGCATACAGAGGCTGCGTTATACACAATAACAAAGTGCGTCGTGGGTCAGCTGATCGGTCCGCGCACGTTATGTTTTTCCGGAACACATTTTTCGGAAGTTTTTTGTGTTCTGGATTTTTGTTCGAAATCCAAAGCAAAATAATCTCAAAATTTTTTTTCGAACTCCGATTTGTTCAAAGTCCGGGACGTTCGAAAACCAAGGCACCACTGTACTTTATTATGCCGACATTGGTAATTGGTTACACGTCACCAATTAAAAAAATAAACTAAAATAAAGTGAAATCTAATATATGACACATAACACACAAAGGTCCTGCATGTCGACATGTTTGCACCCATGGGCAAAAACTCGTGGTAGAAACCTTGAATGACCAAAGAATTGGATTGCAAGTCTCCCGTGCTTATTTCAAGCTTTGGCTGTCCATGTAAAACAATGTGGCAGGGCAGATTCCGCTGCCAGACACTCACTTTGACGCATGTGTGTTGCATCTGGTGTCCCCACAAGTCAAGTGTGAGTTTACAGTTTAGACTTGAGAGGTCAAGCTCCATCACACCAGGGGCCATAACTGGAGTGGCGGTTGAAAGAATGAGTTTTATTGAATTGTCTGAAAATATTCAGGGGTACAACTTTTATCTGAGGACGACATGTTGCCTTGCATGATGGGATTTGTGGTGTGAGTGGTGTTAACAGATAGTGTTGCAGCCATGATTCCATTTAGACTTCCTGTCCGACATGTGCTTCAAGGCCAACTTGTGCACATCAACTTACATGTTTGTAGCGCCATCTACGGGTCAAAGTGAAAGCAACACCCAGTCATTGTGCATTTGTTTTGAGGGAGTCAAAATGCTTCGGCAAAAATCAAATTCTTAAACTGCATATTCACGTCTACTGTGCTGTCCAGAGGTTTGTTGGTGCCTCATTGGAATCCACTCTTCATCGCTGGAATATTTATCATTTCTCTTGGTGACACATTTGTTTACTGTGACGTTTGTTTTTGCTGGAAGTTTGTCCAAATATCCCGTTCCACCGAGCACAAACTTCAGTCATTCATGGGAGAAATGGAAAAGTGATACATTTCGTCCGATCAAATTTACAGGCCGTGGAAGCTGTTTTTGCTGCTGGATTTATTTTCTCATGTTCTGTGTTTAAGAGAATCTGCTTTATTGTTACACACTACTATTGAACATTGAACCGCTGACTTCATGCGTTTTGCTGACTGTTCCATTTTGAGAAATAAATGTATTTTAACACATTTAAAAACCAATGCTTTATTTTCACTCAAAAGGTCACTTCAAATTTGTGCTGCTAACATGTAGCATGTTATCAGGACGTTAGCGAAGGGCATGCGAGGCTTCATGAAACAGTGTCGCCATTGTCAGAGCCCACCAGGTTTGGCTTCTAACAAATCTCATCTCATTTTTAAAACAAGAGCGCCACCTACTGAGCTCTGAAGACGAGGACAGTGTTTCATGAAGCCTCGTCACTCTTTATTTGCTGCGATGCTCTGCTTTATAGCTTTTTACGGTGTTGTTTTCTCTTTGATATTTCCTATAAACCCCGCCATGCCTTGCGGAACCAACATGGAGTGTTAGACTGTTTTAATGCTAAACTGTATCCAACGTTGTCAGGCAAAAGATTGACTCCCAACGATTACTAATTGTGTGGCTCAGGTTTCTGCATAAGTAGAAATATTCAGAGTAGCATCCGCAGCACAACACTTAAGTGCTGTGAATTCCCATAAAAAGGAATTGCATCTGCCTGTATCCATAAAAGTGAAAGTGCTTGGCTTCGCTGGAAGACATAACACAAGGTCGTCTTTAAAGTAGCAACCAGGCTCTGATTCAGCAACACCCAGAAGGGCCCGTCGGTGCTGAGGAGTCCAAACTAACCCCACTGTAAAGTGACGCTGAATATTTGGCACGTTGATTATTACCCTGTTTTATGATCAACAAGGTGATACTCAGGTGCAGACGTGGACAACGCTCGGCCCGGGGGCCGTACGCGGCCGACATTGATGTGGCCCTGGTGAAGTCAGATCCACACTCCAGTCATTCACTCATGTTTCCATTTTAAACAGTTATTTCTCATTTCACTGTTTTCCTTCCCCAAATATATTAAATCCGATATCGAATATTACTCCTCAAAAAAGACCCTCAAAATAAATAAAATGAAGTGGAAAAAATGACAGTTAAAACGGATTTAAATGGAGGAAATTTATATTAAATGAAACTAATATAATCAAACAAATGTTTTAAACACCTAACAATTTGGTGTAATTTCACTTTTTCCTAATTTCCACTTGTTTTGTAAGGATAGTCACTAAATTGAAGTTAAATTTATAGGTTGTTCTTCTTTCCATCAGGCCCTTAGGAAATAGTTTTACAGTTTTAAATAACAAAAAAAAAAGTTAAATGCATTATATTACTTTTAGTAACTAACTCTGAGCTGATTCCCATTGTTATGAACTGCTGTTCACAGGGCTCACTACTCAAGGTTCCCTTTCAGTTTCCATCTGCCCACACATACTAGCCTCCATTTAGTTGCACTGTGTCTCACTGCGTATTATATTTAAATTTAAGTCGGCTTAATATTCGTGAAATAATAATGTCCATGTGTTTACATTATTTAATGTTGCAAATGGACATAAAATAAGATGCCTCTAGTTTAGTCTGAACATAAGATCGCCTGACTTGGTAATGAATAGTGAAGGGTTGATGAGGCTTCATGAAACAGTGTCCTTATTCCAGACGGTGGCGCTGTCACTTAGAAGCTTGAGGTTTAATTTAAATAGTTATTCAAAGCTATTCTAGCAAGGAGTAACGTGGACACCAGTGATGGTAGATGAGGTTTCATGACACAGAATTGATGGGTTGATGAGGCTTCATGAAACAGTGTCCTTATTTCAGACGGTGGCACTCTCACTTAAATGCTTGAGGTTTAATAGAAGTAGTAATTCAAACTTTCTCAAGCAGGGAGTAACGCGGACACTAGTGATGGTAGATGACTTTCATGACACAGTACTGAAGGGTTGATGAGGCTTCATGAAACAGTGTCCTTAGATGGTGGTGCTGTCACTTAAAAGCTTGAGGTTTAATTGAAATAGTAATTCAAAGTTTCTCAAGCAGAGAGTAATGCAGACACTAGTGATGGTAGATGAGGCTTCATGAAACAGTGTCCTGATTTTCAGAGGCCACTAGACGGCGCTGTCTGCTGTAAAATGTTTGGACTTGAACATCTCGTGCAATGAAACCTCACATCATTTCTAAACCTCTGAACATCAGGGCACAGTTTCATCCACCCTGCAACACTGTTTCATGAAGCCTCATCTGCCCATCACCTGCGGACACTGTGGTCTGAAGCCTCAGCAGCCCCTCCCTCCTCCCCCTCTCATGGACGCAGCCCACCAGTTTCAAGTGTAAATAGCGCGTCACATCATGTGCAAGCCTTGTATTTCACCATCGCATGTCGCAGTCTGGCCTGCAGCAAGAGATTTGCTTAACAACCAACACATTGTTGTACTTCCCCAACAGTCATCTCGACCTTGGCGCCTGCGGCTGCATGAAACACGCGCCATGCTTTTGGCTTCATTTTACAGCCATCTTGATCTTTCATTTGCCGCTTCATCTGTGTAGGAATGGAAGGGTTAAATCCGGTCACTCTTTAACCCCCGCTCCCCCCGCGCCGCGGAGGCAGCCTTGGCAGTCAGACCGCTCCGTTCACTCATGCTTAATTAGGCACTTTTTTCTGCGTGTGTAGTCTATTTCCCACTAATACCACGCATCTATCTTCCCCTGGCACCAAAGTTAAGTGTGATTAACAGACAGACTGGGCTGAGAAAGATGTAGTGTCGCCGAAATCTGCGCCGCACCTTCTCCTCGGACGTGCTGATGACTATGAAAGACTTTCTCCTCCACAACTCACAGACAAAGTTTTATCTGGCGCTGCCACACAGCTCATTTCCTAGATTCCACATGGACTCCATCCATCATGGTGAAATATGTCTGGGGCCCACAGCGCCATTTGTACTCCGCTACAGTGCCGCTCCACGGCGCCCCTTCTTCTGCTGGACGCTCGGTCCGCAAAGCTGCTCCTTTGTTTGGGAGAATGTCGCCGTGCGTGAGGTACACGGGACGCTAAATCAGCTTGTTGTCAGAGCGTCTGCGGCGGGACATTTCTCAAGTGCGAGAGAGGCTCGAGGTGAGATGGCCAGCGTATCAATCTTGTAGTTTTCATGTAAGAATGTGGTGTGGGCGCCTTAAATGGCAGAGCTAATGGGGCTTCTGCTGGCGAGAATAACTAATAGCCCATCGAAGGTAAGGAGCCGCGACTTCCCACTGCTTTGTTATTCCGTGGCCTCTGCAGCTCAAGGGAGCAGCGTGGGTTGTTAAAAATATAATGAGGTTTGGGCGTATTTGCACCAAATGCATAGAAGAAACAATTTGGCGACGGGGTGTATGAAACCAAAATCATAACTCGGGGGGGAGCAAAATAAATAACAGAAAGGCACGTAAAAGTGTCACATGTGGGAGCGGAATTATGAAAGTTTAATAATGTATAAGAGCACGGCCGACGTGAGACGTTGTTATACACCGGCAGAGAATTAAAAATGCAAGACGACAATAATGATTCAGAAAAGTGTAATAATAATTCCAATAATAGTAATAATAAATGAGAACAAAATCCAGTGCCTTTTACGTTATTTTTTATTTGGAAATTAAATTAAAGTTTCTTAGTGGCAGTATAACAACCATTAAAAAAGAAGACATTTATGATGAATTCTATTCTGACTGAACTTTTTACTATTATGATAAAAAAGTCAACACTTAGGTTCACTTTCTTCTTTTTCTTGTTGTTTTAAATTACTATCTCTTTACTGTAGTTCCATTTGAGTTTTTCTGCTTTGATGATGATGGTTATTGAACACATTGAGTAACAATGACAAGGCGTAAATGCATCGTAATATTTACTCAAGAAGCTCACGGACACAAATGTGGCCCCTCGAACAGTGACAATTCAAGGCAGTTAAATAAATAAGGAGGTGAGATCAGAAGTAAAATAAGAGAACTGTAACGGGTCAAGAGAAGGGACGTGGAGCGGAACCCAAACGCAAGTGGTGAAAGTCACACTGAGGCAGGAGCAAATTAGAAATAATATTTAATAATTAAACAAACAAGAAAACACACAACGGAAAACGTCACCGAACCGGGAGAAACAGAGCAAACACAGAATGAAAAAAAACAGAGTAACCAAACTAACAAAGTCCAAACCGAAAGTGTCACAGAACCGGGAGTTAAATGAGCTAGCTAGCACACAAAACAAGCCGAACAGAGAGGGAGAGACACGAGAACCAGCTAGCTAGCATGAGAGACCGAAACAACGAGAACTGGGAGTTAAATGAGCTAGCTAGCCTGAGAAAACAAGAAGCCGAACAGAGAGGGAGAGACACGCGACTCGGGAGTTACCACGGGGGAACGAGAAGTCCAAAATCCCAGGAAAGGGAAACAACGGGTGAGTCCAAGGAACTGGAAGTGACGATCCTGGGGAACAGAGAGAAGGTGACGATCTGGCACCTGTTGCTGGAGTCCAGGTGTTTAAGTACTAGTTGATTAGGGGTTAATCGGCTCCAGAAACCAAAAGAAACAGAGGGAGAAAAGCAAAACATGGCTCAGGGACACTGAGCCAGGAAGCGGAGTCATGACAAGAACAAATGAGATTTGATGAGAGTTTCTCCATGTCTCCAGTGCAAGTCTGTGGTGGAGATGGTGAAGAGGAGGGGTGAGATCAAGGCCACCTATGGCGCCCCACTAGTGCTGATTCAGCGGTGCCATGCAGGGATCCGAGCAGCGTCTCGAGTCCAAATATGAACACCATGTCGGAAATTGGAGTTTTGGAGCTGCTTTTTTTTAACCTGTGTGGATTGTTGGTGCATCACTTCCACCACCAGCACCTAACTACCGTGTTGCTAAGTTGCTTTTCTTCTGAGGTTTGCTGGCCCGGTTTGAGACAATGGAGGTGCTCCGATTCGTCTTCACAGTTAAGTGCGACGTTCTCTCGGCTGCTCCGGTCCAGTCCAGCTTACCGGTGATCGCCGACAAAACTAGCTTTTTTTCCGATGCAGGCCTTTTCAGTTGTGAGCGGTACACAGCCTCCTCCCTGAAACAGAAGAGTTTATTCTCATCCGTCAGCTGCAGCGCTGGAGGGACCGTTGGATCAGACGTTTTCTCGCTGAAAGATTTAGGAACAAAGGAAGCTACTCTGTGAACAGCACTCGCAAAGTTAGAAAACAAATCCTGCCATGATGAAAGAAAATTAAAGCAAAAATCAAATGCTTCGTATATACACACACAAGTCAGAGTCAGAGGAGGCTGTGAGTCGGAATCTAACAGAATACTGAGTGACATCTGGTGGAGCAAACGCCCCCTCACTATTAATATTGACTCTTGAATTCACATCCACGAGTGGGAAAATGGGTAATGAGCTGCCTCAAAGTCTGAAGCCTCAGGAGATAAATGCGGAGCATAAGGGACTGTTTTTGGCCCGATGAAGATGTTTCATACAGTTTGTCTGAAGTCTGTATAACTTTATATTCTACTTGGTTACAGCCATAAATACGTGGGTGTCAAACTCAGCTGCCGACACATCAGACTCTCTTCAAGTGGACAGAGAGTCTGGTTACTGAAAGGCAGCATGACGTAAACGCATGTTCATTTCAGGTGCAATATGTGCAGTGCCAGATGACACTCTTTGATGATACAGAGGGATCCCATGACACCCCATGGAGCAAACCTCCACCTCCATCTTACGCTGCGGAAGGCTTCAATCGGAAGCCCAATGTGTCCAACTGTAGCGTGGACAGTGGACAGTGGAAAAACAGTTGTATTTTTGACGCCTTACCCACAATTTCCATCGAGTCCGAAAGTGGTGAGGGGGCGGATCTGTGCGGAAGTTTTGCAAAAAGAATGAATTGTTTTCAATTTGTCAATTTCCACTGGCTGTAGAGGCGAAGGACTGCTGCTCCGCCTGCACATCGCTTTAGTTCCACAACAGTTCTATTATTGTGGAACTATAAACATCGCCAATTCAGTCTGCAATGCACCGCGGGATGGACAATTCTCACTTGACCGAGTCCAACAACCACTCGGCTCCATGCCGCCAATGACTCGATTTGGAAATGTAGGACTCAAGAATTGAATGACAAAAAAATCGATCGATACTCAGCTTCAGCGCTGGCCGAGAGTGGCATCGTGATTGAATCAATCCCTGCACACCTGTGTCACGCCCATAAATAAATAAGTTATTACTGTTTAGTACGACTCCTTGTATCATGCGTAATATCTGTGGTAAGATTATGTTGGATTGCTGTTGTTCTTCCCACATTCAGATTGACGCTGAGTGACTGTTGCTTATTTTGTCTTTTGAATTTACTAAGATGAAAATGTACAGTAAAATAGGGTGACTTGACTTGGACTTGACATACCTGATGACTTGACTTGGACTTGACATAACTTATGGCTGCACTTGCCCAAGAAAAAAAATGACCTGTGACTTACTTGTGACTTGAAGGTTAAGACTTGAGACTTCCTCATGTGTGACTCGGTCCTATGTCTGGTTGGATGTGATCTAGTTTTTGTTGTACTTTATATTTGAGTTAATCCTATTTTTCCTGAAGGCCACATGATGATTGGCAGGCCAGATTTGGCCCCTGGGCCCCTTGAGTTTGACACGGTGACTCGGGGATTCAATATACTAATCTGATATCTTACACCGTCAACATCCTTGCGCTAACAGTGGTTGTGTTGAGCGACACAGTGAGAGTGAAACCAGAGGGCCCTTCCATAGCACTGATAAAAAACAGTTCCCCCGGCCCTTGTCACGTAGCCAGCGAGAACAGAAAGATGCATCTGAAATAACACGCTCCCACCCCGGCCCTATTTTCGCTCCGCCAGATAGTGAGCACTTAAGCTATTAGCACTCGTTTCAATTAGCACAAAGAGCTTTGTAATTGAAGTGTTGCGCACATGCTCAGAGCAACAGCATCACAGATCTTCTGTTGCTATAGATCTCTGAACACAGCTCAGCAGCTCGGCCTCCACGCTGCTATCTCAAGCCCAAAGAAGCTCAGTCTTGATCAAGACTGTATTCTCCGTGGTGACACCACCCACGTGCTTCCCGTATGTTGGTGCTTTGCGTCCTCCCGAGGCCTGAGCCCTGCAGAGCGAGCTCACGAACCACTGGAGGGCCGGCGGACTCCTCCTGGTGATGCTGCTGGTGCAGGATCTGTGAGCATCAACAAGGTGAGCCGCTCCTGCTGGCAGATAATTAAAGTTGCCGGTGAGAGGTCCGCGGCGGCGCGGCGGAAGGATGGTGCGCTATTGAACTCTGGCTTTCTCAAGGCTTCAACAGAAGCTGACTTTAATTAGAAATATTTTTGTCATCCATGGAGAGGGAGCTAAAACATGCGCCGATCTTTTTGTGGTGATCAAACCCGTCGCCGGGGCCTGTCATCAAAAGCCCGACATTGACTGGTCCGTCTGAGGGATGTGGACGTGTGACTCTGGACAAGAGCTGACCTGTGAAGCGTGGACACAAAATAAACAGGGACAAAGTAAAACAGCAGTGACGGGGGGGAAGAGTTGAATGAGGGGCTCAGATGTTCCCCAAAGGCTGTTGAATCAATGACCTGTCGCTCTGTGACCAGTGTTTTCTGATTCAGTGATTCATGCTGCCACTGGTCTCACACAGCTCTACAGCCTTGATGTTTTTTATGCACGAGCACTACGCTCCATGTGAGTGTCCTTCTATAGCTATACTTACTCACAAGGTGAAGCCTCAACTTGAGGATTAAAACTTCAAAGTTTGGTTAGATGGTTAGGTGTAAGGTGAGAGGCTGGGGAAAGGGGTATGTCAATGACAGGTCCTCATAAGGACAGAGCTCTTGCATCTTTATCCTCATGAGGACCTATCTTATGTGTGAGGGCGTGTTTTGCCATACGAGTGAGGACCAAGTCTTGACAAGCCACCTTCTTGTGAGGACATTTTGGCCTGTCCTCACAAGGTTTAGAGGGTTAAAACCTCAGTAATGTTTATTATAACTGGGTTAAGTTTGGTTCAGAATCCTGAAGGTGAGCCATGGGTTTTGGATGGTTAAGTTTAGGGGAAGAGGCTGGGGAAAGGGTTATAGCAATGAGCGGACCTGACAATGATGGTGTGACAAACCAATGTGTGTGTACCTGGTTTAGCTATACTTTTCTTGGTAACACACCCACAATACTTGCTTTTGCTTTGTGGGAACATTCCTCCCGGACCCCACGAATCCAAGCCTCAACTTGAGAATGAAGACTTCAAAATAGCGGAATCATTTAACTGGGTTTAAGTTTGGTTCCGAGTCCTGGTGCAGGTTAGCCAGGTGTTTTGGATGGTTACGGTTAGGGTTTACACTTTGGTGAGCCAATGAGTGGTCCCCACAAAGATAGTGTCTGTACGTGCACACAGCGTGATGCGATGGAAGGTGAGTTCGGGTCAGTGAAACTTCAAACAGTGAAAGTTGAATTGAAGCAGTGAGCTCTGATCTGATGATCATTTGAGAAGTCTGGAAGCTCTCAGTCTCTTCTGAGCAGATGCGCGGCTCCGTCTAATGACACCAACTCTGCCTCTCACTGACATTGTAATTGGGAGTTTCTTGGATTAAAAATACATTTTAAACTCAGATATTGAACCCAAGTTCCTCAGATTCGCTGCTTCGTTTCTGCGTTAGTCTTTCAGGTGGAACTGTCTGGAGGCACGTCGACTTCACCCACCTGAAACGTCCGACACGAATGGGCTGCAGACGGACTCTGTGTGTGGGTCCTGACATTGGACATCAGAAAGTCCTCTGGTGCCTTTATTTGTGCGTTTGTGTGTTTTCTCTGGGGCCATGAATCAGTTGCTGCTTGTGAATGGACTCTATCCAGTGCAATCTTTGACTCATTATTTTGCTATCAAGGGTGTTTTCTAACTGTAATGCAAATGTAAGAAATAAAAACAGAATATTCTGGGACGTTAGGGAGCAACAAGACTATTTTTTAAACATTTTATTTCACTGTTTTATGTCACTCTTCAGTAATGGTGACGGCCGGGAATGTGCCAGGGAGCAGCTTGTTGAGGGTAGATGAGTCAGGTGGCTGCACTGTGTTATGTGCCGACTGCATTTCCGGTTTCCCTTTAGCGCCCCCTGTGGACCTCAAAAATATGTTTGATGTTCATGTACTTGTGCAGATCGCCCCCTATTGACCCCAAGCATCAGTCACTTTTCCATGCATGAAAAAAGTGCCCAATTTGCTGATGCCCTTTTTTATTTATTATATAGAAAAGTTACTCTCTCTTTCTTGTCAGTTCTGACATCTGAGACCGGGCACTTTTTTCCAGCTCTCGTGAGTGTCGTTCTCAGACTTGCACGGCGGAACTCACAGCGGCTATAAATGGCTCCTCTGACCGCAACGTTGTGCTCGAAACACTGTTCCACATCAATTCTAGATAGTGCCGCACCGATCGCCATGTTTCTGCCTGATACCGATAGTTTTGAAAGTCCCAACAAGCCGATACCGATTTTTGCTGATAGTTTCTTTTCCTTTTTTGTTTCCCTTCAACTAAATCACACACAAAAGTGACTTTTTTTTTTAGATTCATTACACGAACCTACTAAATAATAAAAATACTGAACAACAATGTGTAGAAAACATTACAATTTTTAAAGCAAATAAATAGCAAACAATATAAAGGCAAAGTGCTTAATATAAAATAGAAAACTATTATTACCTTTACATTGAACAATGAACTGATCATTGTTTTTGAACATTTTTATCAGGCTTGTCCTCGCTGCAGCCAGTCATGTGACAGGAAGTGGAATCTCCCGAACATTAACTGAAATGAACTGACCCAACCACAACACCCCTTTTTCTCTGGCATGAGCACCTGCCCCCACAAAACGCTGGAGTCCGTGCCGGCGTGAGCACGTGTCTCTCGACTGGAAATATTCTCTTCCTAGCACCAGCCGTGAACACTGCGCGTCCTCTCTCGACCCCGGCCGCCGCTAATGTTGATCCAGCGAGTTGTTTGTTCCAAATGGCTCTCACAGCTGCCGGCGTGTTTGTTTCGCTTCTGGCCGCTAGATTTGAGTTCTTTCCATCTTTATGAAGTCAGGAATAAGAAATAAAGATGATTGGCGTTCGGGATTCAGCGCGCTCAGTGCCAAGATGGCAGCTTGAGCTTCATCTGTGCAGGAAGTGCACAGAAGGCCAGTGTTCATAATGTGACAGAATTGTTAAGAGCAATTATTCATCAAAAATGCTGCGACGCGGGAAAAAAGGATTGTGTCTCACACGCTGCAGAAAAACACAGACATCGTGACCATTTGTCTCAAAAATAACCCGTAAATGGGAGAATGGCGGACAGAGCGAACAACTTGGCGTCTATAACGTCGTGAGAAAAACAGCGGCTTCGGCCAAAACAGGGAGAGTCTTTTAAGTAAATTGGCTCTCAACCCGCCGAAGCCTCCGTGACGGCTCCTACGCAACACCATTGCTCATTGTCCTGCAGCCTTTGTCATTTACTGAGTGGTCGCTGAACATCTCTAATAGTGCCGCTCCGAAAAAAACAAATAAGCTAATAGGTCAGGTTTGCTGGATCGATGCTTTTAATCTCTCAGTATTGAGCCAATGGAAACTTTTGTTCTCTGTGATTTTAATATCGTCCTCACCTCCGTCCTTCATCCATGGCGCCATCTTTGAACCTTTGACTCCAGTACGGCAATATTTACACTTCTGTTCATCCTCGGAAATATCCCTACCTCTGCTTTCTTCAACATTTCATCCCTCCATTGATCAGTCCAACCCTGGTGTTCATCTCTCTGCCTGTAAGTAAAACAGCTCGACCAGATTTCAATGGCGTCTTCAGGTCGTGTTGATAATGGAACTGTTTTTTGAACTTCTGTGATGTTCCGAATTGCCATCTCTGTCAATGGAGAGCCCCCTTTTATTCTTGTGAGTGTGTTGGACCACTGCCACCTGCTGTCCCATTTAGACATTTTAGAAAACTAGTTCAGCTTGGTGGAGGTCTGTACCCTCCGAGTGCTTTTCCAGCTTCTTCCTCAGCCATTCCTTCCGTCCAGACATCTTGTGATTCACTCAGCTGAACAGACCCAAGTGCTGAACTGCAACTGACTCACCGAAGATTCGACACAGACAAGGTTACGTTTAACAAAATTGAATGCACAACAAACGAGAAAATAACACAGATAGGAAACGAAGAACTAAAGGTGTCGCCACCAAAACATGGAGCGAGGGAAACACTCAAGGACGGGGAAAAACCTGAAACAGAAAAGTGGCAAATGACTATCAAGGCGACTAACGGGGACAACAAAAAACACACCCAGATAAACTCATGAGGACCAAACAACAAAAAGCACTCAGTAGTGGAGGACTCAAACACACACAAGCCAATAAGAGAAAAGACAAAAAACTCTCACACAAAGTGCAAACGCTGTTATAAAAGGACAGAAAAAAGCTAGAAGGAAAAAACGAGGAAGAGGCAGAAAAAGCAGGCAGAAACCAAAGTTTACAAAGAATGTTCAAGAACTAGACCTCGAAGGGAACTTTAGCGGAGGACACGGAGTATGATTCGCAAATGTATACCAGCTGTGTCACTTGAAGCGCTGGGGAGAAACAAGGAAACAAAGACAACTGGGAATTACCAAAATAAAAGCATGAAATAAACAGACATGACAAGAACTTCCATTTGAATATTCGACTTGAAAAAGTCCTTGCTTCCTTAATTCATTCATTTCTAACAGATATATGACCTTGACATTTGCTCTGTCATTCTTCCTTGTCGTCCTTTCTTTCTTCGACATCGCTTCCAATTTCTGCCTTCCTTCATCCCGTACCAACAACCTCATGCCTTGATTGGATCACACAGTTGAGGGACTCTTTGAAGCCCACCATTCCTTCATCCTCCTTTATTTTCAATCTTCTTTTGGCCTTGTTCTTGTAGACCCAGGGTGTCAAACTGAAAATGTGAAACAGAACTAGGATGAAGGTCCAGAGACTATGATAAGAAACGTAAAAGGAGTGTGTTCCTTTAGTTATCAGAGGCTAATTTTAGCTTGGAGCGGCTCTGTGTTTCAACACCATCCAACACCAGATGCGTTTGAAGTTCTTGCGGGCCTCATGAAATTTGGTGGACCACTATTCTGCAAGATTCTGCTGCCTGTTTCGATTGGCTCGTCTATCGATCTCAGCTGCCTGGTCAGATCTTGCTCTCCGCAGATATTACGTTCAAATAAAGCTAATCCTCACCCCCCCCCACCTCACGGAATACTAGCAAACACTGTTTCACAGGCTGTTGGAAGCAGTGGCTGATGAACAGCCCCACCCACTAAATTTAAGAAGGAATATAGACCGATCTTCTTAGATCCAGCTTATGGATCTATATCAGTGGTGCACCATAAGTGGTGCTGTCTGCACCGTAGAAAGGCTTAAAAATGCATGAGGATCACTTCTAAACTTGAAGCAACTAGTTTCATGAAACAAACTGGGCCATGTTCTGAATTGGAATCAAATTATCCACTGTCACAGTGTTTGACTTTACAGACTTAACTACTCATAAAGTATACTCAAGTGTCGCTCTTACGTGCCTCGATGATGTCATGTGACTGGCACCAGATTTCAAACCAACTCTTCTAGCTTCCCTGATCCTGAGTCCTGGGTCCAAAAACCCAGCCTCCTCGCTCCTATGGTGTGATATATTGATGTTGGGAAAGTGGACCTTTGCGTCCAAAGATAGCCAACCGCTTTGCAGGTGAATTGCAAAAATATAACTCATACCCCCCTAAAATCTTGCCGATCTATTTGACTCCAGTGTCCAAAGGTCCCGTACCCCTCAGTCGACTGCGTGGCTTCTAAGTGGCTCGGACAGACGCCCGCACATCACCGCAGTGTTGGCCTCACTCCACTTCAGAACCGACTAATATTTCATGGGAAACTTTTGAGGGTGTCTCAGACTGGCCCTGAGTATGTCGAGAAATGGGGACCCCCTGTGAGCTAATCTGGACCCTAACATCCTTTGGCGGTTCCTGTAGTCAAGACTGAAATCTTGCCGATCTATTTGACTCCAGTGTCCAAAGGTCCCGTACCCCTCAGTCGACTGCGTGGCTTCTAACTGGCTCGGACAGACGCCCGCACATCACCCCAGTGTTGGCCTCACTCCACTTCAGAACCGACTAATATTTCATGGGAAACTTTTGAGGGTGTCTCAGACTGGCCCGATGTATGTTGAGAAATGGGGACCCCCTGTGAGCTAATCTGGACCCCAACATCCTTTAGCGGTTCCCACAGTCAAAACTAAAATCTTGGGGCAGCAGAACTTCTCCTTCAGGGCTTCGTTGACTCTGCAACAGAGGAGCTCTGGAATGCATAATGTACCTTTAAAACCCTATTTTTATAGCCTCACATCTACGTACTGTGATATGGTCCTGTTTCCCTACATTTTTCAGCTTCTGCTGGGATGACATCCAAGCAAATCTTCTGCTTCCTATCATCCATTTAGAGTCATTCCTAAATGCTAACATGCAGCAGCTTCAGTGGGAACTAACTGGTGGCACTGTTTCTGCCAACAGCATTAGCATGGAAGGAAGCATCTATACATATATCTTTGAAATAGCAGCTGTAGCTGCACTGTTCTGGTCAGGGAGGTAGAGCAACATTCATTAATAATCAGACCTCAGAGTGATCCTGGATGCTAAGCAGCTCTCAGGCGCTGCTGTGCGTGGGGGGAGATCTCCCCCAAACAAACATGTATGATTCAGCCTTTCCAAAGCTGCTCCTTTCAGAGGTGGGATGTCTGCTGCGGCGAGGAGGTGGAATACATTTCAAGACGAGGACGGCTCACTGAGGCAAACAAGGGCTGAGCGATCTGAAGCGGCTTGTTAACGGAAATCTAGCAATTTGTTTGGTGCTGATGGATCTCACGTTCCCTCTCCGCTGCTTTGCTCTGCTCTTATTGACAATGCTGCGGCCCGGCTCTCCTGGCACATGCACAAAATACGCTCCACGCTTCAACACAGACAATACTGAGTTTCACTGGAGGTTCTCGTTCATAGGAAATATTTCGTCCGTCTGTGACTTAAAAGGTGGACGGGTGGCGGCGCTGGGAGGGAAGGAAGAGCGGGCGCCGCGCTCCGTTCACCTCCGAACCTCGCCGTTAAAACGTGGCCTTGAGTTTCAACTGATGTTACGCTTCAGTCACGTGACCTGCCAGACGAAGTTTGCCAGTTTGGGAGTTCGACACGTGCACGGAACAAGGGCACAAGTGTTTCCAAGATGACTCCGACGGAGGGAAAGTGGCATTCAAAGGTGGTACTAATCAGACGGTTGCTTTAATTAAAATGTCAAGATGCCGCATTTCTCTGGAACAACAAGAGAGGAAGGGTCTGATCCGCTGCCATGACAGCAGCGGAGCTCATTATCCTCCGCACAAAAAGCGCCGCTCCTGGTGGTCACTCAGGAAAAGGCTTTGATGCTTCACTTGAACCCAAACTTGAGTCGTTCAGAACATTGGGATGAGCGAAGCAAAAGCTTCTACTCCAGACGAACAAACAAACAAAGGCACTGACTCGTGATTCACCCATTCATCTTCCGCGCTTGTCTGCGGTTTGGCTCGCTGACGTCCCAACCGGCCTCACCTGCCAAGCTTCCCGTCAACTCAAATGATCAGAACTCAGCCACAGAGGTGACGACTTGTTTATGTGGTGACGTACTCGTTTTATCAGTGCTGCCACGCGACTGGCGCGAAACACTCATCGCGGCACGCCGCCCATTTTTCACGCATTTCCAGCCAAATACATTTAAAAAGTCCCTCCGGTGGTCCCTGAAACAGTGTGTTTTTTCAGTGTTTTTCAAGTGTTTCAGTGGTGCAACGTTCTGGCAGAAAGAAACCCGGCATTCCTTCAGAGTTATAATCTTTTTTTTAGATGACATCTCATGTGATAGAACAAAGTGGCAACATGGAAACAAAGCGGAAAACAACACGCATCATGGCGGCGGACATGATGGCGGTTGTAGGCAAACCATATTAGCACATATTAGCTACATGACAGGAACACATCCTCTGCTCATGGAACCAAAGTGCCCGCATCTTAAAAGATCCCCAAGATGGCTTCATGTTGGAGCAAGATTTACTGCTCATGATTAACTAGCATTTTTATTGTCAATAACTCCCACCTTTGTTTCCTTGTTTCTCTGTTGGATCGCTTTGCCTACCCATGGCCCTGCTACCCCAGCGATGGATAGATGAGGCATCATGAAACAGTACTGCAGGGTTGATGAAACTAGATGGCGCTCTTGGTTTAGAAATGATGTGTAGTTTCATTGAACGAGTTGTTCAAGTCCAACCATTTTACAGCTGGTGGTCTCTCAAAATCAGGACTCTGTTTCATGAAACCTCATCAACCCTTCAGTACTGTGTCGTGAAACCTCATCTACCATCACTGGTAAATGCATGCTAAAATGCACATGAAGTTTCACGCCCAAGTGTTCTCAGAAGCTCTGGTGTTGTTTGCCTAAGCCTCAATAGCATCAAGTTCAAGTTTCCCTCAGTGTCTGAAGCAAACAATATACGTTTCCAAGCTTTGACTCTACATCCACCGCTGACCCACGCACTTTAAAGACAGAGATCAGTGGCCAAAAAATAGGCCAAAATAAGGAAAACCAGGATTAAAATAGACATACTAAAAACGAATAAAAGCCGAGACTAAAACCATAAAATACAGCGTGATAAAACAAGATACATTAAGGCATTTAAATTGGTCCTCAGTCCTTAAAAGCCAGCGTGTAAAGCTGCGTCTTTAACTTTAAAGTGCTCCGGTGTTTGCAGCGCTACCATTTGGAGGGAGACTTCCAGAGGCAAGGAAAGAAACGCCTGGTCCTCGGAGAGTTTAGGAGAGGCTGTGCAGAGCACCAGCTGGATCTGGAGGAGGAGCCCCTGACTCCCTGTGACACAGGGGGGGATAAGCTTGTCTGCCGGCGTGCAGCGCCGTTCTGGACCATGGAGGTCGGAGGTACTACTCCAGCCTATGTGAATCCGTGAAACACAACCAGACTGCACTCGGTTCTGAGGGGGTCGGCTATTATGGTTTTCAATGTGGGCCGTCAGTTGTCAGTCACCTCAGCAACATGTTGATGTTTGGTGTTAAAGTTTGGGGTTGAATCCATGACAGAAGCAGATTCATGTTCTCAACCACAGTCTGTGGGAGAGGAGCATGTGTCCTGTCCTCACTTCCCCAGTGTCCGGTTCCGTTTGGCCCGGCTCAGCTGCGGGGCTCACATCCAAATCAAGGAATCTCAGGGATCTTGATTCCTGTCCAGGAACTCTCCTTCAGTCACCATGTTTGCAAACCTGACACTCTGGAGAAGAGCTCTGCCCTGCTTGGTCCCAAGACTGCAGAGTAATTGTTGCTGCTTCTGAGCCTCACCAATGGCGTGTTTCTACCTTTCCTTATCAGAGGACTGACCGTGGTGAACATGAATGCTCGTGGTCATGAGCGGTTCATATCGAAGGACGCATCGTAGCTCACTTCTCATCCAGACCGGTGCCACCAGTCCTCATTCGCAGGATGTCTTCCGCTGGTTTCAACGGTGGTTGTTCTTCTCTGACAGTCAGGCAACTCTTGAAGTCCTGGGATGCCACTGGAATGGAGACAGTCATGAGACTGTGCTCAGGTCACAGGGGAACCACATGCTTCCCAAACTTCATCATAGATTAAAACCAGTCAAAAGTGAGCACTGAATCCTTGTTTTTTAATCTGATTCAAATATGGCTTTTCCTAACTTGCGGTTTGATGTGGCGCCATGCGACCATCCTATAGTTCTTCCCTCTGCGGAGGCTGTTTTCCATCACTGTATTTCCCCCTGACAGGCGCAGGCTGTTTGAGCATATGCTGAAACAACTGATGCTCATCATTTATTTCCGGGGAGAACAGTCAAAAAATCAATTTCCTACATCCCGAAATACTTTAGATATCAATTGTGTTGGAGTGGGGTGGGAAGTCGGGGGAGAACGGGGGTCGGGTGGAGGGGTGGGGGGACGCTACACTACCCTTGACTGATCTGGGGGCCCGAAGAAGCGACGCCTCTCATCCGCCGCAACTTTTCCAGTCGCTCATAAGTTCAGGGTTGACATCTAGTTTTGGTGTCAGCCACTGAAGGATTTTGCGCCAGATCCCTGCGATCCATCACAGAGGACAGATGCATTATAGAGGAAGTGGCGGATCCAATATCTTCCCCGGCAGCTGCCCCACAGACCAACATGCAGAGCAGCGACGGGACGTGCGACGGTTTGAGCTGTGGCTCGGCCGCGGTTTTATGTTTCATTTTTCAGTTCTGAGACGTAGATATGTGTGATGGAGGCAGAGTGAGAGCTGAAATGCCTGGTTTGAAAATGATGCTCTACTGTTCCTGGCATGCAGAGAAGAGCAGCGGCAGATGCTAAACTAAGTTTGGATTTTAAATATGAGAGAAGTGGACAGCGGGAAATTCATGGCACATTTTTGTCCCTTTCTTGACTCAGCCAAATCTAGTTTTCTTTTACAATTTAGTCCTCAATGAACCGACTGTTTTATGTCAACTGAGCATGTTGCCATCACTTTTTTAGTCATTTTTTTCACTTTATTTATTTATTTATCTATTTTTTCCTGAGCTTCTACGAGGATTTAAGGTGGGGAATTTGTCAGTTATTTAAATCCAATATTTTTTGTTTCTCTCTGAAGCACACATTGAATGTGGGCACTTGCTTTTGAATAGTTTTTATTGAGAGCACTGCTTCTGTTCTTGGTACAGATCACTGGATGCTAAGAACAGAATATATTCATATCAAATCTATTTCTCCCTTGACATCAGCATCAAATTGGCTTTTTGTCCATTCAAATCTGGACACAGTGAAGAGATAAATGAAAGCAGAAATGACCAGACGCTGCAGAGGCTCCGTCAGACGCATCACGGTGTGTAGTGGCCATTATTTTTGCATCTATTTCAGAAACAGGCGAACTGCCAGTCCACATCCCAGTCTTGCATTTCTTCACAGATCGTCTTGACTTGCCCAGTCTGCCTTATTCACGTTCCATTCCACAAGACGTGCGGCACCTATACACACACACACACACACACAGCGACACACACGGTCTCAGGTGAAATCGCTTGGCAGTAATCAAAGCTTGTTTCAGCCCAAAAGCTACTGGTCTCCGGGGAAACTCTGCTGTTCAAACGCTGCGGATTAAAGGATACTAATAGTGAGTGAGCTGATCAGCTTGACTAAAGGCCACCTATCATGTGTTTCTTTTCCATAGTCGGCAAGTCTCTCATTAGTTTGCAAAATGGCTGCCTCTCTGAAAAAGCTTTTTTCCTCGATTTGCAGTGACCATGGTTTTATTATGTATTTACTCACTGTTTTTTGTGTGTGTTTCTAAAAAACTAAGAATCGTGAAATAAATCGAGGACCTAAACTGGCCATATTTGTAGGTGTCTTTTTACATGTACATGTAAACGATGATGGAGCCACAACGCCTTCAGAACAACGGTCCCCTTTTAAATGTGAAATCTCTCCAGAGCGTGTTAAAAACGTATCTCAAACCTTGAAACAAGCGGATAACACCTCATGGAGGAGGACATGATTATGGTGGTTTTTGGCATGTTTTAAAAATTAAGAAAGAAATTCCAGAAAACTGAAGTCCGTTGCCCACAGAACTCACGGCGCGTATCCCGGTCGGGCATATGAAGAAGCGGACCGCTGCGGATTGGAGAAGGACTAGTATTTTTATTGTCACCAATTCAGTAAAAAACAAAACTTGCCTGATTTATTCTTTTACTATCGCTCCTTTAATGGTTATTTTATTTACTTTTTGCTGGAAACCTTGCTCATTGTATTTATTACCCTATATTATTGCCCTATTTGTATTTTGGGCATATTACATCCACAGCTGCAATGACCTCAGTCAGTGGCAGCTGCGATGAGGAGCTGCTACGACACGCACAGGGGACGAGAATAGGAGATTATTGGAGCTGGTCACATGACTGGCCACGCACCGTGATAGAAGCAATGGGATAAAGACTTTGTACACTCATGAACCCGAATGAAGCTGGACAACACCAAGTTAGTTTCCAGTCAGCGCCTCGCGTCCAAGTTAATCTGTGTACCAACGAGCAAATGGACTCGAGTGCATCACCTGTGCTACTCGGCTGAGATGCATTTTCTCAACATCAGAACTAATTTCAAAGCTAAACAGATGGTCCTTCCTGCTGGCAACATGTGTGAGTCAATAGCGTTCAGCGCGTTCATTTATTAGCGTAAGGAGGAGAGACAGAAGCGCGTCCTACCTTCCCTCATACCAGTTCAGTCCATGCCTCAGTTTAACTTTGCGCTTTGCAAGGGAGTAATGCTAATCATCTTAATGCCCCAGAATGCATTGTAATATCCTGCGAGTCCATGTTTTAGAGCCAAACTCAGCCAGCTCTGTCTGATATGACTGATGATGCCACACTTGATCGACGAGGTGTCACTCCAGTTTGGACGTCCCTGATCGAGGTCTCCCCTCCGAAAATAAGCACAAAATCTTTATGACAACGTAATTAGAGCGCGAAATCTGAGCGAGGGAAAATGCTGATTTTAAAAGACAGACAGACTTTTCACTGCAAAAAGCAGATGTTGAAAGCAATAATGCAAACAGTCCCAGCTGTTTCTTCTTTGAGTCAAATCGCAGACGATCATTCTTCACTGGAAATTCATGCAAAAAGCAGCTGCAGAGTTGTCAGATGAACTGAGTGACTTGTCTTGCTGCTGGTGTTGTTTTCTTTTTTTTGGACTGTTGTAGCAGGAAGGCAATGGAACTACAGTGGTACAGACTATTGTTTAATGCTCATGAGATCATCTGTTTTATTTCACCTGTTATTTTTAAGGTGAGTTTCCAGGCAGGGCCATGAATTATAGCAACCCATCCTCACTCCCATGGTGTGACACATTGGGAAAGTGGACTTTTGCTTCCTATACTGACGCTGACGCTTTCAACTGAAGCACATGATCCGCCTTCTGCCGCTTCACGCAAAAGAAACACATGGAGGAAGGAATTTTTTTTGACTCCAGTGAAACGTGGAAGGCTGGCTATGCCGTCAGTATCGGACACAAAAGTCCACTTTCCCAACCTCCAAGTATATTACACCATGAGAGTGGGACTGGCTTGATGGTATTGTTGAAACTCTCGGTTAAACTTCTTGAAGTCAGTCCCTGAATAAAGTTCACTGGCTGGAAATAAAATAGGTGTTAAAAGGGAAGAGAACAGAAAAGAGACTTGTGAGATATTGTCACCTTTTTTTTTGTTGCCATTAATTCCCAGACGACTTTCTGCTGAGATGAACCGTGGAAGACATATTTGAATAAAGATCAGACAGCACAGTCGACTCATCATGAATGAATCTACAAACAAGATTATTTATTCGGTGGTTTTTGATGAATCCGATTTAGCATCGTGCTCACAGGATGATCAGAGGGTGGAATAAATGCGCCGGCGAGAGTTGGAATCTCATCTTTAATCATCCGACATGGCTGTGAAAGTGTCTTTTGCGCTGTCGGGAAACGCTGCTGTTGCAAGTCAGCACACGCAGACACAAGTTCTCATTCTGAGTTGGTGAGATCGGAAGAGGTTTTGCCAGTTGGCAAGGTGCCATGAGCCATTCGGGGATCTTGCCACTGAGATGCTCCAACTAAGCCAGGTCTCTACACCGTCGCTGTTGCAAGACAGCACCAAACCCAGGCCCCTTCTGACCGGTCACCGAACACCGCCATCATGCTGCTAGCATGACTAGCATGGTTAGCATTCTGCTCGCTGTCACTGCTTGAAATTCCGGCGCTGGAAGTGCAAGTTTGTGAATTGAAATTTTTTATTTTTTATTATTAAAATACTCCACATTTAACATCTGGAAATTGTATGTTTTTATCTGATATAGTTTTTTGATCCATCATTATTGAAACCATAATCATTTCCAGCTCCTCTAATATATTTGACATGAGCAATGCATTGCTTTCGATACATTACAGAATGTATGGGAAACGTTTCTCCTTATATTTGTTTCACATAGATTTAAAAGGAGCAGGAACTTTTTCACACTTTTGCTGAACAAGACGCAACAGACCAGGCAGCGACAGACTTCACGCGCACCAGACAACGTCACAGTGAACACTCTTACGAACTTTTGGTTTCAGCACCGAAATGTCCGAACCACATCAGGCAGGCGCACCAGATCAGGCAGTGACAGACTCTACTGTGGCGACATGACAACATAATTACGCAAGAAACGCTTGTGTGCACCAGACAACGTCTCAGTGAACACTCTTACGAACTTTCGGTTCCAGCACCGAAATGTCCAGACCACTTCAGGCAGGAGGACCATGTCAGGCAGTGACAGACTCCACTGTGGCGACATGACAACATAATTACGCAAGAAACGCTTGCGCGCACCAGACAACGTCTCAGTGAACACTCTTACGAACTTTCGGTTCCAGCACCGAAATTTTTTGACCAACTCGGGCAGGCGCACCAGATCAGGCAGTGACAGACTCTACTGTGGCGACATGACAACATCATTATGCGAGAAACGCTTGCGCGCACCAGACAACGTCTCAGTGAACACTCTTACGAACTTTCGGTTCCAGCACCGAAATTTCCAGACCACTTAGGGCAGGTGCACCAGATCAGGCAGTGACACTTGCCATTTTTTAAGGCCTCCTTTCTGTCTGTCTTTCCAGCATTGATCCGCCAAACTTGACTCCCGTCCATGTTCACCAAGGTTTGCTCCGCCCCCTTCCGCCCAATTATCCACCCATTAGCCTCCCCCCGCGTTCTCCCTTCCCTCCCCCGCCTTCACAGCCTGACAATTGAATATACGGCATCACTTCATAAAATCTGACATTGTGCTGACTCGCCTTGTATGAGTTACACACTCGCCTGGCGCTCCTCTCCGCCATGAGCGCGCGCGTCCCTCCTGAGCTCCGCTCACACAATTAGCCAATGCTACTTCTTCCGTAATAAGATTTGACAGCTTATCTGCCACTGCTGAAGCCTCGGTAACAGAATGAATGAGTCAATATTTCATCTTAGTTTTAAGGTCTGCTGGGACGATAAAAACACATTTAATGATATCATCAGTGTCCTTGTTAATTTTCTTAGCGGAGCTAAAGGGAGTTATTGTCTGCGTTGCTATTCATTTGTTATGATTGATTTAATTAGGGTGATTATGACTGGGACGGGGGGCTCCCGCCTCCTCTGTCACCAGTATTTACTGCGTGAGAATCTTCAAGTCAGACTCACAATGAAAGCAAGTGTTGACTTGGCGCATCACCGTGACAGCGCCGCGGTTAGACGCTGGACTGGGTTTTTTTTTTTTTATCCAAAATGCTTCTTCCATCCAGCAGTGTGTGAATCCAGAAGAGATGCAGAACCAGAACCTCCTCATCCGTCAAGGTTTCAGTCAGTTGGAGTTGAGGATTGTGGCGTGCGTATTCAAACCTTTGATATCGGTTTCGAGCGGCGGCAGAGGTGAAATGTGCTTGTTCACTGATCTGATATTACCTGGGTGATATAAGCAGCGCAGGCTTCAGTGATGCAATAACTCTTTGTTTTTTGTAAACTTCACCCACCATGGAGATGGACGATGGGGAAGCGTCCGTCTGCTGAGCCTGATGAGGCAACAGTAACCTATTTTACACTCCGTTTTCCCTGCTGGAGCATCAACGTCAAACGCCCCATGTTTCAGCCGTTGCATCAGGTGAGGCCGAGAAAAGTTTGGTCCGAGTTTTACATGGAAAATACGAGCCATTCCTCCAAATGTTTTTACATAAACACGCTCAGCCATGCGGAGAAGACACCTGAGAAGAAGAGGAATTTCCTGCTTCAGTCTTCCTCACATGTCCGTTGGTCGTTCAAAGCTGGTGGCACCAGTTTATGCAACATGGCAGGAGGTATTAGGGGCTGTAGTTGAGCTGCTGGTTCCCCTCTGGTTGCTCTCCGTGAAGCTAAAGAAGACAATGATCTGCAAATGTCTCAAACCTCTTTGCTATAGACAGATTTTTTTCATCATATTCAACCACCCTATTCCAACAGATCGTGTTGTTTCCACGGATTTAATACCCTTCGTGCCGCTTCCATGGAGGCAGCTGGAGCTCTCATTGTCTTCTCACAGTTTTAAAGGATTCCTGCTTTGTGCCAGTAATCGGCGTGGCCATTCTCACTTGAGGCCTTGCCTCTACAAGGCTTTTCACTGGATTTTTCCTCCTTAGATTCATCGTCTTTAAACCCTGGAGATGGTTTTCAGCGGAAATTCTGGGTGTTTTCTGGCCAGACAACCATGTCATCATCGATGTTCCCCAGTTCTCATGTTCCCTTTCATTTTCAGTTTCGAGACCACACGTTATCGAACCTAAATATTGACTGTGGTCAAGAGGACTTTGTGGCTTCTCCCACTAGGTACAGTAGGTGGATGAATGTCGGAGAATATTGGAAACTACAGTGGGAATGTATCGAGAGCTAAAAATGATTTTGACGTCGCCGTCTTTGATCTTTCTGAGGCGCTGTCCACCTGTGAATTTTGCTCTCTGAAAAAGGGCTGAATCTGCGGCCTGGCTGCACGAAACGTGTTGCATCCTCCGCTCCGCATCGTAGTACAACAGGTTGTTGCACAATCTGTAGCTTTTGTAGATTCAATTGTGTTTGGTGTGAACATACAGTATTTGAATAGAATCACATTTCCCTTCCCGTGACACAGTTGCCTTCAGGTATCACTCTAGAAATGGATGTCCTCTGGTAGCACTTCGTATGATCATGTGCTTCACTCGCTTGAAGCACCGCGAGGGCACTGTATATATGGAGTAACATCACTAGGCACATAACAGCAAGAGTGTATGATGGGCGCTGATGCCACCTTAAGACAGTCAATATCCGATGCACCAGCAGTGAGAATGTGTTGTTCTAGATCTTGGCACTTCCCATATGACTGGATTGGTTGACCAGATACTAAAATAATGAGAAGGGCCCCAGTCATCCCTTCTTCTCTTGTTGTTATAGTGGCTGAACAGGATGGATAACTTGGACTGAAGTCAGGGAAACTGTGCTTCGTGGTCAATGTATGTCGACCTTTGATGTCAGAGAGTCAAAGTCCTTCTTCGAAACAGCCACATCCAGTTCGCGATCCACAGGTTCCCGGCTCCTGGTCTGGGTCTTTATCTCGGCCCCTCGCTGGTCCTGGTGTCTGTAAGCTCCAGTCTCGACACGGTCCTGACTGCAACACGAGTAACCCACTCACTAGCTGTGATCCGAGAAACGTGTGTGAAATCTGGTTTGCTTTGTGGAAGCTGTTGGGTCATCAGCGTTTCGGGCAGATTTTGTTGTCCCGCTTCCAAGTGTGCGTGTGCGTGCGCGAGTGTGTTCAATCCAGGTGCTAAATATCCCTTTCAAATCAGACAAATGGGTCAGCTCATTGTTCCGGGGGAGTATTTTTACCCTGGTTCTGAGAAGCATGTAATTCACCGTGATGGTTCAGCGCAGGACATGTCACCGCGTACCAGATTGGAGCGCGAAGACACGCTGCAAACATTAACCCGCCCCAGAAGCAAATCAATTCCGTGCTGAAAACAGGATCCTAAATGTCTTCATTGCAATAATAGATCACAGTGTGTCTGGATGGTGCGGCAGATAGGACGCAGACAGGACTGTGTTTGCTTTGAGAGGGCCGACTCAGCAGTCGTCTTGTTTCAGGCTCCCCCCGCTTCTCCTCCCCAGACTCCCAGACTCAGAGTCATGTTCTTAATGTTCTTTTGCTCTTAAAGATATTTCCTTTTGTGAAAAACAAACCAGGTCAGAGACGGCTCAACATATCTGCCTCTCCTGATGGCCGTGTTTTGTTTTGGCCTGAAGGTAAACCATTCCTAGCACAGCACCTTCTGAAGGAATTATAATGAAGCAAGAGGGGAGGAAATTAGCGGCACCAGAGAGGCGCGGCGTCGGACTATTCTCTTTGAGACGAGCACATTTCTCCTCAGCAATTACTGCAAATTAATTTAAGTGAGAAGCAGTAACATCGAAGTGATCAATTTTGTGTCCTGATGAGGAACATTACTTACGTGGAAGTTCCAGGTGACGTTCCTTTGATGTCTGCACAATGCTCCCTGCACTCCACATAAGAGTCTATTGAACACAATATGTCATGACGCACTTACAGTTCGTCTGTCATTTGATATATTTTATTATTTAGTATTTTCACCTCTCCTCAACTTTTTGAGTTTTAACTATATATATCATTTCAATTCTCTGGTTAACAAGGTGATTTGTGCCGACGTAGCGATGGGTTGGTGAGGCTTCATGAAACATTGACTAGATGGCAGCCTCTGCTCTAAAATATTTGGTGTCAAATAACCATTTCAATAAAACCTCAAATCACTTGTAAAATGAGAGCACCACCTTCTGATTTCTGAGAATGAATAGGGTGTTTCATGAAGCCTCATCGGCCCATCACCAGGAAGAGAGGTAAGCGTTAAGGAAGGACTGGAAGAAAAATAATAAATAGAATGTAGGAAAAACAAAATACAACAAACAGCCAGTAGAGCATGGATACTGGATTTAAAAAAGCAAGGATGGTATGGAGCTCTGGTGGATTCATGAGGCTTCATGAAACACTGCCCTTATTTTCTGAGCCCACTAGCTCTGTGCTCTAAAACCTTTGGATTTGAACCACCGCCTCAATGAAACCCCACATCCGTTTAAAAGCAAGAGCGCCACCTACTGAGCTCTGAAAATGAGATCACTGTTTCATGAAGCCTCATCACTAATATTAGAACATTTTACTGTTTAAAAAAATCTTCATTGAGATCTAGTTGATCTGGAACTACAGACCTTTAGATTCGATGAGTGTCAGAAAGAGACGAGTTCTGATTCTCTCACTATAATATTGAGAGTATTGAGTCTCTCCCAACTCTTGAATGAACCTGATCTAGTTCCCATTATATGCATTTTCCAACTCCAGCATTTTGACACCTCCTTATTGTGGTGTCTGGTGCGAATGGGTTTACAGTAATCTATAAATAAAAACCTATTTTAGCCCATAGAAGCCGATCACATGAGAGAGATGATGCAGGAAACACAGATTGCTGACATCAGCATGAATGGCTTCTTTGTAAACACAGCATGAATCATTCCATCCCGTCTCATCGGAACACTTTGGTGTCAAATCACGGCGGAATCAGCGCTCCATAATCCAGACGTTAAGTGAAGGTGCTTCTCCGGAGTGAAGCTTGCGGCCGCTAACTCGGCATGATAGGACTCATTTGGATTCTTAAGGAGCCAGAATTGGACAAATAAACAAACTCCTGATGAGTTCTGAACCAACACCGAGGACTGAGGAGTCTAGTCAGCTGGCTGCTGGGGAAACCACAGAACTTGACAGGTTCGCTCCCCTGGCTTGCATCTTGTGTGTTCTCCGACACCGCCATTATATTCCAGTCACATTCGGGCAAAATAATGGTTCGAGACCGGAGCGACGTGCCATGTGCTCCAACGACAAGACGCGGATGTTCACCCTGCCGGCGAAGCCGAGGTAAATCAGTGGACGAGATTATCCAGCAGAGGCAGGAGAAGAGGCATTTCATCAATTGGAGATCAGTGCTTGGTATTGATTCCACCAGCCACGGATGTTTGACATTACGGAATCCTCTCTGCTTTTGGCGACTCTCGCTCAATCCCCATTTCCATAGAGATGACAGCTCTGAGCCATGAAGGTCAGGTGACACCCCGAGCAGCATTGTTTTTCTCAGTCAACTGCCCTCCATTTTCAAGTCTGTGTTCACCGCGCTCTCCAGGCTTGAGAGCAGGTCTTCCATTTTAACGGATTCGGAGCAGGTTCTGGACCTTCACTGATTACAGGTCTGGTGTGAAAGCTAATCTGAGTGATTATCGGACTTACAGACGGTCAGTATGGATCCCCGATCGCCTCGTCTGGACCAAAATGCCACTCGGGTCTTAGTTAAATTTGAGAAATGTCACTCATCCACCCTCTTCACTGTAACCTTGGTATCACGGATGCCAGTGTTTTAAATGCTTGGGGAATCCCTCATCCAACCTGCTCACATTTCAGATGGATGATCGGACTGGTTACAGCAGGTGTGAATCAGGTGGTTCAGTTCTTCAGACGGTGGATCAGTGCACCAGTCCTCAGCATGTGCGGCACTCTGTAAGTGTTTTATAGACACGGTCAGAGAGAAAAGCCTATTGTTGCCCTATTGTTTTTGTCTTAATTTCTTTTTTTTTTTTGCTTTTGAGTCACCTGTAATGCAGTACCAGTCTAGGACAGTAGGTGCCAGTATGGACACAATATAGGAGGATCCGGTTCGCTCTGTGTGATCTTTGCGACACACGAACTACGGCAATACGGCTGTTCGGAGCGAACTCCTGTAGCTAAATTGTGTCGTCTGTTTTGCAGTACTCCAATAAAGAGACGTTGTGGAAGAACGCTGTGTTATTCCTGGAGCAAGTGCAACATATGCCAGCAGTGCAGCATCAGTAGTTTTCACTTCGTAAATGTAGAATTGTGACATTAAATCAGTCGAATGTTGGACCTCAGACGTCTCTCACTGACACGTGATCGTGCAAGAGCTAGTGTATGTAACTGATCACATGAAGCAGCCTTCAGTATTTACCATGTGATGGGTAGATGAGGTTTCATGACACAGTATTGAAGGGTAGATGAGGTTTCATGACACAGTATTGAAGGGTGGATGAGGTTTCATGACACAGTATTGAAGGGTAGATGAGGTTTCATGACACAGTATTGAAGGGTAGATGAGGTTTCATGACACAGTATTGAAGGGTGGATGAGGTTTCATGACACAGTATTGAAGGGCAGATGAGGCTTCATGACACAATATTGAAGGGTAGATGAGGTTTCATGACACAGTATTGAAGGGTAGATGAGGTTTCATGACAGTATTGAAGGGTAGATAAGGTTTCATGAAACAGTGTCCTGATTTTCAGAGGCCACCAGATGGCACTGTCTGGTGTAAGATTTTTAGACTTGAACTGCTACTTCAATCCAAGCATCATTTCTAAACAAGAGCGCCATCTAGTGTCCAATGAAAATCAGTCCAACCCTGCAATACAGCTTCATCTACACATCGCTATTTACGCTTCCTGTCATGCCAACTTCTTTTCCTGGTTTCATACCTTAAGTTGACTTTTCTACTGCACAAGCAAACAAAGAGCTCTGGTTTCAGATCGGCAAAATATCGGTATCGGCTGATATACGAATTAAGGCATCGGATCAGATGTGGTAAAAAAAAAAGTAGATCACTGTAAGAAAGATCTGTAAGAAATCTACCATCCGGTCACGTCCACGACACTGTTATTGAGGTCAGATGTTTCAAACCAGTTCAGTTTGGATCACATTAGCTGTGTGTGATCGTGATTCAGCAGTTCAGAAAATGGTGCGTCAATGTTCTGAGGCTCACTGTTATTTCCTGACTCCCTCTGGTGATATGCTAAAGCAGAATGGCTGTTTCTGGCAAAGACCTGATCGGGACCCCAGACTTTTATCATAGGCATGAATTACTATTATTACGATTATTATTGTACTTTTACTTCTCGGACGACTGCCGGAAATTCTCTACACACAAGCTTCAATGGAAGAGATCGGCTGAATTTCGGACAAAGACATGAGTGACGGAGGTTTGGACGGTAGGATGAGGCCAGGCCTATCAACCCCTCTCTAAGTTTGGTTTTGCTGGTCTGCTGAGAATAATTGGCTGAGAATAAAAACAAAATATTTACCTCAGTCATTTGCCACAGGCAGAAAATGGGAGACCAGGTCGATCCCGAGCTGTTGAGGTAAGCAAACACCCTGTCAAAGCTCAGTCCAAAGCTCAGAGGCGGCAGCCGGCACGCTTCTCTGCCAGCTCCCAATTCTTTCCTTCGCTTCCCTCTTTTGAGAAGTGAGTCCTTTCTCTCAGAATAAGCAATAAAACACTTGAAACAGTACTTTGCTCACACTCTCTTGTGAATATCACGGAGGTAATGGAAATCAATAAAACATTTTGTTGAATTAATATCAAGGATCTTATTAATATTACATGCAGGACGAAGGCTAATGTGGGAATAAAACATGACCCAGAGGTGGGAAACTCAAATCCTATTTGTTTCTTCAAAGTAAATCCCAAAGAAACCTTGGTTACACATAAATAAAGCAAAGGAATAATGGTCTTTTTATTCACTTCCCTGCTCATTGTTTCTGTCCATGGACCCTCACTCCTACTCAGAACCAGAACCATTTTCACATGGTTTCTGCAGCAGGTATCTTAGCGTAAGAGCTACTTGTGTTAGTACATTGAGCTTTGGGATGTGTGTGACTATGACCCGGAAAAGCACTCAGGGAGCACAAACCTCTGCCGTATGGCGATTTCCAGTCAGTATTATTGCCCTGTATTTATTTGATGCCTACAATTAGATACTTCAAGTAGCGTTTCTTTGTTAGCGTCACGGATCACATGCTTCCATGCGTTCTGTACCTTGGTATTGCTGTTCACCAATACAGCCACCAGGAGGCGCAGCCCAGAGTGAAAAAAAGTCATGATTTCTATTGAGAACAGCAGCGCTGCTTGTATATGAGTGAATTTGCTTTCCTGTCGAGCTTCTTTTTTTTTTATTACAATTGGAAATCGGCCCCTCTCAGTTTACAACTCTCCTTGTGACTTCACCTTATTATGGCAAATGATTTACCAGACAGGGCCAGTGGGCTCACTTACAAGCTCTGGAATTCATTTCATCAATTTTTATTCAACAGTTACTGCTCTTATTATCATTGATTTGTGATAGCTATTATTATGATTATTTGTTTATGAAAATATTAGTTTGACTGGGCCCTTCATCTTCTGGGAGGTGTTTCTTGCAGATTTCCAACTCGCTTCTGAGGGCTGGCGAGGTTCTTTCCAGACTCCTACTGTTGGGTCAGAAGAAAAATGTTGGCAAATTTGAGCCAGCAAACCAAATCTGTAGCTGATGCACACCTCAATGCATTTGAGTTGCTGTAGAGGAGGAGGAGCTGACTTTGAGAAAGTGGTGGTTGTCTTCCCAGGTCATGAATGCAGGATGGATTTTGGCTCCAGATTAACTGAATCTCAGGTACAGCAGTTGTGTTTCTCCTGTTGTGGTAGGATCCCAGAGGAGGATTAAGTCCAGTTTCCAAACGCACAGCCCACCACATTAATATCAATTATGAATATTTTGTCCTTGTCACCGGTATTGAGTGTGATCTATCTCTAATTGACTCTCATTAACTGACTAAATTAATCATTCCTGGATCACAAAATATAGACAGACTCATTCACAACGTTGCGGCACTTATTTACAAAGAAACATTTCCGACTTTCCTGACGTGCACAGTTGAAAATGTTGAACTCTTTTTCTGCACAATGTGTTGAGCGAATCTGAGAAATGTCATGGTGACTCAGGGGAACGGACTCAAGTGCTAAAATCGTGTGCTAAAATACAAATACGCAAAATCATAAACACGAACAGGAACAAGGGAGTCGCCACCAAAACGCAGAGCGAAGAAGACAACACACAGGGACGGGGGAAAAACAGAAAACAGGTGAATCAAACTCACTAATAAACTCACTCAAACAAAAAGCAATCAGTGGTGGAATAAAACTCACACACACACAAGGAAGGAAACTAACAGGAGAAAAACAAAAGGTGGGTTACAAAAACACTCACGCGCTGTACAAGCAAGCAGAGAGAAACAGAAAACAAAACAAGGAAACCAGCTAACAAGAAGAAAAGTCGTGCTAACAGAGAACAAAGTCACGAGTCACGAGATCTTTACTGTAGGAACACGAAGTAACCATCTGGCAACACAGTCCGGCAAATCCGTGGATTGCCACCAGCTGCGTTGCCGAAGAGGGAGAGACAGAAAACAGAAAACACACAAGCAGGGAACAACAAGATAAAAGCGCAGAACAAGGACATGAGAAACTCTAAATATCTAGTTTGAAATCACAATATATCACTGACAGATGATCGACTCCCCGTTCATGAATCAATGCAACTTGACGTGGGATTGAGTTCTATATTTGGCGCAAGTTATGTCAGTTTTGCTGTTGAGATGACCGTTTATGAGGAAACCAGTAATCAAAAGTACTTCTGTCAAAATGTCAAAATATTCTAGACTTTGCGTTTAACTTTGAAACATAAACAACATGCCACCCCTAACCTTAGAAGAGAGTGTCGCCGCATTGAACTATCGTGTGGTGACGCTTTTGGTATGTCAACTGGATTATCTAGGTCCAGCAGCTAAGACCCACTGAGAAATTCCACCGTCTCTCCCACAGTCAGACTGAGCTGTTTCTGAGCTGCATTCACATTGAAAGCCAGGGCAATAACTCAGCACGGAATGTGATGATGGCGGGAACTGACTGTGCTCCCCGGAGATACCGAATCATTAAAAAAGTTCCTGATGTGAGCAGCGTAGGGCGCCTTAAAAGCAGCTTTAACTTGGGTCATGGAAGGGAGTTGTAGGTCCCAATTTCCATGTTGACTGCACATGCAGTGACAACTCACGCAGAGCAGTTGCATAAACTGATTCATGTTGGAGGAAACTGCAGTCTACAGGGACCTGCAGTCTACAGTAAGTGATGACACCGCAGAACCCTCTTGTAGTTGCCTCTCCGTGTAAAGCCATGGCCTTTCTGCCAGTGGTATTTGGTGAAATACTTTTGGAGAGTGTTGACTCTCAGATATTCTCACATCAGTATTCAGTTTTGGCGCTTGCTCCAATGAATCCTCTTTGAAAGCTCGCCGGTCTCATCCCAGTGTCATTGACACAATGTCATCTCCTAACATCATAGTCTGCGGAGACACCTGTCTGACCTCATCTGTCAAACTGTCCATCACCGCCACAAACAAGAAGTGGCTGAGAAACGGAGGCTTTCTTTTGGAAATTAGTCATCTGACTGTCACAGCGCTGCACCGGCGAAGACCACGGCGCCGCGGCGCTGCGCAACCGTCCTGTCAATTTGCATCGCGCGTCTCAGCGGCTGAGAGAATCGTTCGCAGGTGAAAGCAACTCATTATTCATAACTTTAAACCTTTTTTGTTTGTCTTTTTGCTCCACCAGCATTTCAATCTGCAAATCTTTCCCAAGGTGAAGCAAACAAGCGCTGGCTTATGGCGGCGGAAGCGCTTCATCATGTTTGTCAGTTGTTGTCCACTGAGGCAGCTGGCTGTGGCTCTTTCTAATTTACTGACAATTACTGCCAACGATACTGTAAAGGGCCCTGAAGCTGCGAGTCTGCGGAGGCTCGCCACTCGTTTTCCAGTGAACGTGCCCAAAAGATGCTGATGGTGGGGGTTTTCAGCCTCATGAATTCCTCCGCTGATAGTTGAGCTGGACCTCTTTCATTTCCTCCAATCTGTTGTGACGGCCACAGTTAGACTAAAGACCATCTGGGGCCGTTCTGGGCCGCGAGACGTATTTCTTCTGCTGGTTATTGCACGAGTCTTTTTATCGACTGAAGAAGATCCAATAACAAGCGCACTGAACCGCCGATTATTTCACTTCGCTATATCGTCCACTGCAAATATACTGGGAGAAGAATTTTTCTAATATTAACCAGAAAAAAAAAATTAACTTCTTGACATCTCAAAATTGCTCCCATTAATCTTTGCTGATGGGGACGCCGCAAACACAGGTCCCATTTGCAAGAATCAATGCTGAGAATCGGCAGGAAAAAAAAAAGGGTCTTCTAAACATGGCTCAGCCTCAGAGCTCGTCTCTGATCCGTGAACTTCTCACCCTGTTATGCAAAGTGAGTCCAGTCGCTCTGCAAAAGCTTCTCATTTGGCTGCTGGTGCTGGTCATGACAATGATTTGCTCTTTTATTGCGGAGAGCAGGAGAGAATATCAAGAAACGCAGGCCGGCGGTGAACTGTGGACCTGACTAACTCAATATACAAGGCTCCTAACCAACATGTGTTTTTTAAAATTCCCTTCCCTGCTTTGCATCAGCAAGATGATGTGCTTTTTCCACCCTGGATTAAAGGTCACCGTGCGAAAATAGACAAGATGGAGATGAGTCAGGGAGGAAAGTTTGCTTGCTAAACAGTCATTTAAAGTTAATTTGTTTGAAGTGTTCGATGTTTAGTAATGCAAGAATGGATCAGTTCCATTTTTCCTTTTGTGTTCTAAAAGCTGTACTTTTACAACCTCCTGAATCATCGTTCAGATATGAATGATTAATATTGAAAATACCCTGAAGTATATGCAGTACATTCATCTCCAGCATATGAACCAGGCGCAGCTCACGCAGATATAAAGTTCGGCTTAAAACTCCAAAGAGGTTCACAGTTTTCGCTGCAGACCAAAACAAAAGCTGAAGTGAAAGGTGCATGTTTCAGGCTGGGGTCGGGTTCAGTTGCAAATATGTTTGGATTATGAGATTTAGTTGAATCGAGGAGGTGTAAATCGCATTAGCTGTCGGAGCAAGCTGCATCCCACGAAAAACCAAGAAAGGACGTGTGCCAAAGAAAGAAAGACAATGCTTAGATGAGAGATATATATATAAAAGACAATTTCCCATGACATAACAAGCTGATAATGCAAACAGAAGGCTGTAAATAGTTTGGTTGAACACTCATTGCAAACTGCAATTCGATTAAAGAACCAAAAACGCTGTTTGCAGACTGTGGATCGCACTGTAGCGTTGCCATGTTGCCAGTTGGAACTGAACTAAATACTTGACACCGTGGTCAAGAAAGAATCCTCAAATGAAGAGGAAACAAACTGCTGTTCGGTCACCTGCCGACCGGGCAGCAAGCCGCGGAGTCTGCGTTGTCACCGCAGGAGAGGAGGATTGTGTGCTGTTCAGCGCTTTGAGAATGGTGGAGTGGATTGCCGGAATTTTGCCAGCGTCTAGCAGAAGTCACTGAACCTACGTGGTTCATTTTTGTACTTAAACACATTCTATTACGTCTAGTTGTTGATGAGAAGCGAGAGCTCCGCCCACAGAGTCGATCTCCTGGAGGAGACGAGAAGCAGCAGCTGAGACCGGCTGAGGTGTCGGAACTTGGGACACGCGGGTGAAAACAGCACATTTTGAGCGCTTTAATGCCAATAAAAGATGTGATGATTCTAGTTCACAACGTTGCCCACTTTGTTTCATTAGTCAGTCTCCATGTCCGTTTTCCAGACTAGTCTCGAAGTGATCCTCATGCAGTTTTAGGACTTTCTACGGCGCAGACAGCACCACTGCACCTGAGGCTTACAGACCGCTGTGGCTCATCTAGTAGTCAGGAATTTACCTTCATGAAAACTAGCACAGCAATACATCTGCTGGTGGAGCACCAGACACGGCCGTCCCATTTAAAATCCAGCTGTTTGCAGATTGTTTGCGACTCTCAGAAACGGTATAGCAATAATTATTGTTTTTTTGTAAAGGTTTGTTGCACTGAAATCCTGGAGGAGAACAATGTATATGTAGTTTAAGGAAGCTAAAGAGCATGTTTGGCATAGGAGACGTCCACATTTAACACACTGAACAAAGGAAGGGATTGTGGGACTTTGAGCGTGGGGTGTTGCTAATCTACCCACCACCCCTCAGTTTCCATTTCACATCAATTTACTATTCATCCACCAAATCTTTTCGCTTTACATCGTGGGATGTGAATGGTGTTCCAGTAAATTCATGCGCCGGATCAGAAATAGTACAATTGAATCAAATATGAGGGACACTTCCCAGGGATTCCTTTCGATTTAAGACTGTACACATTCCTCCCCTGCTCCCTGAAAACTCCCCGCTGTGTCGCCCGTGAAAGAGCAGATTAGCTTAGCTTTAGCGTCTTCTCCGATGTGGCGGTCAGATTAGCCTGTACAGCTCTGTTTCGAGTGGAGACTGGATCTATGTTTATGAACGTGATTCACCAGGTATTTCAATGAAAATGCATTGGTTACCTGATAATGTATCCAGAGAGTCCATTGACTACTAAGCGCGTGTAGTTGTTCTGGAACTGTTTCGCCGCAGACTTGCTTCAACACACCTTCCATATCATAGGGGTTTTTTTTCTTTTGTGTCAAACCCGCCCCCCACAAATCCTGTAAACCGTCGTAATCCCAGTTATATTTAGCAGAATAGAAAATTCTGCAGCTTGATCTACAGTGGTCTGAAGTGGACAAAAAGAACAATAACATAGAAACGGTGGACATAGAACGGACATAGAAAAATAAAATTACGTTTATCTTAAAAATGTAATAAACCTGGGTTGCAGATGCTTTTATAGTGGCCTACTCTAAAGTAAAACCCACACCACTCTTCTAATGGTTTTTATCCGCCCATTTCTCAAAACAAAATGATGCCCTTGTCGTCCAAACCGCCTAACATCAAATAAAAAGAAAGAAAGAAAGGTTAGTCTGAGATTTGTTTGGACTTAACACTGCGCTTCAGTCTCTGACCTAATGACAAAATCCACCCAGCGCTGGATTCATATGAAGTAAAAAGGCTTTTATTTTGTAGTCTTTTCAAGCAGAGCCTGTTGAGTCTTTCAGGCTTTCAACTTCAGAATCCAAAACACCATTCAAGCTGCCCTTGACAGGTTGGTTTTCTGCTTTAAATGAACCAGATTTACTGCAATCAAAGTCTTCTTATGTGTCTCGGCCAATAACTTCCAATGCATTTCAGTCCATCCTAAATACAATGAAAATAAAAGTAGCTGTGTGCTGTAGTGCGGTGGGCTGCTGCAGAGGAAGACTGAGCCTCGGCACTGAAGGTGTTTGCAGAAAAAACATGCTGTTATTTTAGCCTCTGCTGCGTCTGCTCGTATTATATTCCAAACCTGAATAATCTTGAGCCTAATATCCCTAATAAAAGCAGCACGCGTTGATGTTTGAACATGGTTTTGTTTTCCGTCTGACTGCCACATGAGTCTCCCAGGAAAGATCTGTCATTCCGCGCTCTAGTCACATCCTCCTGACACAATCAACCTCTGATTCAGTTGCAAAAAGGACTGAAGAATGCTAATTATTTTACCTTATTTTCATGTGCAGGTCTGTAATTTAGTCACTGTGACTCATCCATAGTGATGCATTCAGAGTGGCGCGGCGCTCTGTAGTAATCAGGGAGTCATTTCCGCCGCGGAGCTGTTGTCGTGTTTTATACTGACAACAGGTTGTTATTTCATCGAACAGCTGTCTCCCTGCAACACAAAGACGCTCTGTCTGCTCCATACTGGCAAACACCAATCCTCTTATGCGCTGTATTATTCTATATTTTAGTGACATACCTCAGCGCCGCTTATCTTGGGTAAAGTCTGGAAGGAAGGAGCCCCCCCTCTTTTGCCCCACACTGGGCCGTTTGCTGTGCTCATTCGCTACATTGTATTTTGAGAATTTAGCCTGTACCAAGAGGAGATCACGCAAATGTAGGCGGTGGCGTTTACTCTTCTTCACGGTACTTTTGAGAGGAAATACATGGAACGATGAAATGAAATTCAATGATGGATGATCCTGAACTGATTCGATTGTCATGGGAACCCGATGTTCCAGTCTCCTGATGACTTGCGTTCAGGCCTGCCCTGTCTTTCACCCGATAAACCTTTTTTTTTTCATTTTTATATTAAGATGGTGCGCAACATTCAACTCTGCAAGGAGGGAACCAATTTTGAGTCCCTTTCAGCTCGCTCCTCTGAGTGCTTCCCTCGAGCCCGGAACTTAAAGTGTGGTGGAAAAGTTCGACTGAGGTTGCTTTTATGCTCCTTAGTTCTACAGTAGCTCTGTGGAACTGGTCATGGAAAGAGCAGCTGATGATACAAGGAAGGGTTTCAGACTGTAGAACTGGGAATGACTCACTCTCGCAGGTTGCCTGAATCAAGAGAAAAGATACAGATTCGTGCCTTTGAGCCTGGCTTTAAATACAGTGGCCGAGTTGTAAGATACGCTTGGATGGACTGGTCAGTTTAGTTTCACTATGAAGAAAAATGGAGGGGGCTAGTTCCTAAAGTGATGGGACAGATCGCCCCCTAGTGGTGTCCAAGCCCGAGTCATTTTAACTCCTTTCCTTTCAAGAGACCCATTTCTTCTGCATTCTTAGATTACTGAGGAAAATAGAGTTCCACGCATTGAATTTAGAAGTCTGCGGAACATGAACCGGGAAACTTTCGCTTCACAGTCACCAGCTCTAGCCACTAGGCCACTGACAGTATCCATATGCATGAGCTTTAAACACTGGATGTATATTGCTGAAAGAGACATGTTTGCTAGGTGTGCCCCTTTTTCCAGCTTCAGCCACAGCGCCCCCGAATGTGGGTGTATTTTTAGCAGGGTGTTGAGTTGTTTCACGTTAAGGGCCGATAATCGGTTAGCGTCAAACTTGCTATGTAATATATTAAAAAATGGGGTCTGGGGGCAGGACTTTTTTCGTTTTTGTTCAGGCAGGATGCCACCCCATGTATCAGAATTACTTTTGTTACGAGGTCCCTCATAGGGAGAATGTGTTCCACCATGTTGGGGGCGTTGTTCACTTGACTTGGCACCGTGCCACTGTGTCCATGTGGATTTTAAATCCATTTAGTTGAGAATTGAATGGTCTTTTCTAGGGGTTGTGGGGTTTCACGCTGCACTGTATCGTTACGGCGACGGCCTTGACCAAAACTGCTCCAGGAATACTAGCTGAATGCTACTGAATGCTAACAGATGCTAACCTCTTTAGCTGACATGACGCTATGCATCAGGCGCACACCCTCTCCCAGTGACTCGCACAGCCACACTTGAACCCCAAAATGACACTGTAAAACGGAGTCCGCTGTTGTGTTGTCGTCACACTAACTCACCCTGAGTTTCACCCTCTTACCCCCCGTGCAAGGTCACCCAGATGTCCGACAGATATTCCCAGCACTAGTGCCGTCTCGCTCTTCTTTATCTTCACGCAGCATTTTTACACTCAGTTGTAAACTTGAGGGATTCCATGTTAAAGTTGAAAGGCCCAAAAGGTGTAGGTGGAGGACTTTGAAGTCTTTCCTTTGAATATATCCCTGCAATATCTTTCTTCGATGCCAGGAAGAGTCAGGCGTGAGTCACAGAGTTAGTTTGATGAGAAGAACTGAATGAGTAATCAGACAGTGGAGCAGATGGAGTCACCAAAGGGTCGTGCAGCGGAGGAGGCTCCAGCGCGGCATCAGGACTGGGATTCCAGTTTGTTGTGAACCAGATGAAGGTGAGCTGAGGTTTCAGTGGAAGAGCAAGGGTGAAGAGGAGGAGTCCGTGACTTCACCTGTCCGGATTGTGAGCATGTTTCCACAGTGAAGCGCTAGTGAGGTTGAAAAAAGTAAGGCGTCAGTAGAGTCAGTGATGAAGGAAATGGAAAGGTCCGCAGCTCCAACCGAACCCCGAGCAGAACCGTGATGGTGGCGGCGTTTATGGCGTTGAATTCCAGCAGGTCTGGATTATAGACTTCCCCACCGGCCTGCTGGGTCTCATCGACTATTTTTGGTTTTGAGGCAATATTCCATTATCGTGCCTCACAATTCAATTTTAAATTGTACTTTGAGAGTCAGTCAGTTAAATAAAGATTATGTATGTAAACCCCTCAGACTGGGGGATTATGTTTATACATAATCTGCTCAGAGCAAACCCAGAACAGAGATGAGAGGCAGCGTGAGAGGCATCATCGCTCAAATCTGACCGCGACTCCACTGCTGACATGGAGCGTCACGTGATGGCTGGGATCTGTGTGCTATTGGCTGTGGCCCAGAGTCGGTCCACCACCCGCAGCTTTGATCAGTCCCGCTCACACACACACACGCTTGCCAATGCAAATAGGCATTTTATTTTGGCTCGGCAGAGAAGGGAAGAAGGGAAGATTCCGGATGTACGCTGTACAAACAAACCCGCTGCAGGAAAAGGTTCTTGGCTGGAACTGGAAATTCATTTTGGATCGAATCCCCTGCCAAATTCTGATAAATTAAAAATTGTTATTGAAATGAATGTGCTGCACAAGAAGAGGTTTAGATAGAGCTTTGACATCATCCATGTTGAGGAGAATAATACAACTTTACTTTAGGGAAACTCTTGAAGTACACGGGGTTGAAGTCTACAGTCAGTGGACTTGCGTCGTCTTCAGACGATACTGATGTGAGAAAATGAGAAAACTAAACGCAAGAAAAGACTAAGCCGCTCATTCACAATGATAGAGATTTTCTTCCTCAATTTCAACGTATTTTATTGCCCTACATTTAATTGATAGCTATATCAGTTTTTAAAATGATAATTAGTTTCCTCTTTTTTAAATTTTGTTAATAGCAATGAGCTCAATTGAACAACAGGTGGCAGTAATGGTACAGAACCCATTTGCACAACACACAAACTCAAGGCTCAAAACATGCTGACCTGCAGGCTCAATGGAAAAAGCTCAACCTCAAAACTTTTTAAAATTATTTCCATAATAATAACTGTAACGAGTCAAGAGATGAGGGAGCTAGAGCCACGTATAGAGGACGTGGAGACTGGACCCAAACGCGAGTGGTGAAAGTCACACTGAGGCAGGAGCGAGTTATAATATTTAATAATTAAACAAACAAGAAAACACACAACGGAAAGCGTCACCGAACCGGGAGAAACAGAGCAAACACAGAATGAAAAAAAACAGAGTAACCAAACTAACAAAGTCCAAACCGAAAGTGTCACCAACCGGAAGTTAAACGAGCTAGCTAGCACACAATACAACAAGCCGAACAGAGAGGGAGAGACACGAGAACCAGCTAGCTAGCATGAGAGACCGAAACAATGAGAACCGGGAGTTAAATGAGCTAGCTAGCATGAGAAACCGAAACAATGAGAACCGGGAGTTAAATGAGCTAGCTAGCATGAGAAAAGAAGAAGCCGAACAGAGAGGGAGAGACACGAGAACCAGCTAGCTAGCATGAGAGACCGAAACAATGAGAACCGGGAGTTAAATGAGCTAGCTAGCATGAGAAAACAAGAAGCCGAACAGAGAGGGAGAGACACGAGAACCAGCTAGCTAGCATGAGAGACAGAAACAATGAGAACCGGGAGTTAAATGAGCTAGCTAGCATGAGAAAAGAAGAAGCCGAACAGAGAGGGAGAGACACGAGAACCAGCTAGCTAGCATGAGAGACAGAAACAATGAGAACCGGGAGTTAAATGAGCTAGCTAGCATGAGAAACCGAAACAATGAGAACCGGGAGTTAAATGAGCTAGCTGGCACGAAACACAAGAAGCCGAACAAAGAAGAGCCATGAGAATCAGGAGTTACCACGGGGAAAACAAGGAGTCCAAAATCCCAGGAAAGGGAAACAACGGGTGAGTCCATGGAACTGGAAGTGACGATCCTGGGGAACAGAGAGAAGGTGACGATCTGGCACCTGTTGCTGGAGTCCAGGTGTTTAAGTACTTAGTTGATTAGGGGTTAAACGGCTCCAGCCGTGTGCCAAAGGAACAGAGGGAAAAAAGCAAAACCAGGACTCGGAGCCTGGAAGCGGAGCCATGACAAATAACAATAATATTAATAGTTAACAATACAGCTAACTCGCGATTAATGGCATATTGATCGAACATTGTTTATCTGTTCAAAATGTAACCTTTTGTTTCCTCACGCAAACATTTGTTTACTCCAACAACTCAATGTTCTTTGTTGTCACCTCAGAGGCTCTGAAGAGGCCCAACAACATGCTAACAGCACAACATTGGAAATATTATCGGCCACTCTGCTGTTGTGTTAGGAGCAGACACAAAATGTGTGAGCAATTTGCCTTTAAGTGTGATATTATTATTATTATTAGAGTGATACCGACACCTACTGGACCCACAATACACTGTAATAATTGAAGTTGGAAGAGACAAATATTATATTTACATGTCGTCGGCAATAAAAGAGTGAACCAATGTTAGTTGCGCTTGAGCCACATGTTTATTTTGAGGGAAGGAGCTCTGATTCGGACTCGATAAGGAGTCTCACATCATCTTACTTGCCCCTGCTGAATCTGCATTAAAAGGAAATTTCCACAGGCCCCGTATCTTTGGCCAAGACTGTCGCTCTTTCCGTACTTAACTTTAACCAACAACTGTTTAAAATTACAAACAAATCTCATTATGCTAATGGCCACTCCAATGAATAACAAACACGTCCCGCGGTTTGAAAAGATTGGCTCCTCGGGAAGACGGTGTGTCAACATGCACTTACAGTGAATACAAACTGATGTTGCAGTCGAGAATCTTATCATTCCAGCCACACAGCAGCAGGTGCAGGACGGAGGAGAGACTGTCGTGATTTCCACCCAATGCACTCTGGGATTAGCTCCAGCCATTGGATGTGGGAGAGACTTACAATGCCGCACAATAAAAACAGATGTTTACCATCAGCGTGGGAAGACAGCGGTGGCCGTGACAAAGTGCGTGTGCTTCCAGGAGGCACAAACGCCGGGGGTGTAGTTGATGCAAGAACTGCATTTCAAGAATCCTGACTGTTTCATAGCTCAGAAATGTGATCAGTCACTGGCAACTTTAAGCCGTACAAAAGTCCATTTTCAACACACGTACGCCGTCTGACCTTGTGTTGCTTCTATAGAGAAAAGCGTGACGCAAACTGCCGTCTAGTTTCTGTCTCCTGCGGCTGTATGGAAACAAAGAGGAGCTTGACTGGCATGATGAGTTATTCATGTCACAATAACCTGCTGCATATATTCCGGAGAAAAAGCCCACACTGAGCCACACAGGCTGCGTGTCACAGCCAGTAACTCTCCCCGAGATTTCCACACATCATTTCCACGCTCAAATCAGGCCGATCCATTTTCATCTGAATTGACTCCCACGGGCGCCGTTTCTTACTCGATGCCTACACACTAGATCCTCTCCAGCCAAAACATAAATGTTTAGTCTTTGTCTGACATCAGCAGTGAACCTCTCCACCAGGACAGTCTGACTTTAGATAAATGGTTTGGAGTGTGTTGGATCGTCGTCCAACATATGCATGGCACAGTGGACGTGGTCTGTGTGCGTTGTCATAATGCTCCTTCAAACAAGGAGGGATCTGCTTTTCCAACTGGCTGTCAGTCAAAAGCCCAGGTGGACCAGTGAGGTTGAGGTTTCATGAAACAGGGTCCTGATTTTCAGAGTAAAATGTTTGGACTTTAACAGCTAATTCAATTTCTAAAGCAAAAGCGCCATCTAGTGGTCTCTGAAAATGAGGACACTGTATCGTCAACCCTGCAGTACTGTTTCATGATGCCTCATCTACCATCACTGATGTCCTTTGTTGATCCACACCTTACTGCAGTGGCTTTTTCTGGTGCTGGTTCCAGGACTGGTCCCACAAAAAATAAAATAAAATAAAATTCAAACCCAAACTATAACGGAACAGACTCCCTCTTTAAAGTTACGCCCCATTGCTGTGATCTTACGTGATCTCTGAATAGGAACCACGTCTTTACATCACAATTTGGAGACGCGGAAAGTCTGCGCGAAGATGATGCCAGAACTGCTGAATAATGACCAGAGGGATGGACTTGTGCAAGTGTGTCAGGACATCCTTGAGCATCTGGCTGAGGAGAGTCATCACCGGTGATGAGTCGTGGATCTTCGAGTCTGTTCATTGAAATATGCTCATTACTAGTTTACCTGAAACAGAGGGTCAGTGCTCAGTCCTGGTCAGGGTTGCGGGCAGTGCTGTGGAGCCTATCCCAGCAGTCGTCGGACAAGAGGCAGGAATACACCCTGGACAGGTCGCCGGTCCCTCACAGGGCTCACACACACACCTTTCACACACACACCTACGGGCAATTTTAGAGTGTCCAGCTAACCTAGTGAGCATGTCTTAGGACTGTGGGAGGAAACCAGAGGACCCACAGAAACCTCATGTGCACACAGGGAGAACAGGCAAACTCTATGCAGAAGTGAGCTAAGATCACTAATAGCTAAGATCAATGGAAGCCTCGCAGTTTGTAGTTGGGGTTTTTCAGTTCTGGAACGTTTTCGACACACCCTGTACACTCAGACCTACAATTTAGAGGACTCAAATACCACTGTGGGAGGAAAGCAGAGCGCCCACAGTAAACCCACGCACGCACATACAAACTCAACTTGGTGACATTTCATAGCCTCTTGGCGACTTAAATCATGAAAACTAGCGACAATTATTGCAACTTTCTGAGGCCGGAGTTGCTGCAAAAAGCACACATTGCTGCCACATGCACAAAACCCTCGTGCACGATATGATGACGTCACTTCTGCCTCAATCTAGCGACTTTCCTGACTGAGGAGTTGGCTACACAAGGCGAAACCCGTTGACAAGCAAAGGCACCAAGCTACAGCCTTTAATGTAATAATGATATTTGGCTCAATATGACGCGTTCAGTCTTATATTTGTACAGGAGCATGCTTTTCTTTACCATCTAAGCAGCCTGTGAATGAGAAATGATGCCGCCATTTCTGCAGATGTGTGTTCTCGTGAGAATATACTGATCCAGTACCAATGCCGTCTGATATTTTACAGGATTCTAGCAAGTGTCACTGTCAGTCTTTGGAAAAACATCAACAAACCTTGCTGAACTGTGTCTGTAGAAAGAAGGGCTCGCAAGTATTGGCCCCTTCATGCCATGCTTGTTGTGGACTCAAGAAGGACCAAGAAGAAAGCACGAACCGAGTTAGACCCAGGCAAAGTCAGGAGAAATATGTGTTCACAATAAGTGTTGTGTGGCAAAAAGAAAGGCTGAAATTACAGTTGCCGCCAACACGGCTTTGCCAAAGTACGTGGGTGATGTTGTCGATGGATAGATGTGGCTGTGGAGGCAGACTTGGAGCCTAGTCCCATCATCTCTGGAAAGATTGTTTTAAAATGTGCAAGGGAGTTCATTAAATCAAAAGGTAAGTGTAGACACTCGCATCCGTGAGTGAGGCCGCTCAAGAAAAGCCCGAAACAAATATTCCGCCGCTGACATCTCCTCAAGAGTGAGGGGTTTTCAATTTTATGTGGGTAATATTCTATGTAATAGAATCTGGCAGGAAGTGTTGGCTGACTAAATGATTGATGGCTCATGTGGAAATGAGATGCGAGTGTGTAAAGAGGGAGAAGGGAGGTGAGATAAAGCCACCAATGAGATGCAGAACCAAATGGACGACTGATAAAATGATATCATTACAGTTGCAGATCGTGTTTTTGCTCATTCTGCTCGTTGCTTTGTCACACATCTTCTGTCCAGAAACAAAACTGTCTGCGCGAGGAACATTTTTGAGAGAAGACTCTTGTGGGTTTTTAGAGTGTTTCCGCGAAGGTGACTGGGTTTTGTGTTGCTAGGAATCGACGTAAGTCAAGGATGTAGCTTGTCCTCCTACACCTGGGGCTTCAACACCAGTGAGAGAGAGACACACGTAGGACTGAAGGAGAAGGTCGTAGCAAGAACAGACAGTTGCGACAGGGAGTCCAGTGTCTCATCAGGTGCTGACCGAGTGGCGCCTAAACCTTTTCTTTACCAAATGTGCGGTGAAACAAGGCAACCATATCAGACGGATCCTCACTGTGGAGCACTGTCTAGTCACATGTCTGTAGTTAATGAAAGTTAATAAAAGAGTCCTTGTTGGGAATTCCACATCACGCCATTCTGAGCCTCTTGAAGACCTAAAGAACAGGCGCCTTTAAAAAGGGCCACAGGTCACCCACATATATCTGACGTGGTCGTGAGGCATCCCATCATGCACTGCTGGACCGAAAGCTCTCACGAGACCTGCGCGATTTATTATTTTTTTGGCAGCTTTTAGAAGACATTACCAGCATTTGAGTGACTTGGTGGTTTTGTGGTGTAATATTTCTGAGGCAAAGCCTAAATGCCATCCATTTGAATTCACTTATAGTGTTTTCCAAGCGACTCACTTTGGACAAAGAAGGGGCGCCCTGTGGGGGTCCCACCCGAGCTAAAATTGGCACCCAGCGGCGGGCCACAACGCTGCATCCTGAGGCCCGAGAATGGCCCACAGGCCGCAAGTTGAGAACCCATGCATTAGGATTTCAATTGTAAGAAACCGTGAAGCCATGGAGTGGCGCTCTTTGAGGGTCCACTCTTGAGAGGTGCAGTCCCTCACGTGATCATGAGCTTGACAGACAGACAGCTTGTGATCTTGGGAGGGAGAATGTGTTGTTCCTCAAGTCAGCTGTTCCACCCATCAACATTTACAACACTTTATCGCCAACATGGTACACACCCCATTGAAAGCCAGCTCAGCCCTCCCTCCCGTGTTTGACTTGGGGCCGCGGACACTCGGGTCCACAAAGGACACCACAGCCTGCCACGCTGCTCAGTTCCAGCTGGAGGGGAAGGAGATGCGTAGTTTTGTGGATCACAGCTCAACGTTTAATATCATCCCTCCCATAAACCGGTCGACGGACTGGCAGAGAACGGGCCGTGCCGACCCACAGATGAGCCGCAGGATCATCACAGGCTGCCTGTGTGGCTGCAGACGGCTCCGCCGGGGGCCGATCACAGGGGCGACGTGAGGCAGCTACTCGTGTGGTGTGGGAAGCTGCTCGACACCTGGACAAGCAAGGAGGACATCGTAGCCTCCAGTAGAGAAACGAGACTCCATCCTGGGGGAGAACTGCGCCTCGCACAGTCGGACTGCACGTGTGTGGCGCAGGAGCAAACCTCTCGCTCACTCAGCAAAGAGTCTGTGGACCAGGCGGACTCGCATTGGCAAACTCTGATGGGAAAGAAGAAACAGTCAGTGATGCAGTTTGGTTTTCAGGCTGTGGCTGCCTGTCCAAACAATGTTTACTGTGATAAATTCACACTTCAACAGGCATGTTTTGGAGCTCAGAGTAAATAATGAATACCAAAATAATACAATACTACTGGCAGATATATTATACCAAAGATCAACTGAGCATAAATAGCAATCTAAACCAAATATCGAAGAAGTCAATTCCAACGTTTCCAACACTTTAATCTAAAGAGAAAACTAAATATAGTTAACTAAAGCTGTTGGATGTAAATATTATTTCTGAAACTACTAATACTGTAAAGCAATGTTAAAAAATAAGAGGAACAATAAGAAATGATTATATTTTTATCTGCATTTCTTGGTGCCGACAGGATGTGAATGATCATTATGAACAGTTATAAAAACAAAAGAATAATGACTGAATCAATGTGGATCTGCCATCAACTTTTCAAACTTTTCTTGACTAATATTTTACTTCATATTCAAGTAGCTTAGTCTCCAGAATCTAAAACAAATTATGTCCAATGTTTTTTTAAGTTTTTATTTAATAAGCCAACCCCTCACCTTCAGTTAGCATTGTGTGCAGCTGCTGTTCCAGTTCCCTTTGATAGAAGCTGTCAGTGGCTGTATTTGACCGGTTCCTCTCGCCGCCATCCTGACCAAGTGTTACAGATGGAGGTGCCCGAATCGATGTTTATTGCGATGTATTTGCTGTGTATTTTAGGGGGCGCTGCCACCGATGATGAAGTTATGGTGTTTAGGCTTCAAATTTTTGATTCATGAATCACGACTCAGTCGAGGCTTTCTCAGAGTGGCCAACAACAAAACCTCATATGGACTCAACGTGTTGCACAGGTCTCCACACAAAGCAAATTGGGTTTAGCATTGATATATTTCATGAAGAGGCAGGATCGATACTTTAGCGAGGACACCCTCCGGTCATAACTATCTTCTGTGTGGGAGTGGTTGAGGTGAGGGAAGGTAAACTCACGGGCTGCATCCATGCCTGCAGCTGAAGTTTAACCTGAAGCATGAAGGAAAAACTATCTGCTGAACTGCCCTCTTTGTGGCAGCACTTACTGTCTACGGTGTGGATTGTTGTAAACAACAAGCCAAAATAAGAGTCCAACTTTCTCCTTGAAGGAGAGAGGTGTTAAAAGCCTGTGCACTCCAGAGCTTGTCCTCCAGGTTCTTCTCCTAATGTGTTGAAAGGTCGGCCATTTTTAGCTTGAAAAATGCTGTTGACTGGTGCAATACAGCTCTCATGCATTTTACCGGTGCGACAATTGGAGGACTACACTGCGCCAACAGCAGGTGGCAGCAGTGTGAGTGAACTTGCTTGCACAAGACACAGTGAAGAAGAAAGTGCTGAGGCTGGATTATCATCTGGGGTCTCAACCTGATCCGCTGAAGGGCTGCTGTTAGTGACGGGTGAAAACCTGCACCCACTGCGGCTCTTTGAGGACCGTCTGAGACCCATGTTCCAAAGCGGTGATTCTTAACCATAGGCAGATGCTACTACGGACCACCAAGAAAACAGGATGTAACCCTGGTTCTACGAATATGTGCGACCCACGTTAAAGGCCAATGAAGTACAACCCTCTGTTCCATGCCCGACTGCCCAAATTCCCAGGAAACTTTTCTTCTTTTTTGAGCTATTGTGCCAAGAGAAGACTCAAAGACTTGTTTGCAGACGTAAAGATATTCAATCATACAGTCACCTGGTTTTATGTCTTCTTTACTTGAGGAAGTCACAGACTGCTTTTTCTCAGCCGATTATCAACTTAGGTGCAGAACATGAAAACATGAAAACATGAAAATAAGTGATGAACTGGCCACTTAATTGAGATGCTAGTTCACCACAGGTCATAATACATTCTACTAATGATACATATGAATTAATCAAATTCATATTTTAAATTTTGTTTTCATTCTTTTGCCACAAAACCACATTTATGTAATTTTCTTCACTACAGTTTGTATTATAGCAATTTACGTGTGAATGTTTTGGTATTTATTTTCTTATAAATCAATTAGAATCAAAATAAAATTACTTTAACCTGATCACAAAATCGGGGCAGAATGTGCAAAGTCAAGAGCAAGAGTCGATGATTTTGGAAGATACTTTACGATTCTGTGTGCAGCTGAGAAAGTTTAGTTGCCCTCTACAGTCTATCTCATTCCATTTCTGCCAGTGAAATACTGCTGTTATTTTCCAAATAAGTCGCTCAAAAATGATTTTATTTTATTTTATTTTATTTTACAAAAAGTACTGTAAGTAGTGGAAGTGTAGTATTAATTCAGAAATCAGTGGTAGTAATAGTAATAGAGGTTTATTTCAGTCCAACATCATTCATACAATAACTCTTTCATCTCAACCTGATGGATCCAGAAGGAGCAGAGAGACGAACATTTCTAGAAATGTCTCCACCATTCTCATGGATTTTCTTTTTTCCCCCAGACCGACATCCGTCTAGAAATGACATTCATCTAGAAAGGAGACTTTCAACTTTTGACAGCCCTAAACTAAACTATAATATACTGGACTACTACATTTAAGCATAAAAGCAGCAGCAGAAAATGTCTGTTTTTAAGATGATTTATCTGAGATTGTAGCTTTTAACAGCCCAAAAAATGGTTTGATGAGTTGCGACTTATTGCTTGAAATGAGAGCAATAATAAACACTTGGATGAAAATCTTCAAACAAGATTCATTTTGATGAGACAGAGATGAGCAGAGATGAAGAAGTTATTTACCTCATTTTAAGATTCCCTGTCTATTAAAGACAAATCGAGACGGTTGTGTTTTGTGTAAATTACCACTTCTGAATTGAAGTTTCACTCTCTTACAGAGCCACATACTTTGCTGTTTTTCTGTCTTTATTGCTGAGGCGTCGGCTGACTGCTGATGGTTCTGACAAACATGAGTCAGAACCACACGGTTCTGAAATCACTTGGCACCGGGTCAGAGATTTCCGGCTCAAACAGAGAGTGGAGCTCATGCGGTCTGGACACAGTCGCTGCTGTGGCTTCACACACACACCTGCAGTTGTTCCTTTGATATCACTCACCGTTTGATACACATCAAAGATCAACGGACACATGGGGGATTTGTTGTTTTGATGCATTTATTTTCCGGAAGTTTGAGTGAAGAACAAAGAATCTTCTCTTTAGCTTCACCCTCCCTAAAAGAAAAAAGAAGTTCCAGCGAGGAATGAAGTTTTCAGTTTTCGGAAAGTCAAGCGCGGGGACGATAAAGAGGACGGCGATCCTGTCTCCGCTGAGACAATAAGATAACGGAGGAGAAGATCAAAGATTAATCTTTAATTAATGTTATCAGATACACTGTCTTTTTCATTTCCTGATGTATGATGGCTGAGATAAACAAAGGTCTGCAGCCAAATTAGCCGTCACTTTGCTTCACCTCACAGCCTGCACTAAAATAAAGACTTGAGATGTGAGTGATTTAAAAGCACCTGTGGCGCCTCTGACATCACATCATCACAGATCATATTCATTACGAACGCCTCTAAAAAAGCAAAGACGTCTTGCTGTGTTTCTCTGACTAGCCTTCTCCCTCGCTGCCCTGATGAGATCTGTGCCCTTATGTACACAGTGGCACTGCTCCCCCGTTGTCTCCCACAGTGAGAGACGGCCACAAATCTGGCAGGTCACGGACACCAGCCTCCATTACTTCAGTTGTCATGGAGCAATAATGAATTGGCTTCCACTCACTGCTCCCTGAGGGAGGCAGTGTTTGAATATCAATGGCGGCTGGGAAATAAATACAGACCTTGTAAAAACTTGATCCAAACACATCACGACTGCGGTCCAGTTTGACTCGCTCGTTGACATCAGGTGTGCGTCTCATTGGACGCACATTGGACGACAGTACGTCATGAGGGTTGTTATTGTGAGGACCACTGTGTCCTGTAGTGTAAATGCCTGCGCAACAGAGAAGAGCGGAGAGGAGAAGAGAGGAGCGGAGAAGAGCCGAGAAGAGAAGAGAAGAGAAGAACGGAGAGGAGATGAGAGGAGCGGAGAGGAGAAGAGAGGAGCTGAGAAGAGAAGAGAAGAGAACTGGTAGAGGAGAGGAGAGGAGAGGAGAGGAGAGGAGAGGAGAGGAGAGGAGAAAGAAGAAGAAGAGAAGAGAGCTGTGGAGGGGAGAGGATAAAGAAGGAGAAGAGAAGAGAGGAGAAGAGAAGAGAACTGGGTAGAGAACTGGGTAAGGAGAGGAGAGGAGAGGAGAGGAGGAAGAAGAAGAAGAAGAGAAGAGAAGAGAGCTGGGGAGGGGAGAGGAGAGGAGAGGAGAAGAAGAAGAGAAGAGAGCTGGGGAGAGGAGAGGAGAGCTGGGGAGGGGAGAGGAGAGCTGGGGAGGGGAGAGGAGAAGAGAAGAGAAGAGAAGAGAACTGGGTAGAGGAGAGGAGAGGAGACCTGGAGAGGAGAGGAGAGGAGGAAGAAGAAGAGAAGAGAAGAGAGCTGGTGAGGGGAGAGGAGAAAGAAGGAGAAGAGAAGAGAAGAGAGGAGAAGAGAAGAGAAGAGAAGAGAAGAGAAGAGAAGAGAAGAGAAGAGAAGAGAGCTGGGGAGGGGAGAGGAGAGGAGAAAGAAGAAGAAGAAAAAAGAGCTGGGGAGGGGAGATGAGAGGAGAAAGAAGGAGAAGAGAAGAGAAGAGAAGAAAAGAGAAGAGAAGAGAACTGGGTAGAGGAGAGGAGAGGAGAGGAGGAAGAAGAAGAAGAAGAGAAGAGAGCTGGGGAGGGGAGAGGAGAGGAGAGGAGAAGAGAGCTGGGTAGAGGAGAGGAGAGGAGAGCTGGGGAGGGGAGAGGAGAAGAGAAGAGAAGAGAACTGGGTAGAGGAGAGGAGAGGAGAGGAGAGGAGAGGAGAGAAGAGCTGGAGAGGGGAGAGGAGAGGAGAGGAGGAAGAAGAAGAGAAGAGAAGAGAGTTGGGGAGAGGAGAGGAGAGGAGAGGAGGAAGAAGAAGAGAAGAGAAGAGAGCTGGGGAGAGGAGAGGAGAGCTGGGGAGGGGAGAGGAGAAGAGAAGAGAAGAGAACTGGGTAGAGGAGAGGAGAGGAGAGGAGAGGAGAGGAGAGAAGAGCTGGAGAGGGGAGAGGAGAGGAGAGGAGGAAGAAGAAGAGAAGAGAAGAGAGTTGGGGAGGGGAGAGGAGAAAGAAGAAGAAGAGAAGAGAGCTGTGGAGGGGAGAGAAGAAAGAAGAAGAGAAGAGAAGAGAAGAGAGTTGGGGAGAGGAGAGGAGAGGAGGAAGAAGAAGAGAAGAGAAGAGAGCTGGGGAGAGGAGAGGAGAGCTGGGGAGGGGAGAGGAGAAGAGAAGAGAAGAGAACTGGGTAGAGGAGAGGAGAGGAGAGGAGAGGAGAGAAGAGCTGGAGAGGGGAGAGGAGAGGAGAGGAGGAAGAAGAAGAGAAGAGAAGAGAGTTGGGGAGGGGAGAGGAGAAAGAAGAAGAAGAGAAGAGAGCTGTGGAGGGGAGAGAAGAAAGAAGAAGAGAAGAGAAGAGAAGAGAGCTGGGGAGGGGAGAGGAGAGGAGAAAGAAGAAGAAGAGAAGAGAGCTGTGGAGGGGAGAGAAGAAAGAAGAAGAGAAGAGAAGAGAAGAGAGCTGGGGAGGGGAGAGGAGAGGAGAAAGAAGAAGAAGAGAAGAGAGCTGGGGAGGGGAGAGGAGAGGAGAAAGAAGGAGAAGAGAAGAGAAGAGAAGAGACAATGTTAGTATCTTGTGTGTCTATACCGCGCATTACAGCGGTACAAGCAAACTAGTGAAGGGTTGGTGAGGCTTCATGAAACAGTGTGCTCATTTTCAGAACCCCCTAGATGGCTGTCTCTGCTCTAAAATCTTGAACCACTATTCTCACCAAATTTCACACACCGTTTCCTGAAGCTTCACCAACCCATCACCATCTGTCAGCTGTGAGGACCTTTGCATCAGGGATCCCCAAGTTTGATTCCCATTCATGACTGCAACGAGGAGCGTGTTCAAGTTAACGTGACTAATGCTAATATTTACACTGACACTCCTTCATTGAAGAGCGAACACTCTTCTCTCCTCTGTGGAAACGTGTACTTTCCTGAAAAGGGCTTGAGATTCATGGTCTTATTCCGACAGCTGAGAACAAAACATTGCCATGGCAACATGGTGTCATACGTGTTTGCTTTAGCGCCCTGTCAGTGTTTATTCTTCCTGCTGTCCAGAAGGTGTCTGCCTGCCGCCATTCGGATTCTATGCGAGTGTAAAGAATCAAACCATCTCCTGAGGCGGCGCTGAGCATTGTAGGTTAATAGTTAGTCTTTAATCGAGTCGCAGCCTCCGCCCCATCGTGACCACAAAGAAGATCCAAAGATTAGATTTCCCAAAACCAAACTTGTCTGGTTACAGTGTGGCTCAGGTGAAGTGTCTCACCATCATCTGCCCCCTGCTGGTGACAGCAAATGACTCTGGGCTCCACAGAGACACAGAGAGTAGCCAGTGAAGCTGCAACATGTGACCAGCGCAGGATGTCTCCCGCATCCTCCCCAATCTAGTCGTGATTTGCTGCAGCCTCCTGTCGCCCTGCAGAACCAGGAGGAAGCCCACATTATTCCGCTCACACTGTGTTTTCAGAGAGTTCTTAAAACACAGTAGTTGAGCTGTGAATGGATTTTTCCACTCAGCTAGAGAGTTGCCGCCTATGAGGACAGCTCTGGTAAACAGCTTTCCAAATTGGTGCTGAATCCAGGGATGGTCTGTCCCGGAGAGGAAAGGACCGACAGATAAGCTCGTGGTTTGAGTCCTGTTCTCACCTACGGTCACGAACTTCAGGAAGATTGTGTAAACAGGAATTGAAAAGGTGGCTGGACTTTCTTGGTGACGGGGTGAGGACTCGCTGTCATGGCTGTCTGAGGTTAGACCCAGGTGCAAATGAGTGCTGGACAACAGAAGGCACGAGACAAATTAAATTAATATTTTAATAGACAGAGATTATACACAGATGGACAGGAACGATGAACAAAAGGCGCCAGAACCAGAACACGGGCCGGGAACTACACGAAAGGGCGGGGGAAAGACCTGAAACAAAAGAGAGGCGAATTAATATCAAGCCTAGTGAAACGGGGAGAACACAAACGCACTCGGAAGATACTCGCGAGGCCCAGTTAACATAAAACGCTCGGTGGTGGAAAACACACGCACACATGAGGAGGTAACTATATCAATGAGAAAAACAAACCTACAAAATACTCACACGTGGAAATTTACCAGAGATTGAAAATGAAAGCAGAGACGAAGCGAGGAGAAAACGAGAACTAAGGAAGCGGCTGAAAAGGAAATCAAGCGTGCAATAAGAGAGTTCAGAGAGAGAGGAGAGTCTTAGGTGAGTTTACCATCAGGAACGTGAAGAAACCATCTGGCGACACAAGTTGGCGTCAAGCAGTTTTGCACACCCGCTTTGTCGCTCGGAAAGCTGGAGAGAGAACAGGAAACAGAAACAAAGGAACAACCGGGAATCACAAAATAAAAGCATGTAAAAACGCGGACATGACAATAACAATACAGACATGGGGAAACGCGAACATGACACTAGCTAAGTAGAACCACTGCTCCACAGCAGCTGTTTTGCCTTGCAAATGACGAGATACAGGCATGTCCTACAGGGCCAACCCATCCTCACGCCAAAGGCAGGCATGTTGACACATATGCGTTAAAAAGAACTGCTCTTCAACGAAGTACCATCCCATTTCTTACCTAGCCCCACCCTCCGTCAACACGCATCACTGAAGGCTGCCTTCGGTGTCTTGGACGCAAAAGTCCACTTTCCCAACGTCAGTATATTACGCCATGGGCGTGAGGATGTGTTGACTGGGCGGAGACCCTGAACCAGACCCTGGACACACTGAGGAGACGTGGGGAGGCTACATTATTTTCCTAGAGGGAACTGGGGAAAGGAAACTCGTGCTGCCTGACCTCGGAGATGCATGAATGGATGGAGAGCCAAGGTTTTTCTCCTCCGTGCACTGCTCTGGTGTTAAGCTTCAGAGTGAAGACTCGTGGCCTTCACACAGCTGACACATCCATCAAAAGGTGCCTCAAAACTAGAAAGAAAGAAAAAAAAGAAGACTTAAAAAATAGGATAAAATACTGACACGACCAAATGTGAAGTTGAACACGACTTCAAATCAGGCTTCCGTGTTGCATGTCGGTGAATCAGTGTTTCAAATGATCCAAACTTTTGTATCACGATGAAAAGATCATTTTCACACAGAACCACAGTGCAGAGTGACAGGCGTAAACCCCAAACTCCATCTCCGTCTCTCACGCAGAAGGCAAAACATGCCGCGTGCTTCATCAGCAACAAGTAACTTAAGAGTCAGAGAGGCTCAAAAGTCCACTTTAAAATACTTTGACACCACAGGAGAGAGAATGTGTTGGACCAGTTTTTCCTCCCTGTTTTCTACTTCTGTTCGGCTTTGCTTTATCATAACTCGCTAGAAAGGTCGTTGGCGTTGGATTTAAAGTGAGGCGACTGAGTCATGCTGCAGTGGTTGATATCGCGGCGCTGAACTTTATATCCCCAAGGTGACCGCCAGCGAGATGGCGTGGGCCTGCCAAGGTGACAGCCGGACACCTCAGCTCGCACACGGGGGCCGTTCTGCAGTAAAGGGAAGACAGGCGTCACCCGGATGAGAGTCATTCATCTTAATAAAGTGGACCATCAAACTGATGCCGCTGCAGAGTTGCTAGTTAGACACAGGAAGAAATGCAAGGAGACAGAGAGGAGAGAAGCAGGCGGGACCCAGGGAGATGCTCCTTAACGCGTAACACAATGTTCTTTCACTTCTCAGAATAGAATAATAGCTGTCTTCCTGGTGGCAACGTCTTGGCACCTAAGCTCATTTTGTAGAACTACGCTAATGCAAAGCACATTTTGATTTGACTTCCAAATGCCGGGAGATACCTGAATCCTGGAGATGACGAGCCCTGACGGGGACCTGTGTGCTCCTGCCGAGTCTGTCACGGCGAGAAGAGGCATTCAAAACGCCGCTCCGTCATTAGAACGGCCCATTATTTTTGACAAAGTATCAAGAAGGGGGAGGAAGAGGAAGACAAACACACAATGGGTTTTAAATACAACTGGAAAATTCGTGGACTTTCAGATGCTGAAATAACAACAGAAGAGAGGAGGACAAAGCAGGTCCATTACAAGTGTCACATTAAACATTGAAAATAACCAACCATGAAAAATACAGTAAATATGTTATTGGCTTTAAAATATATCACATATGATCAGAAAGTCTATTGAAAGTGTTTAAGAAAGTACCACATTCCTCATTCAAGGCAGTTACACCTGGTGATGTGCTGGTGAGGCTTCATGAAACAGTGTTATCATTACAGAGTCCTCTAGATGGCACTGTCTGATCCTAAAGTTTTGCCTTGACTTATATATTATTTTTAAATCAAGAGCACCACATACTGAGGTATGAAATAGATGACACTGTTTCATGAAGCCTCATCGGCACATCGCTGTTATACCGTATGTATGTGTGTATACTTTTAGAAATGCTTTTCAGTAATTGATACGTGGCTTTTTTTTCACTTTGTTGTATCTGATAAGCATCTGGAATGGTAGAATATTTAGCGCAGCACGATGGAGTAGGCTGATGAAGCTTCATGAACCAGTGTCATGATTTTCAGAGCTCAGAAGGTGGTGCTGTCAAGTTAAAAATGATCGGAAGCCAAATATTTTAGAGCAGATAGTGCCATCGAGTGGACTCTGAGAATAAGGACGTTGTTTCTTGAAGCCTCTTCAGCCCATCCGTAGCGCAGCTCCTGGGTACGGAACCAACTTGAAGCTTCAATGTGGGTTACCTTGCTGCACTCCGCTTTCCTCCCATGCTGCGAACAAACAGAGGTGAACTGATGATTTGAGGTGGATCGTCTGCCACCTGCAGGTTCGACTCCAGCCTCCTGCTCACCTGTTGGCAGAGTAAAGAGAAGAATGAATGAACTTAAAAAAAACTGCTCTCAATCCCAAGAGGATGCAAGTTAGATTCTTTTGATGGACTTAATATGTGACCTTTCAAGCGCCACCTTCCGGGGCATTATTACTGGTCTGTTATCCTGAGTGTTCATTTCTGGCTGACTTGCACTCAAATTCATGTTATAAGTGACTCTGTCTGATTTCAAATACCACGCTAATTCCCTTTAATAGTCCGCCGTAACCCTTGAAAACAACTGTGCTATCAGCAGCATAATTAACAGAATGTTTTCTCAGCAGCAACACAACACTATTAAGTCCACACTTGGAGGGTCACTTTGGCAGAGGCGGCGTGACCCGTAGACCAAGCGTGGACGACCCTTGCTTTTCCTTCCTGTAGTGGATTTTTCCTGGTATAAAAATAGATTCAAAGTTGTCTTAGGAAGCATGTTGCTAAGAGCTAAAGCTGTGTGTGACTTGAACCTTTTAAAAATATAATTAAATATAATGAAATGCGGTGACCAAACCAGGGTCCCCAGGACACCTCCTCATGCTTGCATTACCATCCAGTTTTCTGCTGAATTGCAGGCAGTTTATATTCCATATGAATCAAGTGGTTGGAAAAAAAGGCTCAAACTAAGACTCACTAAAATTCAGCGACGCCATTGCGTCTCTCAAACCTTTTTTGAATTGTTCTTTCCACTTGGAAAAACACATCAAACTGATGCAGCACAGGCATCAAGTAGCACAACTGAGGGAAGCACTTTTCATCCTCAATGGGAAAAGCTGCAGGAGGTCGTACATAGGCGATGAGTTGGACAAGGCCACACCAGAAATGAAAGAGGCTGTGCTGTTTAACAATGACTGGGGCTCCTCAGCTCGACTCTGCTGAGGTCCCCAACATCTTCGCTGCTGGCCCATTGAGTCGCTACATTCAGAAAGAGATAGATATTCCCGCTAATTCAGGTCAACAACGCACTGGACGACTGGCTATATGCAAGGCACTTTTCGCGCCCGATGGTGACAGTGAAGCTACAGTTGCCCTCTGTGTTACATGTTCACGCATGTGGGTTTCAAGTGGAAGTCGCTACTTGACGCTTTGGGAGTGAACATGTTGCTAAAAACGACAGATTTGTCAATACAATTTTAGCACAGTGACACTTTCATGAAGCAGCATTTCGAATGTGTGTTCTTGATTTGACACTGTGACGTTTGTAAACATCGAGTAATGAAATGGAATTGAGGAGACGTGGTAGATGTGTGAGGTTTCAACAGATGAGAGACCCAGGAGCGAATACAGATTAAAGAAGGCAACTGGAGAGTTCTAAACTTCGAAGTAGAAGTACAAGAAATTGTCCAATGACTCGTCCAAAACTCCACGGAACACAGCCAGAACTGATAGAGTTTACCATCACCAGCTGCTGCTGAAACATGCACACATCTTTATGGGGACATTTCATTGCCATAACCCTTTCCCCAGCCTCTCACCCTAAACCCAGCCATACCTGACCCTAACCAAACTTATAACCCTGTTACTTTGGAGTTTTCATCCTCAACTTGAGGCTTAACCCTGTGGGGACCCCACAAGTAGGTGTATATCCAGGAATTGGTTCCCACAAGAACACAATGACACACACACACACACACACACAGGTTTATCACACCATCCTAGTTTGGTCTGCTCATTGCCATGAACCTTTCCCCAGCCTCTCACTCTCACCCTAACCATTCAAAACACATGGCTCACCTCCACCAGGACTCTGAACCAAACTGGAACCTAATTGTAATGACCTTGTTGTTGTCATCCTGAACCTTGTGGGGTCCAGCAAAAGGGCCCCACAAAGACATAAAGGACCAACGAGGAGGTGTCTTCACTAGGACAGATGTGCTTAAAGACATGCCGAGAGGAGGGACAAAACACCCACAAAGTCCAACAGACTGAAGGCCATACGCTCACTTAAGTGGCAAAACAAATAAATATCCATGTTACCGTAGCACCGGAATCAACAGGATCTGACGTCAAAGACAGAAGTGCCACTTATATCAGGCGCACCGCGGCTGCCGCTTCTGGACCCTCCACGGCGCAGTGGAGATCAGATCAATGACCGTTGAAGTGCCGCCGCGCCTCTGTATTTCTTGGAAACCACCGAATAAAGCAGCGTGTGATTGTGAAGTGTAGCCCCTCACACGCTCCTGATACACCAGGAAGCAGGTATGCAAAATAAAAGCCTGACGTCGACGTGGAGACCCAACTCAGCCGGATGTTTATTTTGCCCCGAGATGGATGACATGTTGTCTGCTGACATATTCTGGCCCCCTCCACGGTGATTAGTTCTTGGTGGGTCTTAGTCGCGGGCCGCTGGTTCCGCGGCGGATTTAGCGCGGCCAGGCCAACATCTGGCTGTGGTTAATCTCTTGTCATCTCACATTTTCAGCCATACTGTTTCAGGCCAGACATGGTGTGATACTGTAGCACAGATGGCTACAAGGATGGATCCTCTTGGCCTCTTTTTTAGGTTACAGATGAATAGACACGGATCAAGCAAATCTGCTTTTTCCTGCTCATTGACTTAATTATTTTTGTGACGGGTTGTGTAAGCAGGTTCCTTCAATCTGAAGATAAAGGGGAGCAGATCTGGAGCAGCATGTGAGCGAGAGAGAGCGTGTGGAGGAGTATGAAAGGACGCTTGGGCATCTAGGAGAGGCGCCCGGGGTCAGGTCAGGTCAGACCCGTGAGCTGTGGCGCCACCTCGCCACGACTGGACTACATCACCCAGCACTGTTTGTTTACAGCACAACTTTTCTGAAGTTCTTTTTTAGTTTGATAGCTGAAGTAAGACTTCCAAACCATCTGGTCTTGGATTCAGACCTCGAAAAGCCTTTTGGAGTAATGTGAAGGAACTTCAATCATCCGTGACTTGTGGTTCACCTCCATTTACGGGTCACTGTCCGTATTTTTATTTCCCGTCTTAATAATTGAGCTACTTAATTAAGGCTTTTCAGTGGAACTATTTCATCTCAGGTCTCAATAGCTTGTTTTCTGCTCTGCTCTTATTTAGCGGCTGGATCTGAGCTCAGCCTCCCAGGGCCAGAGAAGGGAAGTCGTGGGCTGGTGAGGCTTCATGAAACAGTGCCCTCAATTTTAGGGTCCACTAGATGGCGTTCCCTGCTCTCAAGTCTTTGGTTCTGAACAGACATCAAGAGCGCCATCTTCTGAGTGCTGAAAATGAAAACTGTGCCTCATGAAACTTCAGGTGCCAGTTGCGCCATTTTCTCCAAATTTAACCATGATCATTGTCGTCAATTCAATTTTTGTTTAGTCTGACCTCAAGATTTGTCTCCAAAATGAAGCTGGACTGTGGTGGTTGGACGTTCTCATTGAGTTTAAACCTGCAGAGATTTGTTTAAACTGATGACCTTCAGGCATCTGAAAGTCGAACCTGGGTCCGTAGCAGGGTTGATTTCATATGGCTTGAGTGTGTTGTGTGTACAGTTGTGCTGAGCAAGTGAGGCTTCATGAAACAGTGGCCTCATTTGGCTCTGGACATTATTTCAATAAAACTTCACGTCATTTTAAAACTTTTTAAACCACCTATTGAGCTCTGAAAATGAGGACACTGTTTCATGAAGCCTCACTTGCTCATCACAACTGTACACACAACAGGTCTCATCTGCCCACCACTAGGTGTCTCCCTCCTCTAGTGGTGAGTGCTCTGTGTCGACTCGGTGGAACAGTCTGCTAGTATTTCAATGAAACCTCACATCATTCTTAAACTGAGGGCGCCACCTATTGATCATTGAAAAATGAGGACACTGTTTCATGAAGCCTCACCGGCCCACCAGAGACACCCCTGGACAGGTCACATGCACATATAGCCCGACACCAAAAATCAAATGAGACTCCGTGGACTGTGGGAGGAAAGCAGAGTGCGTCCAGAGGAACTCCACGTTGGCACACGGATAGCAAAAAACGGAATGAAATAAACTATTTATTAAATTTGGCTTCTTAGAAATCGATTGCTAAATTCGAGATGAAAAGATTGTAAGGTGGCTGAAGGTTGTGTATTTATTTTTTGAGGCCATGATCATTGCGATAAATATGGCACGTCGCTATAAAATATTAACCATTTGATAAAAGACCAGTGCTGCTGTCAGAGCTCTCTGCGCACAGCTTTAGTTTCTTGGTTGCCACAGCAACATGATGAGGATAAGTGAATCAGTCCTTAGCGCTTCTCATCACCAAACATCACAGGCAAGTCATGTCCAGCCTTGATTCGCCTGTCAATTATCCTGCACACCTAATCACAGCCGGAGCTTCAGACGTCGTTTGAAGGTATCGCCATGGCAACTGAAGCGCGAGGAGCTGCGCTGGACGAAGACGCGCCGCGTCATCACCGTCGCCCTTCAAGTGCCGGGGTTTTATATCCATCTCCGTCTCAAACTCTCCTCCCTGGTGATCCACTCGCTTGAGCTGCGGGTCATGACACTGAGGTCCAACTTCGCTCGTGACTCACCGGGTCGAACAAAGCTGTTCGCCTGAGAAATGGAAGCAGAGGGGAAGGAACAATGGCAAATGGATCCATCTATAAGTGCACACAGGACGCTTAAAAATCAAAGTGCTTCATCTGTGGAGCCGAGCAGGATTAAAGGAAAATGTCCGCATCCACACTGCTGCCAGGGTGAAATCCAAAATCCACAGCCTTGAACCCAAACGGCGCGGAAAGTTAACGTCCTTCCAGCCCACAGCTCTTTTGATTCTCCGGCTCTCGCCGTTTCAGAAAAGCACTTTCTATTTTCAGCCGGAAAAGTTCTGCTCGACAGCGGAGCAGCAAAGACAATGTCCGTGATCAACAAGTAGATATAGTGGAGCTTTAAGCAATTTAGCTGCGGCCTATTCCCCTGGAGCACCGGCAGCGCTCAAAAGGGAGCGAATATTGAACTTCCTTTATCATGGGATTCCACCACGGCCGATTGTTAAGCTGTTCAAAACAACCTGAGGCTTTTCTCCCGCGCTGCATTCTGTTGACTTTGCCTTTGAACATTAAGTTGTAGCAATTAGGGGATTTATTTTCCCTCTTTGGCCGTTTGTTTCAATTCATTGAGGTTGTTTTCTCATTTTCTTCCTCAAATATAAGGTGTTGCGACGTGAAATCCTGCCATCATTTGGACAATAGCTCCGATAGAGACATGAGAAACTTGGTTCACCAGACCCTGAATCTGCTCCAGAGAGAATTTGTGGGTCATTGTGGCTCATCCTTGACGCAGCTATTCGATGAGGAAAAGACTTTAAAACAACTTTCAAGTTGACATTTAGTCCAATGAAGATGAGTCACAGAAAGTCTTCCACATCAGGTCGGTCACCGATGCGCGTCACGCGTTTGATGAGGAACGTGGAAATGTGGGAGCCAGATGGTGGATACATGATCAGTTGACGGACCGATGTCACCTCCAAAGACTTCGCCAGCGCCATGCCAGCGCTAAATATCACACTGAGTCAGACTTTAAATTTCACTTACCAACAGACATAATGTGCAGACTTGCACCACCAACTGAGACTGAAGTCACAAAATCAGAATCAGAATCAGAATCAGAATCAAATTTATTGCCATGGTCAGTGGGGAGCCCACTGACTAGGAAAGTGCCTTGGAATAAAGTGCAACAAAAATAAATAAATAAATAAATAAAATAAAATAAAATAAATAGAATAACATAACAACAAGGCTGTTCACGAATTTAACAGTCTGACGGCCGAGGGGAAGAAGCTGTTCCTGTGACGGGAGGTTCTGGTCTGGATGGACCGTAGCCTCCTGCCAGAGGGAAGAGGAACAAACAGTCCATGTCCAGGGTGAGAAGGGTCGGCTCTGATCCGACCTGCACGTCTCTGGGTCCTAGAGACATACAGGTCCTGAAGAGGTGGCAGGCTTTGAATTGAATTGAATTGAATTGAGTCTCAAATGATGGTGGATCATGATCCATGTTGGTCGCCGCAGTGTGTCCATCTGAAGGCTGCTGGTTCTAATTCAATGTTTCACCGCCATTGTTGGTAGCCGATCGCAACGATGTGAAGGTGGGAGGATTCAAGGCAGGTGATTTCCAGGAGCTTCCTAAAAGAAAGGTGCACCTTCCAGGAACAAAAACTCTGTCAGCACAAGCTGCCTCCATGCCGCGCAAAACTGGCACAGTTCAAAAGCCACTAGAAAAGTGCACTGTAAATTATGACGAAGAAATGCAGGTTGCATTCGTTCCTCTTTACCTGCGCTCACAAAAAACAACACATTCTCTGTACTAAATGGACTTTTGCATCCAATGTTGACGCAGAAGTGGAGTCAAAGCTTTCTCCTCCCACGGCGTCGCGTGTGGCGGTCATGATCGTAAGCTCTCGCTGTTGCTTCACTTGTCATGTCACTTGGTATATACAGTACCATACGTTGGCAATTGAAAGCTTAAGCAGCGCCACCCTATGGCCAAAGCCTAACACTATTGACCTGTAATGGGTTGACGAGGTTTCATGAAACAGTGTCCTGGATTTCAGAGGCCACCAGGTGGCACTGCTGTAAATTGTTCGGACATGATCATTTAATTCAATCAAAGCTCATGCCATTTCTAAACCAAGCTCCATCTAGTGGCCTCTGAAAATTAGGACACTGTTTCATCAACCAAGCAATACTGTTTCATGATGCCTCATAATACACCAAAAAAAAAATGCCTCAAAATCATCCATGCCACATGGAAAAAAAGATGTGTTTTTAGAGTCTTCACTTTCAAAAACTCTTGTACTGGAGTGGCTAAACTTTACTTTCATCAGTAAGTACGTGGCCAAAACAGAACTGATGCTAGATGCTATGAGCTAAATTGCTCTCTGTGGTACTGAAGCAGAGGTTGTTGTCGCTTCAGTCTATTTGGTCTTTTGTTTTTTTCACTTCCTCAGTTCCAAGTTAAACACCTTGACATTAAAACCAAAAAAAGGTAGGCCATCTTCGGGTCCAGAGAACAGGAGGACCTTCACCTGAGGCCGCTACTCGCACAGGACAGGAACGGAGAGTACAATATTTCACATTTTACCCACATGGCGCTTCAATGTCTCGGCAAGTTTCATAGCGGAGCCCTTCTGAACTCGCCATCCACATAATCAACGTGCGCTGAGTCAGAACCAAGGTGATTGTGTCATTAGCATAGCCATTAAACACGAGTCTGTCCGTCAAGTCCTTCGTATCATCTGTGAACTCACTGAATTATCTATGACTTGGAACATTAGCTCAATATTCCATCTGGACACACCAAGGCTGATAAACTGAAGAGACCTATTGGAGAATGAAATGACTTGGCCTTGGTGCGCGAAGCTCCTTCTTTTCTTCCCGTTCAAGTCGGAGAGCAAGCAGGAGTTTATGAAAACTGGAGTGTATTTAACTCTCAACAATCGCCACTTTCTTCCTGCCGCATGGAGGGAGACAGGAGAATGAGGTTTGTGAAGTCAGGCTGATGAAAATGAATGTTATGAGTCAGTGTTTACAGCCTGCTATTTGTCAGGCAAGGAAGCCATCACAAATGTCTCATAGTGTATCAGTGCCTCCCACTGGTGATGGACTGATGAAGCTTCATGAAACAGTGTCCTCATTTTCAGAGCTTGAAGGTGGTGCACTTATTTTTAAAATGGTTTCATTGGAGTAGTTGGTCTAAGCTAAATAATTTACAGCGCCATCTAGTGGACAGTGTCATGAAGCCTCGCAAGCACATCACTACCTTTATATTGATTGTCACATCCAAAACAATCAATATTTTCCTGTCCTGTCCTGAAAGTTGTGATCATTTATTTCTGGAACAAGAAATAGGGAAATAAGGACCTTTGCAAATGAGCTTGTAAAAAATGTGTCAGTGTCAGTTTTTAGCCAAAAAAAAACAACCCTGGGCTGGAATTTGAACCTACAGTAATATGCTTTATTATGAGTATCTCAAGTGCAAAGGACACACATGTGCACAATAAATAAATAACTAGATGTTGATGTTAAATAAATAAAATAAAATAAATGGATGATAAAATAAGACCATCTTTTCTATGATGATGTTCAGTGAGTAGTTATTTTGTTCCGGAGCTCCTCACAGGGGCGGAGCCTAATGGAGGTTTGGATGGGCGGAGTCTGTGAGGTAGAGCTGTGTGTGAGCGGAGTTCTTCAGTGACTCATTAAAACAGTAGCTGCTGATACGTTTGGGATGTAGAGGGTCGGAAGAGGGGCGGGGCCAGTGGACTCTCAATTGGAATTTGTGTGAACGTCGAGGTGATTGTAGTAAACTGCAGCGCCTCGAAGAACTTGTGGGGATTGGTTGGACATGCGTTCCTAGTTGCGATCGCAACATCGCCATCTCCTGGAGGGACTGGGATATGGATGATTTAGATCGCCATCATGTCTTGAATACCCTGTAAAAAGGACGACCCCCTACCTGCCGGCCCTCAGGTGGGTCCTGAATAGGAGGCCCCCATGTCACCGGGGCAACAGAGCCTCTCCGACAGGGCTCCTCGACTCCAGAGCTGCCTGTCAGAGGAGCTCCATGTTGCGATCTACCGCAATGTTAAAAAGCTTTTACAGACCTGCATTTACATAATGCTGTCCTGTTTTCTTCCTTGAGCTTTCACTAAGATGTTATTCAGCCGCATCACGTCTCCCTGCAAGTATTAACATGTGTGGACACTCTATTCTTAGCATGTTCTGCTCTGTCTGAAAAGCACTTTGTGAACAGCACTCTGAAAGGTGCTTTATAAATAGAGCTGTTTTATTATCATATTATTATTCCTAAAAGGAGCCAAAGAGTCTTAAGCAGAGTCAAAGTCATGGGGCAAATAAGGAATAAATTCACAGATGGAGACACGTGACACGGAACATGTGAGTCTCAATAAGTGACTCTCCATTAACTGGAGTATGTCTTTTAATTCGCCGAGCCTCAAGTTAGCAGTTAGCAGTTTGTACAACAACACAGAAGACTCTCTCCATGAATCACTTTCATCCTTGAGTCACATCAGTTTTTCTGTAGAATTGACATAAATACTGTGTACAATATCTGCATTACAATTCATTGACCACATAAATAGAAACGGTAGGACCGGTTTGGGCCCTCGGACCTGGAGTTCGACACCCGATTCAGACGGTCTGAAAGCACACCGCGTTTGTCTGAAGCTTCAACACAACATTTGAAATATAATTCTTCCCGCTCGCCGCCGACTCCATCCGTTCTTGTTTGGTCTTCTCTTCAAGGTTTCATGAAGCCGCTCCCTTCCTCTCCACCATCACCTCCTCGTGTTTACTTTTCTAATGTGTAAGTGAAAAGAAGGAGCTAATTAAGCCCAGGAGAACGTCCTGGAACCACGACACAGCGCACACAAATAAAAGGTTGGATGAGAAACCAGATCTTCAGCAGCCCCTGGTATTAATCGGTGCTCGCTGTAATATACTTGGATTACTGCAGTTAAAGCACAGTTTTCCACAATGTTAGTCAAAAGCAGATTTAACTGAAAAAGTGGTGGCTGTCCAAACATCTCTTCTTCTACTTAGTTGTGATAGTGGAGAGGGTGTTGCCATCATAACACGGTTATTATCAGTGGTATAGAAAATTCCGACACCCATGAACGCATCATCCACACGCATCGATCAGCGCTTCACTGGAGAGAGAAAAGCAGCGAAAGCAAAGCAGCGCCAAATGTGTTCTACCTGCCGCAGGATGGTGACGTCACATCCGGCATATACGATATCTGTTTTAATGAGGCAATGCATAACATGTATTTCCACTGTCCTAAATCGATCCTACGACTTCCACGTTAGGTGAACCACGCGTCGTGATTGGCTGACATGTACGGGGTATTTGATCCGATTTGGTATTCAAGAAAACTCCTTCATAGATGCATGGCAAATGAATGAAAATGTATCTGGAGGTGCAAAAGTGCCTACTGTGGACTGTATTGTGATTTTTGTGCGATATGAAATACAAACAATGCCCCGCACATGTCAGACAATCACGTTGTGTCTTTCAGCTAAAGCCAGTCACGTCACATTGTTCCACAGACTGCAGAGAAGAACGGACATAAACTTTGCAAACATAAACTTACGCAAACGATCCGATGACAAACATTGTATTTCTTGGAAATAAATGCCACACGTGTGGTAGAAAGCGCCATGAAATCCTTTAAAAGTAACATTCGACTTACGACCTGCTCAACTTACGTCCACCCGTACTTACAACCACAGTCGGAAGATGCTTATTTTTTTAATTCAGTGTCTGGCACCGCAGCACGTAGCAGTCCGGCATTGCGTACTACAGTTCCGGCAGCACAGTGTCCCAGGATCTCACTCTCACACAGCCATCTACCACTACAGTAGCACATAAGTCCAAGCTGACTTACGACCGGTTGGTCGGAACCGATCCTGGTCGGAAGTCGGATATTACTTTTTGTTACTTGTAGTTCAATTTTCCCTGGCTCATTAAAGCATAAAAAAGATATATGTATTGTATATGCCGGATGTGACGTCATCATCCCGCGGCAGGTAGGACACATTTGGTAAGCGGACACGTTTGGTACCGACACCGGTGCCGTGACCGTCTCGTGCTCTTGTTTATTTTAGCTGACTGGCTCAAGCAGGTTGCGACAGTGGCTTTTTCTACGGTGGCCTCAAGTGGGCAAAAAGTAAATGTCACGAACGCAGGATTCATAATGATAAATATTTCCAGAAGATTTTTTAAATTTATATTAAGATGCTTTTATAGGAACCTATTCTAAAGTAAACACCGTTATAATCACCCCAACCTAATCTTGATCAAATGTTATATTGCCATACAATCGATTATAAAATCTCTGATGAATTCTATTAACACACACACACAAACGTGCACAAACACACATGCAGTAATAAATATGACTATTATATTATTAAAATTTTCTGCCTCACAGCAATTAATCACATTAGTATTTGGTCATTTCATGAGTGGAACAACAAATGACAAACACTGACTGCGCTTTGTGCAGCTAATCTAAAAGTACACACACACACACACAAGAACGGTAATCCTGATGTGAACAGCTGCGTGGACGATAGCGATAATCCCTGAAAATAATAATAATGTCAGTCGTTTTGGACTCAGTTTAATTGCCCTGTGGAGGTTGCCGGCGTCTTTTTTTTTGGGGGGGGGTGAGTTTGATGAGAGACCTTCTCTCAGCAGGTGACCAGCGCGTCTCCGGACCCTCCGTCTTCTTCCAGTCGCCGCAGTGGAGTCGCTCTTCCCACGGAACTGGGATGCAAATGAAATAATGTGAAGCAATGGCTTTGTGGCGCTGAACGTAATCCCTCAGAGTTTAAATTCAATGTTGCGCTGCGTGTCCACGCAGCATCTGGCATTCAGGCTAATTGGATTATTTAAGGTCTCGGCCCAAATGAGGAGAAGAATCCCGAGCTTTGCATGTATTTTCTTGTCATCAAAATGACTGGAAAGACATCAAGGACATCAACAGCACAGCGACAGGAGGATGCACGGGACGTGTTAAGCTCCTGCACCAGCATCCGCCAGCAGTCTGTTCCATCAATGCACTCTGCAGCTGTTTTTATCAACAAGATATTATTCAAGAAAAAAAAAAAAAACATATTTTGGGTGCGAATTGAGACGTGGCGTGTGTTTTGACAAGCAGCATTCTGTATGTGCAAGTGTGGGAGTGAGAACGCACACAAGAATGAACCAAAACAGAGGCGCCGAACACACGTTCCCATATTGCGCGTCTCACATTGAATATGGATTAATCCAGACGTCTCTGCTTCCCCTGGCAGCCACATGCAGGTTGCTTCTATCTCCATGCATCAGGGAAGAGTGGCTGGTGACTCACCAATTGTCCGTCCAGTAAATAACATTAAACCTCAGCATTTGTTGCCAACATTGATGAGCAGAAAATGGGATGAGCAGCATTAGGAGGAGATAAATCCCCACATCTGAAGGATTACGGTTATTTCGACAAATGCAAAAGGCTTTTCAAATAGAAATGTAATTGCGGGGTGAATATTAAAGTCAGCAAAAGTTGATCTTTCTTGAGTGCGTGCGGAATTGGAAGGGATGACTTGGCGCCTCAGATTACCGCAGGATTTCCTTCCCATCACACGTGGGCTGCTTGTCTCTCCATTGTGATCATTGCAGCTGATTAAAATTCTGCTGTGGCGTCTTTACATAACACAGATGCTCATTACGTAAAGTGCATTTGTTTCCGAGCGACATTTCCTTTGCCTTGAGTTATGAAACTACCAACTTGTCTGGCTTTGTGCGAGGTACTTGAGGTAACGGGGATTTTTATTGTTGTACTTTGTCACACAACAGATGGTCTCCTTCTGCCTCTCCCGGGTTCCAACAGTGAACTCCACATAGGTCCGTGAAACCCCTCCTCATTCCCATGGGGTCATATGTTGATGTTGGGAGAGCAGACTTTTGTGTCCTATACTGACGCCGAAGGCAGCCTTCAGCGTCGCATGTTGACGCATTAGGCTGTCAACTGAATCACATGTTCCTATCCTGACGGGTACAGGATGGAGTGGCGCTCCTGACATGTGATGACATGCCAGTGGCTGTGATCGCCTCATAAGGGGCTATATATATGTACTCAGATCCATCTGATGCCTTTTACACCGCGTCTCATGTGCGCCACCTGACTGGAGCACTACACAGGAAGGATGTTTTTACCCCATTAAAACATCCAGGTGTCAAGATGCAGCATGGAAGGCTACGTCATTGTCCAGTGGCACCTTTCCAGTGACCTCCACAACATTTCTTCCATCGCTGCCAGTTGGTTGGCTTCTGCTATGGGAACTTATTAAAGAGTTTGATGGACAGAGGGGATTTTGGTGACCTCCACAATGGATGGGTTGAGGACACAGTGTCGAAGGGTTGATGAGGTTTCATGACACAGTATTGAAGGGTCGATGAGGCTTCATGACACAGTATTGAAGGGTCGATGAGGCTTCATGACACAGTATTGAAGGGTAGATGAGGTTTCATGACACAGTATTGAAGGGTCGATGAGGCTTCATGACACAGTATTGAAGGGTAGATGAGGTTTCATGACACAGTATTGAAGGGTGGATGAGGCTTCATGACACAGTATTGAAGGGTGGAGGAGGTTTCATGACACAGTATTGAAGGGTGGAGGAGGTTTCATGACACAGTATTGAAGGGTGGATGAGGCTTCATGACACAGTATTGAAGGGTGGAGGAGGTTTCATGACAGTATTGAAGGGTGGAGGAGGTTTCATGACACAGTATTGAAGGGTTGATGATGTTTCACAACAGCATTGAAGGGTTGATGAGGCTTCATAACACAGTATTGAAGGGTAGATGAGGCTTCATGACATATTATTGAAGGGCTGATGATGTTTCACAACAGTATTGAAGGGTTGATGAGGCTTCATAACACAGTATTGAAGGGTAGATGAGGCTTCATGACACAATACTGAGGGGTAGATGAGGCTTCATGACACAGTATTGAAGGGTAGGTGAGGTGTCATGACACAGTATTAAAGGGTAGATGAGGTGTCATGACACAGTATTGAAAGGTAGATGAGGTTTCATGACACAGTATTGAAAGGTAGATGAGGTTTCATGACACAGTGTTGAAGGGTTGATGCGGCTTCATGACACAGTATTAAAGGGTAGATGAGGTTTCATGATGCCCTTGAATATAACACTTTCATCGACCCTGCAACAGTGTTTCATGATACCTCATAGACCCATCACTAACCACCACCATTTTGGAGAAAGGTCCTCAACACCATCCACAGTGAAACCACGAGGCTGATCTGTATGTTTATATTTCAGAATAAGCCGCCAGGATTGCTGGCTTAACTGTTTTAACCAACCAGATCTATTGCACATGCCACGGAACAGTAGTGCTTCCGGTGATGCCAGATCAGCTCCATTCAGACTCTAATGTTGTTCATCAGCCAAATAACAGATAGTCTCTCTATATTGTTGGATAGTGAGGTTTGAACACAGCAATATGTGTCCTCTGTTGGAGGCATGAGACACTGGTCGGCAGTGGATCCAGTCGTTGTGGTCCTGAACCGTTTTAAGACACTGTGCCGCCAATGTTGGTTGGGAAAATCTGCTTGTCTGTAGTTGCTCCCTCTGTTTTCATCAGAGGAACCGGAATCACCTGAGCCTCCTCACTGAACCATGTAGCGGCTCTGGCTTACAATATGATAGTCAACTTATTGACTGTCTCAGTCCCTCAAAATCCAGGCTGAAAGGTGCATGTCACAGTGCTCCACTGGGGTCTGATATCAATCTCAAAGCCTGTGAAAAGAGCACGATCGGACGCCGCTAAAGAATGAATTCAAAGCCTCAAGAGAGTCAATTTATCTTTCTGAGAGTTTCATGCAAATGATGGAGCTCATTCACAGATGATTAACTTTATGATATTTCATTAAAATCTGGGAATCAATTGGGCAAACACGTGTCCCCACATCAACCCACAGATAAGTACAGTCCTGTCTTATGTTTAAGTTCCTTCAGTGCGACTGAGGGTTCAGAGTTCGGCGCAGCAGACGAGGCGGACAGTCAAACCTGCATCTGAACGTCTTGAAAATCGATCGGACGCCGGCGGATCAATGTCGCGTCCCCACCTTCGCCGCCAACCGGCCAATCAGCAAAGACTTCTTTACCTAATGCAATGTTTCCCTGCGAGGCCAAACAGGAGTTCTTAAATGGATTTATCTGAGCATATTAAGCCCTGAACAAATCCAAACGTCCTCTGTGTCGACAACAGGGAACAATAAATACAGAAAAGAAGCTTTCAATGTACGTTTCATCAACTGTTGTCGCCGCTTGTTATCGGCCGCTTGTCTGCGTCACCCACCGACACACCGGCGGCACAGGGTTTCACGGCCATTAGCATTCCGCCCCGGCGCTGTCCCGGTGTGTCCTAATAGACAGTGATGATAATAGCGGCTTCTCTGCGCCGCCTGGCCGCAGCGTTGACCACTGAGTGAATTATCCAGCTGATGGAGAGTGGCGGCGCAGCTCGGGCCGAGGATGCTGTTAATATGCCAACGAGAGCGCCGCTGCCAGTGCGCGGCATGCTGGCATGCTACAGCTGCCATCCACCTAATTGGGAAGCGTTTAGCTGCAGCTTGACCTACATTCCCGGCCGCGCAAGAGGGGACCACCTTTGTGAACGTTGTCATTTGCAATCCAAAGTTAATGAGTGGGGAATTAATGTTTGTTGTGGATCACGGGAGGGGTTTTGGTACTGGCCTACAAATCTGGATCCCAGAGCTCAGGCTGCCTGGGTGGACGGAAGCTTAGTTTAAGCACTTTACTAGAGAGTTTACGTAAGTTATAGATGCCAAACAACACGCTGTCCTGTCCTAAACAATGTGTCTCATCACGTCCAGCGCTGACAAAAAGTCAAACATCTGTTTCTTGTTGACAATCTTGTTCAAGGATTTTTGTCTTTGTCTGAAAAAGAGTGGTACATCAAACTGTGTACTTTTACATTCATTCAGTATTGTTCTTATCAGATATATCCCGCTGAGGAGACATAAATCATAACTTTGGTTGGTCATATCTAAGCATTGTCAATTAATATTGTTCTTCATTCAACAGCAAAACAATTTCATAATAGATTTATTATGGGCTGTAATTTCTCCTCTAATTAATTATTATTATTGTTATTGTTATTATTATTATTCTTATTATTATTATTATTACAACCATAACAACAACAATAATAATAATATATTTGCTGTCATAGCAATTCCTGCAATAGTTACATATATTTTACGTACAGATTATTAATATTATACGAACATATTCATTACATCCACTGATAAAATGTGACCAAAATAGGTTCAATTAGAGGAAGTAATAAGGGATTATTTTAGGATTTACTGTGGAGACTTGGAAAAACAGGGAAAAAATTTCACGTTTATCCATACTTTGAAGGGTTTCCCACTCATTTGTCTGTGCAGCTGCTGTTGGCAGCGTGTGTTTCATGCTGTGTGTCCTGAGGTCTGTTGAGGTTTGGGACCCAAAAGCAGGAGACAGAGCTGGATCGCAGTTCAACCATGCTTCAGTCCACAACATAACCAAAGGGGCGGCACAAAAGGAGGGCGGGGACAAAACGTGGCAAGACGAGAACAGACTAGACAATGAAAAGACTTGACCATAACGTGACTTGACGGGACAAGATGGGACTCGACTAGACAGTCTCTTGACTTGATGTAGAATGGACTTGACGGGGCAAGATTTGAATTGGAGACTTGACTTGTCAGAGCAATACCAGACGATACTTGACTAGATGCAACGATACTTGACCAGGCGGCTGCTTGACGTGGAGACTCGACTTCACTCGACACAAAGAGAGTGGTGTGATGATGACTTTACAAGACACACAGACGTGACAGCAGACAGGAAGAGAAGACTGACCTCACCAAAATAAAACAGGAAATAAACAACTGACCGAAACTGAATTAACCCTAGAACCAAACACGACTTCCTGCTGTCCGATTCAGCACATTACAGTGACATGAACTATATAGATAAATGTGTAAGTGAATAATATCAGAATCACAGGTGAGGTGAACGCAAGCAGCCAGACATTCATTTTTCAATATATCCCCTCCTGAAGTCCATGAAAGTTTGGCTCTGCAAAAGTGTGATTCTCTCCAACTTTAGCACACAGAATTCTTCAGCAGTGAGAGTGGTTTGGCCTCAACTGAATAATTAGTTTCAAGTGAATTCTGTGACAAGGACATTCCGTCTAATATCGTGTGAAGAGAGGAGACAGAGAAGTTTCAAATTTCCTGTCACCTGAATGTAGTTAAAGGAGGTGGAGGTGTTACGGACGTAGAAAGTTGTTATGCCAGATATGAAAGCATAAGAACAAATGAATGTGCAGATATGGCATCAGTCACTGCAGCCTCCGATCGAGACCAGGGGTCCGAGGTAGCCAAGCCTGAGACAGATGGACCCCATAAAACAGCCTGAATTGTCAGAGTGTGAGGCGTGGACTCTGTTAAGAGCAGCTTCCCACCGCTCATCAACACCTCATTCATCTTTGGAGAGGACATGAAGGTGTCAGATGCTGGAAAAGTTTAGAATTGAAAGGTGATTTTCGCTGTAGTTAGAAGTGAATTTGAAAGCTGGCCATTTATATCTCGGTGGAGCCTGAACAGACTGACGTGATGTGGGACTCGGTGTTGGCCTGGGAAAGATAAAGTTCTGAATGTTGGTCTCATAAAAAAAGAGTCATCTGTTAGAACCACTGAAACAAGGTAGCAATGCATTAATAATATAACGGGACAGTGCGACTAAAGACCTAAATAAAGCAGAGTGGGATGAAGATAGGGAAGTCATACAGAGTAGACGTTGCAAACTCCAGTAAACTACAGATAAATAGAAGTAGATTGGTCTTCATCAGTGAAGAAAAACAGTCCAGTGCAGGCACGTGCCTAGAGCGACCCCTAGTGGAGTCAAGCCCTTGAACTTCATGAGAAAAACCTTTTTTCATTCTTAAATTCTTCTGAATAAAACACTCTCGTTCTCATCAATGCATTGAAAATGTATTTTTTTGAGTTCTTGTGAGCGTCGTTCCTGAACTCGCTCCCACTGTGGCCCCTCCCACTCCTCCACATGGCATTCCAGATTGGCAGTCCGCGTCTTGTGACCGGAAGTCATAGAAATGAATGGGGAAATCTTAAGGCTTGATCCCACCTCCCCAAAAAGTGTGCCCATGTTTAGTCCACCACCACATTCATATGTAATAAAGACAGGCAGCATAGAGTCGTCCCTTCACTTATTAATGTGTTTCATTTCTCTCATTTTCATGACTCAAACACGGATCAATAATCCCACCTCTGGGCGCCCAGTGGTGCTGACCTTCCAGAAAAATAACTGGTTCCTACCACGTTTCCCGGCGCGAGTTCCCACTCAAGTTATCCTCCTCCATCTTCAGCTAGGTCCACGGTTCCTTTGCCACATCCATCAACCTCATTGGTTGTTTTCCTCTTCTTCATCTTCCTCCATTTTACATGTTCAGGATCCAGGTTCCCTTCTTCTTCACCTTTGCAAATCTGAGCTCCCACCTTTCAAGACTTCTCTGAGATCAGATTTTCTGCGTCTTGAATACATGAACGTGTATTTTCTCCGCCCATAAAACATCTTCATATCCATCGCAGCAAATGAGCCACCGGGGGCGCACACGTCATTTTAACCTTCCCTCCTTTCAAAAGTGGCTTTAAACATTTTTTGCGTGAGCTAAAAGCTGCGCATATTTTGGTACATGCAAGCATTAGCAACTGAGCTGAAGGAACGCGTGGGGCTGAGCTAAATATCGTCTCACCGTAGGGGATTCAGCGAGTTAGACGTGGAGCAACTTCTGCAAAACATGTACAAAGAGAGAAAAATGCATTTGAGGCTGAGAAGCAATAAAGAGAATCAAGCAGTCTCTGAGTCTACACAGGATCTTTCAACAGCTACATTTTCAGAACACGGTCCCTCCAGTCTCGACGTAGATCTTCCCTCTAAATGTGCCTCCTCTGTAAGCCACAGACAGAGAAGATAAGCCGGGGCTGCTGCCAGATGTCCACTTTATTACCTTGGCTGGAGTCCCAGAGAGTAACACTTCAAGTTGTCAAACAAAGTCTATTTTTAGCTCGCCATTGTAATCGCTAGATCTGAATTCATCTCTGGATTCATGTGTGGCCTCCCTGGAAAGGACTTTGTCAGCCGCTGAGGATGTGGTGAAAGATGTGGATCAGGCCCCGGGCAGTATCATCCGCGTGCAGCCCTGAGCCGCTGCGCTGGCAGCGCGTCAGCGCCAGCTAGCCAGTGACTCACTGCTCTGAGAGCCGCCACCATAACATGCAGCCACTTCCCTTGTTAGCATTCACCATTAAACCTCCCAACACTCTCCACTCGCTTGGCTTTTATTCCTCACTTCATTGCGAAGCTGTGATATTGATCCTCTTTTATTTTACTGCCCCAGACATTGAGATGTTTGCACTTCATTCCCCCTCATGAAGAGCAAAGTGCCGGGGGGGAATCCATTTCCCTTTAAATAGATAAGCGTTTTTAGAATTCCAACGCTGTGTCATGGAGAGAACCGCGCTTCAAACCACAGAACCTCTGGTCCGACCATGAGAGCTGCCCCGTCTTCTGTCGTTTATCAGCCACAGGTTTCATGAAACCAACTGGTGGGTCACTGTTTACTCCAGAAAATGACCTCCAGTGATGATGTGTGCTCCCGTTCTGGCCCGGTGCGCTTTAGTTCCACCTCACATGGCAGCGATTGTGCGCAAGGCTGGCTGCTTTCGGAGCATCACTCTCAGCTCTCAGGAGACAGCGATTGCACCCCAACATTCCGTGCCACTGACCCGCGGAGCACCTGAATGGGATCTGCCAACAAAAAAAGTGCTCATGTTTACTTAACTGAACGCCTGTTCAGAGTGAAAGACACGGTGAGTGCTGCTGAGTCGATGCTGAACCATGAGACTCTCGACTAGCCACTAATAATTAAAAGAAAACCTGATATCGTATTCATTCCACACTATTATTGGACTGGCAATATTGGCCCCTGATTGGGCGGTGTTGAAGATTTTAGCCCCTTGTGAGATTGAATTTCACTTCCCTGGTTAACAGCAAGACAGCGCAACAAATGCAGCCAGTTGTTTTCATGTTGTGTTGAGTGGAAACGTCAGCAGTGAATGCACCTATATGACAATAAAATGTGAATGTAATGTGTAGAATATGAAAGGCAGTGCCGCAAATAAGATAAATGTTTTGTGTCAGTTCTGTGGATCACGTTTGTTACAGGAGCTTTGAGTCATGAAAAAAAGTTTCATGTTTTTTTCGCAGCCAAAAACATTGGCCTTTGCCTGTCAAACCTTGTTTTTCTGGTTTATTTCTGTTTTAAGATGCTTAAAACAGAAATAAGATGCGGTTTTAAAATTAGCTTGCTGCTGCCATTAGCGCTATGATGCTAATGGATGGTACTCTTATCAAAGAAATCATAGATAGATAGATAGATAGATAGGCGTGTCAATGCGTAGATGATAGATGGATGGATGGATGGACAGACGGACAGACGGACAGTAGGGCGGACGGACAGTAGGGCGGACGGACATAGATAGACAGACAGACAGACAGACAGACAGACAGACAGACAGACAGATAGATAGATAGATAGATAGATAGATAGATAGATAGATAGATAGATAGAGTCATAGACAGACAGACAGAGACACAGACTCATAGACAGACAGACTGGCAGGCAGACAGACAGACAGATAGACAGACAGACAGACAGGCAGGCAGACAGAGAGACAGACAGACAGACAGACAGACAGACAGACAGACAGACAGGCAGACAGACAGACAGACAGACAGACAGACAGACAGACAGATAGATAGATTGACTCATAGAGTCATAGACAGACAGACAGAGAGACAGACTCATAGACAGACAGACAGGCAGGCAGACAGACAGACAGATAGACAGACAGACAGACAGACAGAGAGACAGACTCATAGACAGACAGACAGACAGATAGATAGATAGATAGATAGATAGATAGACAGACAGACAGACAGACAGACAGACAGATAGATAGATAGATAGATAGACTCATAGAGTCATAGACAGACAGAGAGACAGACTCATAGACAGACTCATAGACAGACAGACAGACAGACAGGCAGGCAGGCAGACAGACAGACAGACAGACAGACAGACAGACAGACAGACAGACAGACAGACAGACAGACAGACAGACAGACAGACAGACAGACAGACTTGCATTAGAATCCCATCACGATTTTAAATCAAATGGACCTGTGTTCCTAACCAATCCCTTCCATAAAGCCATGCCACCACGGGCCACTGGACTCACCACATTGGGCCCGTCCAGGGACTAGTCCATGAAGAGAACGCCACTCAAAGGCACCATCTAATGTGAGCTTCCTCTGACTCAAGTTGATTGCGACAAACTGCAGCAAGGTCGAGACCCCGATGAGGACGAGGAGAATGCAAATGAGTTTCCCTGATTTGGTCTTCTGACAGTTGGAGAAGAAACTCTTTTGTCATGCAAACGGATGCGGGAGCTGTCGGGGAGGCGGGAGCTGCTGGATGAGAGAGGACCTGGGCTGGTGTGGGAGGAGGTGTGTGAGGCGTGTTGGATGTACGGCTTAGTTCCCTGACACACCACTGGTCACGACTCATGGTAGCGAATAGTCAGCAGATCAAGCGGCACTGATTCAAGCACTTGTGTTATCTGTCCGTCAGAAAACCATGTGTTCTTTTTCTTTCATGTGTAATGCCAACTCTTCTGTCAATCGTGACTGTCTTAGATGGTGCTAGAAGTTGCCAAAGGACGCCATCAGCTAACTGGACACACCCACTGCGACACATCAGTAGGAGCCTGTGACTAGTGATGGGCTGGTGAGGCTTCATGAAACAGCGTCTTCATTCTCAGAACTGTCTCAATCTAAAATGATGTGAGGTTTTGTTGAAACAGTTCAAATTGGAATATTTTTCAGCAGAGTTCAATCTAGAGGGCTTTGAAAATGAGGTTTCATGAAGCCTCATGTGAGCGCCAGGTGACAGGGGCAACACCGCTCACTTGAAGGCCCCTAGATGAGTCGCGTTCAAAAATAAAGGAGGGTCTGGAGAGTTGCCAAGTTAACAACACTGTCTCGGTCTCACTGCTGCGTGCGGTGGAGCGAAGGCGGGACAAGGGAGGGTCAACCAATAGGAAAACTGGTCACACAACACTTTTAAAGTCTAACTTGGGTATTTGCATTTAAGGTTAAACCCACATTCATTGAATGTCTCTTGTGTGTTTAGAAGTCGTCTTCAGTCGCCATCTTTAGACGTGTCACAGACAAGTCCAGTGTGCGTCTGTTGGGGGCGCTCAAGCTCTTATTCTAATGGACACTCAGTCATTGACTTTATAAACGTGTTTAAAACACGGTTGTTTTGGATGAGGGTCCCTTGGTTTCAGGTGTTGCCGCGGCGCGTCTCAGGTTTGCCTGAACTCAGCGTTAACTCACCGTCATGTCATTGTCTCTGTTTGTCAAACCTGCGTCTTGAAACGAGCCCCAGGACGAGCGACGCTGACATGGAGTTAATTGAGTTGTTGGGGCTGTTTTGGTAATGAGTCGCTCTCTGACGGAGAAAAGCTGCTTAGCGTTGTTCAGAAACAGCTCAGGGGAAGAAGCAGTGTCTGCTCACTTCATTTAATGTAGACAGTGGAGGAAACGCGACCTTGTGTTCTCCAGTAAACAACACGAGTCCGAGCTGACGCGCTGGATTTCCCGGCGCCAGTCTCGGAGCCCCGTGAATCCGGGCCCTTGGACTTCTTCTCCGGCGCCAGCCACAGATCAAAATGTCATCATTTGTCCGGATCAAAGTTTACGACCGGAAGGCTGCGTCGCAGGCAAATGACAGTCCAATCGACCTCAGCTGCTCCGGCGCTCGCCGCACATTAGTCGAGGGACCTCTTTTGCAGGAACAGATATGAAGCAGCGACTACAACCACCTGCACTCATTCTTCACGTCTCAGCACTGGCTGATGACTTTCATTCTATTATGCTACATTTTGCACGTCATAATAACCGAAATCGTTTTGCTGAGCTCGCCACAGTGAAGACGGAAAACACTTTGTCTTTGTCATCGTCTTTTGGTGGAGTTTTAATGTTTTTTTTTTTTACTGCTGCAGCCTTATAGCAACAGGGTTGTTGGTTCAAATCCAACTGGAAGTAACTTTATTTATAAAGCACTTAAAAAAGCAATAAAAGACTGTCACTAAGTGCTGTACAACTGTAAAATCAGGATAAAACAAATGTTTAAAACAACATAGCATAAAATTAAAACAGGACAGATCCACTAAAAACGACGAAAAAAATCAACTGTGCAATTCTATAAAAGCCAAAGAGTAAAAGTGCGTTTTAAAAAGTGTGTTAGTATCGAGCACATTTAATACTTGAAACCATTTTCAACAGCACTGGGACAAAAATGATAAGTAAATGAAAGGAACAATTTTTTATTTTTTTTAAAGGCATATTTATAAGTTTAGTAACATGAAACAGCTCAGTTATCCAGTTGAATAATCAGGAAATACAAAAAACCTATCAATAAAAACAAGACGATCATGTTTTCACTTCACCTATATGAATAAAGTATGGCTGCTTCATCCTCACACCTCCTCTGTCACAGCTCTATATAGTTTCAAAGTTTCAAGGCTCTTATTTCCGTTGTTTTTATTTCAGCAGTGGCAGAGTTGGCTGTAGTTTCTTGGGTCTAGTTGCAGGTCGACTTGCAATTTGAGCTCAGGTCGATGAGTTTCATGACACAGTATTGAGGGGTTGCTGAGGTTTCATGAAACAGTATTGAAGCGTTGATCAGGTTTCATGAAACAGTGTGCTGATTTTCAGATGGCGCTGGCTCCTATAAAGTGTTTGGACTTGATCGAGTCGTTCAATGGAACCTCGCATCATTTCTAAACCAAGAGCGCCACCTAGTGGCCTCTGAAAATGAGGTTTCCTCAACCCTGCAGTACTGTGTCACGATGCCTCATCGACCCATCACTAAAGCATAGAGAAATGCCTGACCATCTGAATACAGAATACAGAAGCACAAGTCTATTGGTCAAATAGAGACAGTCCTTTATTATTTACTGCAGAAGGAATGGTCGTCATTTTTACAAAATAAATCAAGAACTGAAATGCTCTCATTGGAACAAACTGGTACGTTGTCTTGGTCTCTGTATGCTCTCCTCATCTTGACGTGGTCTCGAAAGGCGCTATAGTATCAATACCGTAGCAAATTTCCAGCTTTTGAGTATCGCTACTTTTTGGATATTTTTGACAACCACTTTCAGCTGCTGATGACAGGATGGTTCAAGTTAAGTGATTCCTCGTCTGGTAAGGCAGCAATTGTTGAGCACTCCAATGCGCTCGGCGGCGTCTGGAATGACACGTTTCCCCTCACAAGTGCATCTTTTCACCGAGACCCGACCCACGCGGAGATGTTACTAAACAGCTCCTTGAAGTCGTCGGCATGGTTGGTGGATCAGGCCCGACTGTAAGACACTGCCAACATATATCATCCGCCGCCCAGAAGCCTCGCACTAAAGGTCATTTGGCAGATTCATTGTGCAAGTGTGACATCTGACTCGCAGCACTTACTGTCACGAGCCGCCACTTCCTCACTGAGCACGGCTGAAGCACATTTCCGATGAAAAGAGCCGACGTGTATTTTCAAACCCTGTTTTTAAGCCTTGCTCGGCTCATTACGGGAGTTATGCGGGTTCAAGTGTTGCGGCTACATGCTCAACAAAGACGCTGAACTTATCCTCGGCTGGCAGCGCCTAAATGTCAGGGAGGTTCTCGCTGAAAGATTTAAGACCCTGTGAAATGGAAATTGCAGTTTATTTCATGGTAAGTAGCAGACTTTAGGAAGTAATGTCAGCGTTATATTTTATGGGAGCTGGATGGGCGGAGACGGAAAAGCATTGATTCAGAGAGAGGAGAAGGATCTATGGCGTATTAGTGTCACACAACATTTGCATATGTGCAAATAGCTTTTCCTGTTTTGTCAAACTACGTCACTAATCTTCTTACAGGCTGCTTTATGCCCACATTCTTGCCGAACAGGTTTGTGTGATTTCGATCAGCTCTAACCAGCGCGACGCACACAGCAGCATGGCGCCATACGTCCTTGATTCCGTCCACAAAAATAAGCACAATCACTTAATCCGTCGCGTGGTGACACACATATATGATAAGTATTTATTTGTCATGAATAAACAAAACGTATTAAACATCGGGAGAGTGTTGTAATGTAAAGCAGGGAGAAAATGTGTATGCTACATGCTTAAAATATATTTTATACATTGAATTTTTAAAATATTTTTTCACTTTATTTTGGAGGACATGGAATATTGTTAAATATTCAATAATTCAATATGACTCTGACTTGCTATGAGGAAGGAAGACAGATCAAATGGGAACTTGGGAATAACCAATGATGTATTTTTGGAAGTCAGAAAGAAAATAATGCTTTTTTATGTATAATTTTTGTAGTTTTTAAAGGGCCGCACGTTACTCAGATCCAAGACCCACCAGTTGAAGTCCATGTCCAGCCTTAGGAGGACTGAAAGACTTGGCAGAGCTCCACATTCAGTGAGTCCGGGACTCGCACTTGTTGAGCCCAAGACCGGTCACTTAAGGAGGCCATCTGGTGGGCTCTGAAAATGAAGACACGGTTTCAGGAAGTATCCAAAGCCCATCACTCCTCTACAGTCAAATAGAAATATTAACTGTTCTTTCCAAATGTCCAAAAAATTGGCAGACATTCCTGCCGTCTTGTTTTGGCTGAAATGAGTGAAGCATTTAAGTAAAGTCAATGGAGGATGTTAGCTCTGAACTGAAGCCCCTGGTTCTCACACTGAGAGCCAACAAGCCAATGAGGTGAATCGGAATCTCAGTCATGTGGTAGAACCCAACCTCGGCCGACACATCCAGGAAGTAGTGATGGGCTGGTGAGGCTTCATGAAACAGTGTCACAAGGATTGTGCTTTTGGTATGAGACTGTTGTGAGGTTTGATTGTAATAGATGTGGAAAGCCAAAGATTTTAGGGCGCCATTTGTTTCGCGAAGCCTCACCAGCCCATCACCAGCCGGAAGTGTTGCACATGCTGGAACATGCCGTGAGCCCTGTTAAGAGAGTCGGGAGCGACTGAAGCATCAGTTCAAACATGACTCATTCAATTCAGCTCCTGCTCAAGTTGTTTTAACGTCTATTAGGATGCTAATTCCACAGGAAGCGCCAATTTTTGGCGCCATTTCAACCCCGATCCAACACTGAAGCACGAGCCGCCTGTGAATCAGCCAAGTGCTTGTCGTGTAATAAGCACTCTGCTTTAAATTGAGCCTTGACTTCATTTGAAAAGAGGGCAGAAAATATATGCGCACTCTGCTTAAGGCTTTCATCTTGCATATAAATCACTCTGGCTAAAAGTGGGTGTTTGAGCGCCACAGATTTTAGGTCTTGGGGCGCGCACTGTATCACCAGCCAAGGCTGCAGTAATGACAACACAGTGCCGTGAGTAAATGAAGTAAATTCACTGGGAGCACAAGTGCGCTGAAATGAAGGATTTTGTGGCGCGTTTGAAAAGTGTTTCTTCTCTTTCTCTGGCTCTGCAGACGCGGCGGCAGCTGAACGCTCTGGAGTTGTACAGGTGTGAGGTTCTGGATTATTGCCAGTGCTCGCCTTCCACCGCACCCCCACGTGGACTGGGAGCCCCCCCCACTAAGAAGCAGGGCGGCCCGATGGCGCGACACCCCGGCCTGACGGCAACCCTCCCCTCCAAGCCTGCGTTGCCTTGCCCCCGGACCCTCTGTCGCTGAGCCTCCAGACTCACCGAGAGCCAGTGGGAGGAGGCGGAGCCGGGATGGAAGCAAAGGAGACGATTCATCTGCGGCGCAGCATCCCGGTTCCAGGGGAAGGAAAATAAAAACATTGTTGGCGGTAGGAGGGGCGGCCGGCGTATTGATCGGTAAGCTTCTGACCCGGCTGACCCGCCGTGCCCTCAATTTGCAGCGGAGGCTGAACAGCATGACTCTCCACTTTCTGCTCTGCTTCTTGAGCGGCATTAAGGATAATAATTCAGAGATTTGTTAATCGCATTAAAGACATTTCCTCGACTGCTCATCATCCGGGCACCTCTGCTCCGTCAGGTGAGGTAATCGAATGCAAAATGCGATTAAGCGGGCGGGGAAAGTGCCTGGATAAGCAAGTGAGAAGCAGAACAAATGACAGAACTTTATTTTCCCCCCTGCTTTCTCTGAACATGCTGTCAATCAACGTCGGGACCGGACCGAACTGCGGCTCTTTTGGAAGAGATTTGGACCAAAAAAAAATGAACTTCAGACGGTTGTTGTGGCATATAATGTACAGCCTTTACATGGACAGTAAATATCTTTTTTCTTTTTTTTTATGGTGACTTTTTTCTTTTCTGTCATGACTCATGAGTCTAATCCCGTTCTGAATCATTTCAATAATAATAAGATGTAAAATAAACACTCAAATCTTGGTGCACCTGTGCGTTCACGTATTTGCTTTGAATCATCAGTTGGAATCCTGTGGGGCGACGCTTCGTCACAACTGTGCGTGACAAATCCTCTTTCATGAGTTTCTGAAACATAATTCAATCATAAAATGATGCGAGAACATTGTTGTCCGCTTCTGCCGCAGTAGCACTGTTCGACAAACCAATCCGTCGCCACAGCATTACAGGACTTTGAGAGATGAATTATGATAAATTAGTAGCTGTGATTAATCGCATGTTAAGTTTCTATTATTTTTCAGTCCTGATTTTAGGTGTTGCCCATAACCAAAACATCCATGACGAAGGTCCAGGGCACCTCCACCCGAATGTCTAAGCGACTGTGTGCAGGTTCAACTTACATTTGCTTATTCTCGAGTCAAATTAAAGATGCGATTAATCGCGATTAATTCAGTTTCAGTCACTGACCACATCAGTGCAACAAATAAGAGACACATTTGTTGTTGTTTAGAGTTACACACATTATGAACGAGTGACTTCACAATGTTTTTGGAAATGTTTATTTCTGCTGTAAACCATGTGGTTTTAAAATATGTGTAGTTTCAGTCTTTATTTCTCAGATATAAAGACTCACATCCCCACAATCCTCCGCTTCAATTTCAAACATGCAGAGTGAAATTCCAGCAAACATCTGCAAGCCTGCAGGCCAGTACCAGGTCGGCTGTGCTGGTCCGATTGGCTCGGAGTGACCAGGCAAGCTACGCAGGAGATTCATGTTACCAACGTTATAGTTAGCGATGGGCGGGTGAAGCATCATGAAACAGTACTGCGGAGTTGATGAAACAATTTTTACAGTCCACGAGATGATGCTCTGGGTTTATAACATTTTACAGCAGACAGCGCCATCTGTTGGCCCGTGAAAATCAGGACACTGTTTCATGAAACTTTATCAACCCTTCAATACTGATTCATGAAACCTCTTCTAGCCATCATTAATACCAGTGCCATCACTTACCACTTGTGGGTCTATGTTCGGGGGCAGTTCACCACTTGGTTTCAGCAGTAGGATGGTCGCACAAGGGCAGGGGAAGCTCCCCCTGTGTGTGTGTGTGAGTGTGTTGTTATGACAGTGGGGCTCACACTTAACCCTGCTAAGTGGATGACGGACCCACAGGAATAATAAAAGCTCTCTGGGATTGAAACAAAGATGGAGGAGTGTCGCCGTTCAGTGATTGAGTGACGCTCAAGTGGATATGGAAGTCAGTGACTGACCACCGTCACGTGGCTCACCAGGGGTTCAAAGCCAGGCCAGGTGAGGCGTGAACATGTTTGCAGTTAGAGTTTGTAGACCGTTACTAATGAAATGAAACCTTGCTGAACACAATAGCAGGAAGTGCAGGAGGTGGTGCAAAATTTTCTAGCAGAATTTGCTGCAGATTTAAAAAAGAAATGATGAGATTTCAATGCTTGTTTGTGACTCTTCAGTTTCATGTTGTGTTGAGACAGCAGTCCAGACGGACACATGTAGTTGTCATGAAGCGTCACCCTTTTTTGATGTCTCTATTTTGTTTCTGGGGGGAAATAAACAATGTTATACAAGGAGTTATATGATCGTGCAATCATATATTCACGTGTGTGTGTGTGCTTTTTTTGCGGAATATGAACTTAATATTCTGGGAAATAAACTGTGGTAAATGAGTTCTGTCAGCGTGTGGTTCTGTATGTAGACGGCGACGTAGGTGGAAGGGTCTGAGGAGCGCAGCGCCCGAGGCCTGCCGAGCGGCCGCGAAGACTTCTGACTTTGATAGTTGTGACTGCGTCAGATCGCGATCAGACAAGCGCCGCTCTTTGAACTCAACGACTTTTATTAATGAGCCTGAACAATTAGGAGTCGTCTGTTGGACGAGATATGTGATGCGAGTCCTTTGCATTTTGGTGGCGTCAGATCTGGAGCCATCAGAAGGTGAGTTAAAATAGATGTTTATTTCCATTCTACTTTGGCAACTTCAAGTGAAACTGGCTGCAAAACGGTCCGGTGCATGGAGCCAATGAGGTCAACATCAGATTAGACTCGTACACTTGTGAGTCATATATATTTTACCAAGCATGCTGTCGTCTATCTGGTACCATCCCGCTGCATTTTCACCGAATAATGGCGGGATAATCCGCTCAGATCCTGGTTTGACAGTTTACTTTTTACAGATAGATTCAAGCCCAGATGTAAAGGAATAAAATCTAAATCATATGCATGTATGATAGTGGATTACAGTGAGATTAAAAGATAAAACCGACCCTATAATCTGCCAGCTCACGCTACCAGCACACAATCAATAATTTTGCGTGACACCATCGCCAATGTGTGTATGTGTGAACCACAAGGAGTTACATAGGGAAACATGCCTCCTTGTGGGGATCTTTTGCCGGACCCCACAAGGCTTAGCCTCAATTTTAGGATGAGGACTTCAAAACAACAGGGTCACTGTAACTGGGTTTCAGTTTGGTTCAGATTAGCCATGTGTTCTGGATGGTTAGGTTCAGGGTGAGAGGCTGGGGAAAGGGTTGTGGCAATGAGCGGTCCCCACACAGGTGGTATGTGTGTCACACATGTCTGCTAAGCTCTTGCTGCAGGCCATTTTCTTCAGTAAGTGCTCCACTTCGCCGTGCTTGTTGCATTTCAATTTGGGGCGAAAGTGCTGAGTAAGGACTGAGGGCCGTGCCAGAGACCGGGGCCAGGTCGCCGACTGGACTTGGCAGGTGCAGACTACGCTGAGACGCCGGTGACAGCAATCACAGCGTTTTTAATTTTTCCACTTTAATTTATGTATAGGCGACTCGAAACGCAAGTTAGGATCAAGAAAAGTTCAGGAAGCTGAAGCGATGGGTTCCTCACTTTGGCCTCAGGCGTGTCGGATCGTGAAACTAAAAGGCTCCGTGAAAAATTAGACAATATCTTCAGCTGTATTTCTAGTCCCCTCATCGTGCCAGTGTTTTTATGGGCTGTAAAAATCCACCTCTACACTATTCACCTCATCACTGTTCATCTCAAACGTGAATTACACCTGAAGCCCGAGCCACATTTCCACCTCTCAGCTCATTTCATCTCTTCTTCACAGGGGTCATTACGAGAACATCGAGGAGCTCTGAAGACCGTGAAAGAGATTTAGGAGGGTCACATTTGGATGCGGAATTAAAACAATTGATGGGGCTGCTATGAGTTTGGGAGTTTCCTAACCCCAGAACATGCTGCCTGCTGGACTGGAGGAGTTCACTCTGTAACTCATGAATCCAGAATGAGTCCACCATGTTTGAATGCAGCAGCTGAGAAGACAGTGAAGTGGCCATGAGCAGTTGCATTCCACAACAAAAAAAGTTTTTCTTGGAAGTTCAGCAAAACTAGATCAGTTGGGTTTCAGTTTGGTTCCGAGTCCTGGTTGGTCCTTAGCCATTTGTTTTGAATGGTTAGGTTCAGGGGGAGAGGCTGGGGAAAGGGTGATGGCGATGAGAGGTCCCCACAAATGTGGCAGTACAATACAGTACTTTTGCATATATCCTCGTATTGTTAAATCATGAAACACAGTGAGTGTGTGCATCATCAAGGATTATTATTATGAATATTAATATCCTTATTATTAACTTCAGACGTCACTGTCCCACGTCCCAAACCTTCATCCATCACACACCTCACATTCAGTCTCAGGTTATTATGTTTTTCCAGGCAGAGAGACGATGAAGCCCTGAAGTCCTTGCTGTTATTTTCACGTCGTGAGATTAATTTTTCAAAGTAAATAATGAAATCATTCAAACAGCGTCATTATTCCAAGCTAATGAGGCATTGATTATAAACACAATGATGGTTTCCCCCCACTTCATTGGATCCCCAGCAGGAGACGCAACTTCCCCCTCAGTCCCCGTGGAGTTCATCTACAAAGAGCAGAGGAGCGAGCCGCCACCGATATATCGGCTTGTGGCAACACGGCGCGTTGATGCCGCTGCTGGATTTACCACTCTCCACCAGCACACGCAAACAGTTTGACTGCGCTGATAGATGGTGGAGTGCGCTCACTTCGGGAGTGTTCAGAATAACGCTGCCCGGGAGTGGTGGCAGATTCCACTGGAAGCTCTGTGGGTTCTGAAGGGTTGTTACCCCGGAACGCCACATTTGGAGAGCAACGTCTTTCTTGTTTGACCGCGAATCAAACGATAGTCAATGTGACTTGAGGAGCAGGTGCTCGATGTGAGCGCAGACGAACCCAAGCCTGCGGTCTCTGGAGCGACGTGCCGCTCTTCTAACAACCAACGTCGCTGCCTCCGACTTTGAAACGTATGGTTTTGATATTTTAAAAAGGTTCAGATCAGGGGCGGGATGTGTTCACTTCCTCTTCATGTTATCACGAGTGATCACGCGAGAATTTCGGCTAGGAGGACGAACGTATTGATCGGAGCTGGGACCAAATCTGTGGGGCGCACCACAGATATAACAACCAATGGCAGATTTGTGAGGTCTCTGGCAGATGACAAATGAATGTCCCTTCATGTAGGGGTTGTCAGTTTCTCCAGCCTGGGTTGAGCATGTGCCGTCGTGGTACCTGAAAAGTGGATCACAATCAGAATCCAATTTATTGCCATGGCCAGTGGGGATCCCACCAACTAGGGAATAAAGCGCTGTCAATAAAATAAAATAAAATACAAAACAAAGGCTGATCACGAATTCAACAGTCTGACGGCCGAGGGGAAGAAGCTGTTCCTGTGGCGGGAGGTTTTGGTCTGGATGGACCGTAGCCTCCTGCCAGAGGGAAGAGGAACAAACAGTCCATGTCCAGGGTGAGAAGGGTCTGATCCCACCTGCACGTCTCTGGGTCCTGGAGACGTACAGGTCCTGAAGAGGTGGCAGGCTGCAACCCATCACCTTCTCAGCAGCACAATGCGCTTCTTGAGACTTTTACCGGAGACACAGAGAATATGAAGTTTGGATATATAAGAGATCCAAGGGGAAAAAAATGTAGGGAAAAATAAAAGAAAGTTCAATGTGATTTATTAAACGTTTGCTCCCACTGGCGCCAACCTTTGGTGCCACTATGCAAACGGATATTCCAGTTCAGCAGGAGGAACACTCCCTGGAGAGCCCAGAGAGAGTGGATGTCTCGCCCCAGGTCCTAGACTCAGCCAGGGGGAAGGAGGTCTGCGTGTATGATGGGGTATTAGAGGAATTACAGGAAAAAGATCCGTCATCAAGGACTCAACAGACATGAAGGATACCTGCTATGAGAACAGTGACCCAGTGTTCAGGAGCCCGGGGTGGACTGTCGGAGCGGGGCTGGGTGGGTGCATCTCTGGTGCATTATGCACCACGAAGACAATGACTCCGTGTGTGGTTCTCACAGATTCCCACAACAGCAGAGTCTCCTGCCGCGACACGACCTACTGCTGGCTCTCCGCCTCTCTGGAGGGAGTATGCTGGAATATTGCTCGGCCAAAATCGGACTGTGGCCATTTATGATCATAGAGTAGTTGCCGTGTTTCCGCCACATCTTCCTCCCAGGATTGAGCACGGTCACATGCCTCGCAGCTCCAGAGGTTGTGATCATGGAGGAGGCTTGTTGTCACAGCAGGCTGGGGGAACTTCTGTAGCTTTCCAAGGTCGACCTGCAGCTGCCAGTCAGTGGCAGCGAGGAGGAGGAGGAGGCTGTTGTTAATAATGATAAACACATTGTTTTCACTGTGGAAAAGAATCAAACACTTGAATAAGTTTAAGTGTTTGGATCCATGTGTGTTATTCATGCAGTACTGACCAATGAAATCCAGCTGAGCCAATGATCTGTGAGTCAGATGAAGCTGTGGTTTTTGTGTTTGCTGTCACACTGATCTCATGTTTCATGTATTTTATTGGGGAAAAAAAAACACACCAATAATCCATCCAAACTACAGAGCTGGATCCATTATTATTATTGGTGTAACAACATCATCAATAACCCACTACAGAATATTTATTTTTCAATATTGTCTATTTTGTGATTGTCAAAAAAATGGTGGTGTTTTCAACAGGCCAACAATGATAAAATAATAATAATTAAAAAAAACTGGACAATATACTGAAAACTTAGATCAATAGGTGATCTGAAGCTGGTGTGTTGATCTGAACAGTTTTGAATTCAGCGTTTGTTCTTAAGTCACAGGGGCTGATCGAGTCCTGACTTGGGTCCCAGTGCAGTCCAAGGATCAGCCGCTCTGTGGCCTCCTCTGTGGTTTGGGTCACGAATTGACCAGCACTACTCCACAGAATCACTCCCTCATAGGTTCATGATATTGTCAGTCAGCGGCCTCAAACCTCTTCTCAAAGGGCCACAGTGCAACAGTTCTTGAGTTTAAGACACCTGAGACATGTGAATGGTGAAAGCATGTTGTTTCGATCGGTTGGATCAAACACCTGCACCGACTGCGGCGCATTTGTGGATCAGTTGTCGACCCCTGCTGTAAGTACAGGTGCCTACACTTGAGAAAAGGTTCCCTCAAACTTGACTTGAAATGGCCTGCAGAGGTGCATCTCCTCCTGGACTTCTCTCACAGACACCATGGGTGTGATATTTTACCGCAGGCAACTGGGCACAAGATGCAGAGAATGACAAAACTGTCCGCAACAATCCGTGACTGGGTGAATATGATGTCCATTTAGGGCGGAAGAAAACTGAACAAAACACACCATGGCACTGACAGCGAAGGGTTTTCACCATCAACACTGGTGGTTGTTAACACCCACTTATGAGATGAACAAAGCTCTGCCTAATCTGCCCCCCATTGGCCAGAACGAGTACTGCAAAAATATAGGACAGCCGTAAGGGCAGCGGTGTGAAGAGCCACAGAGGCAGGTGAACTGAACCCGAGTCCGAAGTGTGAAAGACGGCACCAGGGTGAGTGAAAAGAGATGGTCCACGTAGTGAGTGCAGAAGACCTTCCCTGCAGGACTAGGACCATCCAGCAGAAATCTGAATTTATTTATCCATTTCAATTTTGCAAGCATGGACTCACTGACCTCACCTGCGTCATGTTTATACGTTTATACGCTGTATGTGGTGTGCAGTTTTGCGTATACGTCTGGGGAGATCGGTGGCCCTGGTGCCAAGAACATCTCAGTATTCATTAAGCTTATCTGACTGGATTCTAATATTTGCTCCGCACAAAGAGGCCATGAGTCAAGTGCCTCTCTTCTAGCTCCTTTGCGCCTCTCCTCATGGAGTAGCTAGTTTTATTCAAGTAAATATGGTGTACCAATACATCAAAATCCAGCTTGAACTGTCGAAAGTAAACAAATGTTTCACCGTGTTTTCAGTGGTGGACGTCATTAATCTGGTGGTGGAACTGTAAAGAGCTGTTGCCACGTCGTCTCCAGGAAGGAAAAGACGACCTGTGTTACATCCCCAGATCAGTTTCACGTCACCATCTCAACCCCAAACACGTCACGCTCAGATCCCGACAAAGTAATAAACGGCTTTTCAGGTATAAAATCAAGAGGAGATTTGAAATTTGAAACTGAACCATTTCCTCTGAGCGATGGCGGTCTCCAAGGCAACCGTTTCTGAATCACAGCGCCAAGGTAATAGTCAGCGTTTATTTATTTAATAAATATTTGGCAACCTGGACAACGCACTGGTGGATTTGACAGTTTCAAGCACTTTTCCTGGAATAGTTTTCCCTTGCAGAAGTTGTCAAACTGAGCCACACCGTGAAACACTTTACATCATGTGAATTTTTTTTTTAAAAAGGCGATCGCACTCAGGCAGTGCCTGAATTTCTGAACAGCTTCAGCCTGCGTCGTCGAGCGCGGCCCCGGTTTATGACTCATAAAAGCCCGATAAAACCAAAGGGCTGCTGCAGAGGGAAAAGTTAAGGCAGTTGTGTGTGAATACTCCAGTTTGTTTGATTAAGTAGGGCAGACGATATTTCTGTTGACTCAGAAAGGCAGATGCTGCTTTGCTGTTATTCCAACCTGCAAGCTATTAATACACAGCAGGGCAGCTGCTAAACAAAGTGGCTGTGTTTGAGGTATAGGCGAGCGGGGCAGGTATGGGGTTAAGGTCCCTCGCTGAGCCGCCCTGCCGTGCCTGGCGGGCTGCATGGCGGTGAAAGGAACCTGATTTCCTCCGGGACTTCACTGCTGCTTGGCCCAATCTCACCTCCAGCGGGTCACACATCCGCTACGACCTGAGTGCTGCCACTTTGCTTTTAAACTTCTGGTAAAAGCCCACAACATTTCAGCCGGTTTGAATCGCCTCAGAAGGAGGAGAAAATGGAGCATCGACGGCAATACGTTTCGGGTCTTGTCTTTTTCTTGCCCCGCTTCACTTTCATCCGTCTCCTCCCAGATCACTCTGCCATTTCTCCCGTGTCAACCATCATCTGCCTGCCATGTGAGGCTCCCTCAAGGCCTGCCTGAGACCAGTTCTCCCAGTGTGTTCACCCACGTAGTCACTTGATAGACACGTAAGCCCTGGACAAACTTAGGTCCAATGGAGAGACACGCGACACGCGACAAACATATGCACGCTGTTACTCTCATTACTTAGTAGTTACTGCTAAAGATGGTGGATAGTTCAACTGACCTGCCTAATGTTTGTGTCCAGAGAAGAAGAAACTGTCGGTCGATTCATTACTTTCAAATCCTATGCAGTAGAGAAGGTTAGATGAGGCTTCATGAAACAGTGTCCTGATTTTCAGAGGCCACCAGTTGGCGCTGTCTGCTGTAAAATGTTTGGACTTGAAACCTCATATCATTTCTAAACCAAGAGCTCCATCTGTTGGCCTCTGAACGTTAGGACACTGTTTCGTCAACCCTGCAGAACCGTTTCATGACGCCTCATCAAGTTCAAGTTCATAAAAGGAGTCCTTTTGTCTTTGATGGCAAGAACTCAAAGTTGGCTGTTGCTCATGAATCGAAAGGTAAACAGTCATAAATGTTATGATTCAAGATGCGGAGCGGGACCCAAGTGCAGTGATGAGTAACTTACAGGAGGCAAGGTGCGGAGCAAGGTGCAATATTTAATAATTCACAACAATAAAACCAAAAACCGAAGGAGAAGTCTATAAACAGGAATAAGAGTCCAACAGAAAGTGTCACCGAACCAGGAGAATCTAGTGAACGTAAATCTGTAAGCACAGAGACAAAGCACAATGAACAGAAATAAATCACGCAACAAACCAGGAAACACGTGGAAACAAAGGAAGGAACAAAACACCGACGACTCAGGCACCAGGGATGATGAAAAAGTAATCAAACAATGAAACAAACACAGACGAACGAGGAGAGTGTGCCATTCACCAGGACACAGAAGACAAAACGGAAGTTACAAAAACCAAAATAAGAGTGAACCATGACAACAAACAGTCTGCTCAAATATGACCTCCAAAATCAAGAAAAGAAACAGCCCTCTCTAACATACATCACAAAGGTTTTCCTTCTTGACTGTTCCGTTCTTCCTCTCGCTATAAACACTGACACTTCTTTCTCTTGTGCCTCCCTGTCTCCCTCGCTTCAACGGCTTTCCCACCTGTGCTATCCATCGGCGGCCATTTTGGAGGGAAGTCTGCTTGGTATGGGACGTATAGAGCCATTTACATGATGAAGAAATAGTGCGCGTATTTTGCCAACAATAGTAGCTTGTAGCTCCAGCTACATATTTGCGAGTAGAGCTTTGCTTCCCAGAGTGATGCCAGTCAGCCCTCGCCAGGCATGTGGACGCACTATATAGAGGCACTCGATTGACTTTGTCCACATAAATGACACTTGCAAATAGTCGTCATTTGACACCCGGGCAGGAAGAATCCGTCAGTGTGAGACTTCTCCCTCTCATGTCGCTTGACGCTCTCTACTCTCCAGCCACACCACGGTTCACGGTTAACCTCCCTCACCCAGGAACCGAACCTGGTCGCCAACCCATTTGAATCCATGCAAACCTTCAGTAAATCACACGCCTTGAAGTGCACATCAATGTGTGAGCGGTTCAGGTTTCATCAGCGCATGAATTATTTGTGTTGGAAACACAACAGGCTGTCAGTTATTAAAATACACGCTTGAAAGCAAAGCAGCCGTCAGAGGGGGAAGATTCTCTCAGAGTGGGAACCGCAAGCCGGGCAAAAAAAAAAAAAGAAAAAATCCAAGATAAATTCCGAGAACACGCAGGTGAAATCCAAGCACGAGAAGCCCTCTCTTCTGCTCCTCATCCCTGATGTGTCTCTCCTGCTCTGACTAATGTATTCCTCCATTATGTAAAACGCGCCGTTGTTTTGCATTTTCATGCTGCGTGCTAAATAAACTGATTAATTGATAACGTCCATCAAACAGATTGAAGCCTCGCAGCCTCTCACCGCCGACGCTTTTTTTGTTCGTCTCAGAATCAATAATTTGAACGGCAATAATCGCTGGGCTCAACAGGCTGGCTTTGTAATTATCATCGACTCGTTAATTAAGTCATTTAAACACTCCTGTCACATGAATTACCATATTAGCTCTGTTGACTGAAATGTACAGCCACAAATACACACCTCAGACATCAAATATAGGTGATGTGTTTTCGCGGCAGGTACAAAGTCAGCGCAGACTTTTTAGTGAATCCTGTTCACGGCACTGAAAACCTGTTTAGTGCCTTATGTAATGGTTTTTTTAATGTGACGTCCAGTGATTCTCAATACACTTTTGATGTTCCCACATTCAAATGGAGGCGCTGTCGTTGTCAGGGAATGTTTTTTTTTCCTCTTTCTGCCCCTCTCTCAAACACGCGACACACTTTCTTGGGTGTATTCTAAGTCTATCATCAAGAGCCAAGGTGGACAATTCAGTTTCCTGAGGGGCCAGGTTATATATCGTGACCGCTGAGAGGGGCCCTCAAACCCAGAGAAAGGAGGGTGAAGAGAAAATAAAGATCACATCATGTGTGAGTATGAAATTACGCTTTAAAAATGCACAGAAAATGTGGGTTGGTAACAAACAACATTTGTTTTATTTGATCTGAACAAGGGGTTCTGAACCTTTTTGATCTCGGGGGCCACCTTTCCCAGAACAAATGGACCGGGACCCATACAAGTAATAGAACTGATTCATGACTCTTTATTTCATTTGTGATTAATTACCATATTTCATCTACTTACACGTAAAAAAAACCATGTGATCATCGCAAAGATATTTATTTGTCATGGAAAAGTCCAACCTGCAGCAGAACCAGGTGCAAGTCATATTCATCAAATTGACTAGAGAAAAAAATACACTTGATGTTGAGGAAATTGGAAAAACTGAATACAATTCTGAAGTCTAAATATCATAAAATAAAAATAATATATTTTATTTCAACTCCAAAGAAGATATAAGTAAAGTGTACATGAAAGTATCGCCATAAAATGTTCTAATACATTTTCAAAACTGCTTCAACAGGTGCTTTCATGAACAGGGAGCCTCAGTCATGAACGCCATCACTTTCTTTATCATTTTTTCTTCTCAATAACTTCTCCATAGTTGGTTACTATCACAGATTTGCAGCTGTCAAGTCAATTCAGTGACTCACTACTGCCACCATACGTGGCTCATGTATAAAAACTGAGCGTCTCACGGCCCAAAGGTGTAAAACAAAAAAACTTTTAGCGGCCCTCTAGGAGGCGCTTGCGGCCCTACCATGGGCCCCCAGCTCTACGGTTAAGAATCACTGATCTAAACCACATTCCATTTAAAGATGTGTCTCATAGATTTCAAAATCTACTTTCAATTCTGATGTATTTTAAGGGACAAGAAATACTCCTGAAATAGCCAACGGAAAAGACAATAATAATGAACAATGTTTCAGTCGCACCACCACCAAAAAGCAATACACAAAACAAAAATGTCAGAGACAACAAAAATGTCAGTTTTATGGTTTTACTCTGACTCCAGGAGGGCCACATAACTACAGTCAAAGGGCCAGATTTGGCCCCCGGGCCACACATTGCCCGGGCCTGATCAAGAGAGACTAGCCAGCTGCTCACACGGAGCCCAACCATCGGCGTCTTTCCCCAATGATACGCTGGTTAAGATTTACATTGCTACATCAGTATGAGGCTGAAGGGAATGGAATCCTCCATGTTGTCATTAATTCCGTGAAGAAGCGTTGATGAACATCCATTTCCTCCAGAAGTTCAGCAAGCAGATCATCATGTCGGTCCCTTTACAAATCCAAAGTGACCGGCTGCAGCCCGACTCCAGATCGGGGTCACATGGCTGAAGTCTTCCAGAAACCCAGAGTCCAGTTCGCAGTCAATTCCTTTACAGATGGAAATCATATCGGAGGCAGCGATAACTTCACGGTGAAGAGACCAAACTGTCTCTTCGTATCTCTGTAATCTCTTCAGCAGAGAATTACAGCAACGCAGCAGAGGATTTTGCGCCTAATTGGATCGGGGTTTAATATTTAAACCCAATATGCCCAGACTTTTCCTAGATTCCAGAGGTTTCCTGCACGAATGTCTGCATGACTCACTGCCGACATCCTGGCAGGGAGGTTAATGCAGGCTGATGTTTCAGTCAAAGCACATTTGGCTACATGCTGGAGTCAGGGAGCCCATGCATGCGCACGAGAAGCGGCAGCCTTCCCCCGCGTGTCTGCCGCACTGGTAAATAAGATGACTTTCCACCAGGAAGCACACGAGCGGCCGGCCAGGACCAAGTCTCATGGAGTTATCGGATTATAGAAATGAATGCTGTTGTTCAGAGACGGATTGGAGACGAATTAACTACACGCATATATTAAAGTAAACAACCAGAGAGTGAAAACGGAACCACAAATGGACCAGTGTCAAGTGCCAGTGAGGCTGAGGCTGACCAAGGGATTGGTCCTCTCCAGCAGTCGCTGAACTCAGCCTCCCATTTAGTCACAGCTCCTGTCTGTACCCAAGTTTAGAAAAATATATTGTTATAGTGGAACAAGCTGGTGAGGCTCCACGGAACTGTTTCAGAGCAAACTAGGTGGCGCTCTCGGGTGTAAAATGATGTGAGGATTACTAAAGTGGCTCCTACAACACTGAAGCTTCTGGACCCCAGTGTTTGGAGTCATGTAGCTTCTTACTAGTTTGCATGACACTTTTAGTGCGATGAAAAGTTTTTTACATTTTATTACATTTTTTTATTGTCTTTTTTCCCCTCTCATCTTTAGTTAATGGCTATCATTAAATTATAATTAAACCAAATTAAATAATAATTGTTGTGTTAAATAAATAAAATAAATATCTAAAAAAAATATATATAATTTCCTTGTAAACACAGTAAAAACTGTGCAACCACAAACAAAATGGTGATGGTGATAATAATTATGAATAATGGTGCCACTTGCTCAGGCCTGGTCAACCTGCGGCTCCCGGGCCACACGCGGTTCTCTCCCCAGTTTCAGGCGGCTCTTCACCAAATGAGCCGCTGAACTGGCTGCAGTTTTGGTCAAGTTGCTGTTGAGATGATGGTTTATACAGGAAATAAGAGGAGAAAGTAAAAACTATTCCAGCACAATGTCAAAATATTGTTCAAAGACTTTGACTTGCATTTAACTTTGAAACATAAACAATAATGCTCCAAGCTGAGGGCGGGGCTTGGAGCATGTTCAATGCCAATGTGAGTTGTGGCCCTCAGACTTGGAGCATCATCAGATCCACCTTCAACACCACTGACATGACTCAGTTCCACGTTTGACTTTGTCCTTCTCTAAACTAAAGGTCTGGCATGTGTTTCACCTGTGATTCACTGTTGATGGTGGTGAATTCAGTGGAGTGAAGATGAGACGCTCCAGTCTGCAGCGTGGCTCACACACACACAGACCGGGGCCACGTTATTGGTGGCAGGAGCCATGTCCAAACATAGAGAAGTCAAGTCAATGGCGCCCACATTTCTATCTACGCCGCTTGATATTTCCAGGAGGATCCGGGTCAAATGGAGGAATTTAAAAAATATATGCACAAGAGACGTACGCCGGACGTGAACCAGCAACCTTGTGGCACACAGGGATGAGCTTTGACCGCTATACTGCTGCTAAGTCACGTGACCAGCTGCTCAGGTGAAGCCTCTCAACTGACATGTTTGTAGCATGTGGCTCTGTTCAGCAACACAGTAACACAGCAACACAATGGGGGTGTGAGCCTCGGGCTGGTTGGCCATGCAATATGAGAATATTCACCCAGGTTTCTGACCTTAAAGTCGAATCATTAGAGCTGTTGTTTTTTAAAAAATAATTGAGTGAACAAATACACTGAAAGTGTTTTTGGCAATATGAAGTCAAAATGCTTGGTGAGCAACAAGGTCAAAAAGTTCCTATATCAATCCTATTGGATCAGTCAATCACAATGGAAACCATGACTTCATTGGTGCCTGGCGCTGCAGTCAACAGTGAGTTCACTCACTTATTCTCCATACACTGTGTATTGGAGATAATTACGCACCACTTTCCAGTTGTTGTTGTCACTCCTTTGTGTTTATTACTCTCATTTGGTGACTAAGTGCAGCGCTTGGTAAAGCCATTTGGAAGGAGAGGCAGTGGTTGCTAGGCAATCCTGGGAGATCTAAGAAAGGCTCTCGACAAGCTGCGGAGAGCAGAGTGGCGGTTGCAGGCTCAAGTGAAGACAGATAATAAACGTCATCGCACACGGAGTGTGAAAGTAGAATGACAAGGGAAAACAGCAGCTCCCGCACATGCAGGAACAATGAGCGCGGAGTCTCCTGTAGTGGCGGGATATTGATTCACTGTCATCGGTGAGTGGGTGGATCGGCTAGCTTGGTCTGTCACGTGCCGAACCTGAGGACACCGTGTGGAAGGGTTGAACTTTGACACACATGATGGGGCTTGAGTGTTGACAGCTACAGTTCTGTGGGTGATAACTTCCCGTTTGCTGTGAGACTGCTGACGTGGAAATATGAATGAGCATCAGAAACACCATGAATACCTGTCACTCAAGCGGGTGAGGATCAAGCATCATTTGCTATTACACTATCTGGTGGCGTATTAAAAAAAAAACAAAAAAAAAAACAAGGGATGAAATGTTCTTTAACAACTCTCATATCAGGACGTATTCACAATGAAAGGATCTTTGTGTCCTCTTCCCTGGGTGCCTCCTGTCTCAGTCTCACTCCGAACACCATCCTGGTTGTCTCCATGTCCATCCTCCTCACTACTTCCTGTTTCCTTTCACCCCAGCACACATCCCCAGGTTCCCACCTACAGTCAATATGACTCCTACCAGTACAGTAAGCTGGATTAAGGAGAGACTTCACCAATGTGGGTTCCCTCTTCCCTGCCTCTCTTGCACTTTCGTCCACATCTGTGTTCACCAGTGTGCTTCAATCTGCTCCCACATGCTCCTTTGGTGTTGGATATTTGTCTAAATAGATAAATTAACTTTCTATGTCTGAGCCACAGTCGGGGAGAGTCAAGCAGGTCTAGTGCCCCTTCGTCACACAAACCCCTGATTTAATGGATTTACCTTGTTGCCACAAGACACGACTCCAAATAAGCACTCCATCGACTCCACCACAGAATCTGCCTTTTTGCTGTCTATCTGTCAGCAGAATAACGCCAGAAGTGACCAACAGATATTGATTAAATATATTCAAAAGGTCTTCTGGATTATCTTCTGGATTCTGTTGACGCAACATGACAACTCCCATCTTGTCCACTCTGTAGCGCTGACTCGTGAGTTGCAGGATTCAACTCTTCTTTGTCTTTGTCTGGTGAATGAGGTGAAGCCACAGTGTGAAATGTTAACATGAGAATGGACTCTTTATTTTCTCTCTCCAGCTTCTCTGTGTTTTGTTACCTGACTTGGGTCCTGGCGGGATCCTGAGCTCCTCACCTCTTTAAGAAGCGTCCCATCCCTGAACTGGACCCGATAACATCTCCTTCCGTTCATTGGTATTTGGTCAACTTTGGCCTCGTCCCGCACAGCACTCATTGTTTATGTACAGTACGTGTTTCAATGGTGCGGATATTGCTCATTCTAGCGGGAACACTGCTGACAGTTTCCCCTCCACAGAAGTGTTTAATATCGTTGGAGTGATGGACGCTCACCTCAACATCTCAGCTCACTCACTCACCTAAAGTCATTCAAGAGTGGGAGGGATCCCCAACATATGGACCAAGATTAGACTTGGTTTGTGCTGGTCCTACAGTATAAGGTGGAGTCATTCCCTTGTGTTTCCACAAAATATCTATATTGCCAACGTAATCACAGTCACTGTTTAGCCCTACTGGTAGTACACATGAGGCTATTTGCTTTACTAGTAAGGTGTACTTGCGGACTAGTCACCCAACATTTGGCTTAAGTTAAGTCTAAAACTTCAAAATAACTGGGTCATTATAATTGAATTTATCTTTAGTTTAGGTCCTGGTTAAGGTGAGCTATGTGTTTTGGATGGTTAGGTCTTGGGAGAGAGGCTGGGGAAGAGGTTATGGCAAGTGTACGACAATGGACTTGGCTATCTGTTACGAGCGTTGGACTAGTTTGACCCGTTGGAACTAGGACAGCAAGAGCACGAGATAACAGTTACAGTTTCTGACTTTTTAAAACAAAACATTGACGTAAATGCGGTAACCATGACAGGACGGACGTTTCACTGACGGTCCGAGCTAAACAGGTCGCAGCCAAGCCACTCACGGCAAAATGAAACACACACAAATAGACGCAAGCAGATCCCGTTGGATCAAATGGGTCTTTTGATCCCAAACTTCCCTCCCTTCCCCAGTAAAGCAAGCTCTGAAGCTACATATTCATCATGAATCCAGCTGACTGAGTCCATTTGTATCCCTCCAGGCTTTCCTCATCCTTCAAACACCAGACTGAGGCTCGACGCTGTGACACTGCGGCTTGGAAACCGTCTCCTTCTCACTTTCAAGGATCAAGTCAGTGGCAGCGTGTCCTGATTTTTGTCTTGGTTTTTATTAGCACACAACAAATTGTGATCACACACACAAACACACAGGGATGGGCGACGAGGAACGGGTCTACAAGCTGCGCTTTTCACAAAAAGATTGATGACTCAGCAATACAGGAATAACTACAATTCTCCTGAATCTCGTGAGGACCGTGTCACGGAAACGACCCACCTTTTGAATGGCGTATAAAGAAAGGCAAAGGTTGACTGTGCGTGATCAAAGCGAATAGAAAAACCAATCTCCCAGAATAAATAAACGGACCGGTGATGAAACAGCACAAACGTCTCGCACTGGAGCAGGTTCGCCCACCGACATGGCACGAAGGGCAGATTGAATTTAGCTGTCTTTCAACTTAATTCACAGGTGTGGCAGCGTGCCCGGCCGAGTGTGGGGGGATTTATGGGCGGGAGTCCGAAGGCATCACGTCCCTGCAGCAGCAGCAGCAGCAGCAGCAGCAGCACCACGGCCCCGAGCCGCTGCCAAAGCGCAGTTTACTCTGCCAGCACTGCCCTTGCATCCCAATGAGCTGCGAGCAGGAAACGTTACAGCCTCTTGTTGTGCAGCTCCAGACTCCGGCTCAATTAACTCAGCGTAAGCAGTGTCACCGACCATCAGCGCCGATAAAGGCTTCCATGTCGCCCGTGGCGGCGCAAACATGGCATCACGGGAAGATCCGGGTGATTGATACCGTCTATGTGGGATTTCTTTGTTTCCCATTTCTCATTTGGGCCGGTAATCCATCTTTTAGAGTCTGTGTGCAGCGGCCGGGGCATCGGAGGTGAGCTCTGGAGCTGGAAATAAAACCAGGGGATCCTCCATCAATTTTATCCTGCTACACTGATTTACATCAGCCCTGGCAGGAGGCAATTCACGGCCGGCGGAAATTCAGTATTTCCCCTCTCTCTCTCTCTCTCTCTCTCTCTCTCGCCGCATGACTGGGGATCTATCATGACACATCTAATCAAGAACTTCAGGGCTACAAGAAAGATCCATCCTGATCCAGTTGAATCAGCGACCACCTACTTTTCATCAGGAACACGTTTGGATGGTTTAGTTGGAGGAGGATCTGCTGCTGGAGAATTGAGAAATGAAGGCAATTGGTGTTTCTGTGTCGCGTCATTGACGCCGTTTCTATCAGATCTGGAAATCTTTTCACGCTCATTCCTCTCCTGGGAGGCGGAACTAGGTCTTGCACCACTTAACCTGTGATGGACAGGCCTGAGTCACACCTGACTACAGTGACCCTGGTTCTCCTGTCAGAAAAAAGGACTAAGGTTTTGACGTTGAGGTCACAAAAACCAGACCCTACTGGGGCCCATCAGTTTGAGACCCTTGGTCTGGACGGTGAAAATCGTGTTGCAGCTGGGTCCGTGTGTAGAGCAAACAGAGACCAAGTCCGTGACTTTGACTCGCCTTGAGCAATGAAGGGGGCATGGCCAAGACCAAACTGAATAGAATTTAACCATTTCCATTCTTGATTTATTTTGAAAAAATGGCCACTGTTGCTTTTGCATTAAGAAATAAATGTGTGTACATGACTAATATACTCGTGTTTCAGTATTCTGCTTGCCCTGGTCTCTGTCGTGGTCTTGGCCCCTTCACTGGTCTTGGTCTCTGACCCTCGAACTTCAGGTCTGTGTTCCGATGCGCGATGTCCTTTGGAGCGGGAAAATTCCCAACTCCCCTGTTGGGTGACGATGACGTAACTTTCCCAGTCGGACGTTCAAGTTTGCAGTCCAATATGGCCTCCCTGACCGCAAACAGGCGTGATCCTGCATCGTCCTACATTTTCGTCAAGAAGTTGCCTAGATTCAGTTCAGGATGCTGGTGGAAGTGAAGCTGTGTGGGGGATCATTTCTTAGCATACCGTCAGCCCCGTAGTACAGCTCACCTCAGACTAGTTCCTTGTACACGACGCGTTTGGGGCGTGGTGGATCGAGAGCTTCATATCACAGGACTGCATGCTAACATCATGGACCACAATCTCTGACAAATCTTCATCGAGAGACTTGAGGAAGTGATGAAGTCACAAGATGTTGTCGACAAACAGGTGCCCAAAAACTTGAAATGTGAAGAGACAAAAAAACATATCTGAAGTTGTTAATACAATGACCTTCAAACCGTATTTTGTTGTATTAAAATATTTGTAAGTAGAGAAAAAAGGTGGCTGTTTCCTGAGAGGAGAAAATCACTTTATTACTGTTAGTTTACCTAAATGTTTTTCAATGCTCGGTGTTTAACGACCAGCTATTCATCGCTGCTGAACAATCTCTCAGGAAGGCAGCAGCCCGTGTGAATCACATTTCCACCAGCAGCATGTTCAAACAGATCATTCAGATGTGGCCATGGAGAGTTGCAGGTTCTGTTGTTGTGGAAAGAGACGAAAACACTCTGTATGTACACTCAATATGTTCAGCCGTGGCTTACAAAGCAAAGGTGCATTCGCTGAGTGACATTTAGAGGGAACATGAACACTGTTTTTTTCTCTTGACCTGAGTATTTTACTCATTGACCCAAGTCTTGTATGAAATTATTACCTAGAAATAAGAAACACAACAGATTGGTGGGAAATTGTGAGTGCATTTCAAAGATGGTAGATACTCCGATGCAGGGGGTCTGGAACCTTTTGTTCCCGTCTGGACTGAAAGAGACGAAAAACCCACATTTTTTAAACACACACACAGGATCGCTCCAACATGGCTCCGCCTCCACAGCTAGTCAGCTGAGTAGCGCGGCGCTGCGGGAACAGAAGAGAAGTGGGAAGAAGAAGTAGGAAAACGTGGATGAAAACTGCTTGTTTTAGCACTTCGTCAAAATGTCAATTAAACGTCTGGAAGTTCATTGGGCTGATGATGTTTGCAGATGATGATGTGGTCTGTGGTGATAGCAGGGAGTAAGTGGAAGATAAGCTAGAGAGGTGGAGGTGTGTCTTAGAAAGGAGAGGAATGAAGGTTAGCCACAGTAAGATGGAATCCATGTGTGCGAATGAGAGGGAGCCAAGTGGACAGGTGACGTTACAGGATGCAGAGCTAAAGAAGGTGGGGGTTTGAAGTACTTAGGTTCAACTGTCCAGGGCCATGGAGAGTGTGAGGTGAAGAGGTGAAGAAGCTCAGGTGTTTAGGAGACCAAGTCAAAGAGGCTAGATGGAGGTGGTTTGGACAGAGAGAGAGCCAGTACATTGGTAGATGAAGATGTTGAGGTTGGAACTGCCAGGCAGAAGGTGGAGAGGAAGGCCACAGAGGAGATGGATGGAGGTGGTGAAGGAGGACATGAGCTTTGGAGGTTTGAGAGAAGAGGAAGCAGAGCTGGCTGTTGAGTGTGATGGCACCTCACATGCTACTTTATATATTAAGGTGGCCTCACAGGATGGTTCAATTGGAAGTAAGTCAGAGAAACTGCAGTTAGTTCTGACGGTACTTCACCCTCCGATTTCACTCAAAGAGCCTTGTCGAAAGAGCCACATGTGGCTCCCGACCCCTGCTCTAATAACTTATTAGAGCCTCATGGTCGGAGTTTCTCTCGCAGTAAAGGTGAGATATTAATTGCGCAGTTATGCTGCGATGGTGAGCTTGTCATGGTCACAAGGTTGAATACTAACTACCATCGCAGCAGGTCAGGACTCTGCTCCTTAACATTGGTTTGCTCATGTTCCTATTTAAAGCTGCTGGATTCTTTCATGACCTTCCTGTCTGATGCTACAGCTTGCCATCACGCCGTACAGTGAGCCCGACAGTAAAAGTGCCCCTGCCCTCTGGGATCACGTATATAAGCGGTAACGTTCCCATCAGGCGCTGCAGTGGAGACGTGAACTTCACTGAGCACGGCGGAGAAATTAGCATTCGTTTAAAAACCGAATGTATTGTTTCTCCTCTGGTCGGCCTTTTTGAAGTGGTGCGGCGTGTTATTAACGCACGGGGCCCCGGGGCTTCATGGGCTCTGAAATGAACTGATTTATTAAATTATTTGCCTCACAGCAAACACCAATATTGCCTGTTTGAGTGGAGTTAGCAGAGAGCGTCGACTGTCACAGCAGACTGGGAATGAATGATGGGCAGCACAGAGATGCTCCTCCGCTGCAGTCAGAGCTATAAAACATGAGGCACATGCAGCAGATATTGAGCCCCATTTCAGAGCTGTACGTCCCGCATTAAATATCCTTTGTTTTTGTTTTTTTATTCTTCTCTTATCTTCCCATTTCAAGGTTTACGCTGAGGAAGTCGTGAAGTCATGAGGTATTTATTTATGGTGTGAGAACCAGTGGTGTCACTGGGAACTATCGATCGCTGCAACACAGACTGGGGATGTCAAATAAGCCCTTGTCAGCGGCTGCAGCCAGAATGGATGGATGGCAGCGTTACAGGTAATTCATCAGGTATTTTAGGTTTTACACTAGTGACTTTGTTGGAGCTCAGAGGAAACAGTCCAGCGGCTGGCAGTGGAAGGGCTGGGAGGCAGAGCAATGTTCATCCATCCTTCCATCCAACCTCCCACCCATCCATCCATTCATCCATCAATCCATTCATCCATCCATTGATTCATCCACCAATCCTTCCATCCATCCTTGCGTTCATTCATCCACCCACTCATCCATTCATTCATTCATCCTTTAATCCATCCACCCATCCATCGATTCATCCATCAATCCTTCCATCATCCCTGCATGCACCCATCCACCCATCCATTCATCCACCCACCCATGTATCCATTCATCCACCTATCCGACCATTCATCCATCCATCCATCCATCGACCCATCCATCAATTGATCCACCCATCCTTCCATCCATCCATCCATCTATTCATCCATCAATCCATTCATCCATCCATCCATCGATTCATCCACCAATCCTTCCATCCATCCATCCATTCATCCTTCCTTCCTTCTATCATCCAAATCATCCATCCATCCATCCATCTATTCATCCACCCATCCACCCATCCTTCCATCCATCCATCCATCCATCCATCCATTCATCCATCAATCCATTCATCCATCCATCCATCCATCGACCCATCCATCAATTGATCCACCCATCCGTCCATCCATCCATCCATTCATCCTTCCTTCCTTCTATCCATCCATCCATCCACCCATCCATCCATCCATCCATCCATTCCTGCCTCAGTCAACAAACTACAGTTTGCTTCATGATCAAAAAAGTGCATTTTTAATGAACAAAACAACAAAAACACTACCAAACACATGAAAATTAAACATATATTATGACGTATTTTAGTTTCAAACTAGTCCTGCTACAGATCGTCAGGTGGCTCAGTGCTCTCTTAGTAGCCCACAGTTTCAAAAGACTGTTGACCCACTGTTTACTGATGCTGACAAACAGAAGAAACTGAGTTTGAGGTGGCAGAGTTGACGCTCAGTTTTTCTTTGAGAGCAGCCTGAAAGAACCTGAATGATCAGATCAGTGTGCATCAGAGGGACGTCTCACACGGTGACGTTCAGAGATACAGAGGATCACAGCTAATCAGGTCCAGGTTGCGAGATAAGAATGTCACAGCATATAAAAATTCCATGCTCAGTATCAGCACATCCAGCTCGACTGTTCGTTCTGCAGCTTCTCATTCGTCTTCTAGAGAGGAGCTAAATTTGGGTTTGGATCCTGCCTGCAGTTGGCATCGTCACCACTCGACAGTACAATCATTCATGCTACACTCTGAATAGATGCAACATGTTCTAGAATATTACTCATAATTATATTCATCTCATCACATTTGTGGTGCTGAAGACATAATTGTGCGACTCTCAGCCGGGTGTTCGGTAAAAAATAAATATATATATAAATAAAAAATCAAAGAGAATTAAATCCAGCAGAGCCCGTGAATGTGTGGTGATAAACAGCAGTGGAATTAGAGATTAGCAGGTTAACAATAACAGGCTTTAATGTATTCTCAGGTGGCTGCGGGAACAATGTCCTCCGTTGTAACCGGTTGTTTGTTCCTGCTGTCTAAAGCTGCTGGGACGTCTTATTAAAATGTTTCTACAAGACAACATCACAGGGAAATAAATAGCGGTAGGCGTATTATCTTTCCCTTTGAAATAACTTCAGGGCGGGTGCCTACAAGCAGACGCACAAAAAAGATTTCAAGTTGGTCGAGGACTCGGAAGGAAATGAGTCAGAAATGGGAAAATACAGAGGATCAGCTGTGCCACCCTACGTTGGTCCCAAGGTCAGGTGTCGGGGCCCAGACTTCCCTCTAACCTGAAGACTGGACATCTAATCCACCACGAGGTGGTGAGCTCAACTCCTCTGGTTCACACCAGAGACTGACACTGTTTTATAGTATATAAGAGAACATTGATTTTTTTAAAATATAGCGCGATATTTTTTATTACTTTCATATTTCCAGCTTCTTATTGGCGATGGAAAACATTTTTGAGATTGTTTACTTGTTTATGTTCCGTTGACGTCTTTCTGTCCTCATTGTCTCTAATTCAAATATTTGAAATATTAGATACTTTTTCCACATCATCATCCTCAGCTGCCTCTAATTCATCTGTGTCTTTGAAACTTGAAGGTTCAGTTCTCCCAACTTTCAGACATGAAAGTCGGAACAACACTCACCGTTGCGCTTTGACGATGAGCAGCGTGGGACGAGATAATGACTTCTTAGGAAAACCAGCAATCGTCTTTGTTTGTTTGTTTGTTTCGTCGTGCTTTTTGCTTCGTCACGAAGCCGTCCCACTCAAAAAAAAAAAGTACATTCGGCAGAGAGACGTGTTTGGCGGGGAATCCTTGGAGAAGCAGCCACTTCGGTGAGGCGATCTAAATCGTCAGCTGCATTGTCTGTTCCTGCTATTAAAATGTTCTTGTCAGAAGCCCCTCTCGCACCTGTCAACTTCAGAGATCACCCACACAATCTCTGCGATTGTCTGTCTGCCCTGAGCAGCAGCTCATCAGCCCCACACACACACAGAGCGCCGCCGCCTCCGCTGCCACCCAGACCTGAGCACATCCATCATAATTATGCACAGCAGGAATTCAAATAGCTCTTTGCACTTGAGAACAGAGGAACGCTGCAGCACTTTCTCTCCACATTATACAGCACAAACACAGCACCTAGGAACATAAATAATCTATTTTCGGCTTTTCTGTTTACCGACAATGACATTGAAAACGCTTGTTGATTCAGTGGAAATTAGAAGACGCGTCTACTCCTGGTTTCATGATCCATCACGTCACCCAGCGTTTTAGATCGCTGCCTCTGCTGCACTCCTCCAAGTGTTTTCGCTGTGACCTGTGTGGGAGATGTCGCTGTGGCACTTCTCACTCATCTGTGGGGGAGCTTGAAGCACTCAGACCCCCCCACCTCCAACCCCTCCTGCATCTGAGCCGACCCGCCGGCTGCATACATAAACCTCCACTGCTGTTACGGGCGCGTCATGTGGTCTCAGTGAGAGGTAAAGACAGGAAGCAACTGTACATGTTAGTGCTAACCACTGTGTGATAGCCTCCCTTAAAATATAGAACATGAATTATAGCATAAAATGTTTGATGAGAAAAACTTCCTTCAAAGCAGGAACCTTGAAAAGCCAAGGACGTGGTGGGCGAGAAAATACAGCATGAGGAAGAGGGAGAAAGAGGTCTGTGATCAAGCAGGAAGTTGCTTCAGCTCTGAGGAGTCAAGAGAAAATGGCCCTTTTCTCATCCAGTACTGCTGAAGGAATCTGCTTCTATTGCCAGATCTGGACCAGGCTAGTCCCGGGTACCCTCTCTGGAGGGTGTGGAAAGTTGTTGCGCTTCAACAATTGCGCCGACAGCGCAGAGTCGCTAGCAGTGATGGGCGGGTGAGACCTCACTCTCTGCTCTAAAAGCTTTGGATTTCAACATCCTCATATCTAAATCGACAGTGCCACCTTCTGAGCATGAAGGCACCGTTTCATGAAGCCTCTCCAGGCGACCTATAAAGTGGAAGGTGAAGAACGAGGTTGTGATGTGTCAGTGCGAGAACCAGAACCCGTCAAGATCAAATCACTTCTTAATACGGCCAACCAACCCTCAAAGAGTTATTCTACCTATAAAGAGACTTGCAGGTAAAGGCGCCAAACCCCTGCGAATTGATAACTGAAACAAATTTTCTTGTTTCCTTGAAGGGTAGATGAGGTTTCATGAAACAGTGTCCTGATTTTCAGAGGCCACTAGGTGGCGCTGTCTGCGGTAAATTGTTTGGACTTGAACAACTTATTCAGTGAAGCCTTGCATCATTTCCAAACCATGAGCACCGTCTAGTGGCCTATGAAAATCAGCACACTGTTTCAACAGCCCTGCAATACTGTTTCATGATGCTTCATCTTCCCATCACTAATGACAGCAGTCACACCTGTGACAGAGGTCCGTCATGACTTCATGTCCCAGCTGACTTCCAGCTTGCGATAGTCCTCGCGTTGGGAACTGACAGAGAAGTAAGGTGACATGTTCCGCTGCAAAGATGGTCGCATATCTTCCAGAAAACTTTGGCGTCCTCGTGTCACAAGCCCGGCTGCTACTGGATGCTGCTGCTCAACAAAATGTTCCCGTCACTGCTGCCACTGTTGTTGACGTTGTGAATGGGTAGCTCAACATGCACACACTCGCTACAGTACGTTGCGGTTTACGTTTCCCGCATTAAACGACTCTGTGTGCAGGTGTCACTGACCGTGTCAGAAGGGTAGGCCTTATCCAACCATGCCGTTCTGAGGAAGGGTGCCGTGCTCAGCTGTAGCTCTCTTGCAGTATAGCATATGGATTTTCAGCACGGCATCAAGATGAGGAACCTCATCACATCAGAACAATGAAATTACAGGTGTCTTATTGACATTAAAGCGTCCGGAGCTCCGCCTCAACAGCCAGTCTCAGCTGTGCGGAAAACTGTGGATAGAGCCTGTTAATCTCCCGTAACATTGAGTTTGTGTGTGTCCACATTAAGTGGACGTGGCTTATATTCAGGGAGCGCTCGATTGTCCACAAATTACGGTAATAAGTAGTGAATTAAGCTGTTAAAAATATGTTTAAAAAAAACACAGAGCTAGAATGCAGCAGCTCAAAACCTGCAGCTAAAAACAAAGCTCAATAATTCATTCAAAACAATGACTTTACAACACAATACACATGTGACTGGATGGTAGACGGAGCCAGAGGTCCTGTGTTAAGCTACTGTACCTGTTCAGTGTTGCTATGGAAGCAAACAATGCCGCTGCGTATGAGTCTTCCCAACAAAAGAGAGGAAACAACATGGGTGCTCTCCGAGTCTTCAGTCACCATGAAGGGCCAATTCAGTTCAACATGGCTGCACACGCGCGGCTGTGATTTGTCATTAAAATGATTGGATAAACCGAGCGCTTTCTCCAGATGATATCGGAGCGTTCAGGTCTGCCGCCGCTCCTATGCAGATCTCTGGCGATGTGACGCGAGTTGAGCACGGCCTTGAACACACGACGGTGCTCAGTGATGAGGATAACAGGACCAGCTTTTCAATGCTGCGCCCATCCATCAGCTCACACACACATCGGATTATGAGTCGGAAATGGAGTCACTCTTTGGGGCACAGATCGGTCAACGGATATCACAGAGATGTCGGACATTTCTTCTGAAGTAATACATTAAATACGTCCTCCTGTTGTGTTCCGCGCCTTTTCAAGCTCCAGTCTTTGCTCAGGCGAAAGCTTTAAACACGACACAACAAAAGGTTTCCTTCAGTGGGCCGTGAACGGACGGATGGAAAGGGAAAAAGCATTATGTGAATGGTAAAGTTTTTACTTCTTGAAAGTGGCAGGCAGGATGAAACTCGGGGGAGATTAAGTGAGATTAAAAATGCTTAATACCTGGCAGCTCATCATTGGGCAGCTTTCCATGAAGCAGTGACACCAAAGGTGACTTTCACACAAAGAGCAGGCCAGATGCTGATGCTGTCATGTGGAAGCTGGCTTTTTTTCTGACCCAGTTTAGCGGTAAAAGCCAACCCCAGCCGCTCTGTGCACAAGAACAGGCACCAGGTGTGATGTTTTCATTTTCAGGAGGTTTAGTGGGGATCTGGAAAAGAGGCATATCAGACGGAGAAATAAGAGGAAACACCACAAAGCAGGCAGCAAACCCACCATAAATACAGTATTTCATGGCGCAGTTTCACAAAGCCCCAATTTGTACTCACTACAGAAACGCCTCCGGAAACTATCCGGTCTTTAAAGGGTTGTTAGAGACACAGGGTTGTTAGAAAAAAAATGTTCAACCAATGTTCAACTAGGTGTCGCCTCTCTCACCATGGGTCTTGGGTCAGAGACCGTTTGGCTGAAACATGAGAATCAGGCTTTAGCTCAGACTTCAGTCAGCCCAGAGAGGTGGAGAACGTCCCGGACTGCTCAGTGAGAAACTCAGGAAGAGTCCAACTGCGATTAAATGTGTTGTGTTACCCGCATTTTGGAAGAAAACAAATCAACAAAAGAGACCAAAACAAATAATGAAGACTCTTTTTAATGGTGGCTGCCCAAAGGGCATCTTCTTCGTGGCAGAACCAGAACCAGGCGTTCTCTCAATAATAGTTCGCCAGGTGCGAAATCTCTGCCGCCGACTTGTACGAATGTGGCTTGGTTATTGCACAGTCAGAACATGTTGTTCTGCACTCACATCACCTAGTTTGCGCTCAAAATTATATATATATATATATATATATATATTATAACTATTATACAAGTAACATCCGACTCACGACTGGGATCGGTTCTGACCGATTGGACATCGAATTCGAATGCCATTCAAAACAGCCAGCGCGAGGGTTATAGGTGCTACTGTAGTGGTAGATTGCTGTGTGTGAGTGAGATGCTGGGATACTGTGCTGCCGTAACTGTCTGACGCGGTGCCAGACATTGAATTAAAAAAAAGCATCTGCTGGCCGTGGTCGTAAGTACGGGTGGACGTAAGTGAGCAGGTTGTAAGTCTAATGTTGCTTGTATATGTAGAACTCCAACTGTGAGGTTGAGCAAGTGCGTATACATGTTTTGAGTGTGCAATAACCAAGACACATTCGTACGAGTTGGTGGCAGAGATCTAGCTCCATATGCCTTTAGGCCGAACGCCTAGTCACATGTTCCACCTTCTTCAGCAAATCCAGATTCCACGTGTAGCGCCCTCCCCTCAGTGCAGCGTGATGTGTCACTTGGTATATAGAGCGCCCAAATGTGTTTCAGTCATGAGGACTTACACTGCACCGTATAAGGTGCTACATAGTGAGAGCTCCGCCCTTCCAGCAAAAGTCACTTGAAGATAGTCACTATGTGACACCTTGGGAGTGAGAATGCTGAAACACTGGGTGGCACTCCAATGCTAAATTAGCAAGGAAGTAGTAACAACAAGTTTTCGAGCGGGAAACAATGTGGTCCCTCTCTGACGAAGAGCTGTAGAGGTAGAGTAAAGGTGGGTTCATTTGAAAATGAAGTGTTTTTTTATCAGTCAGAACCCCCACATGAAGTCTCCTGGTAAAATATTAAAAACTCAGGGCCATGTTTTTCCTATTCTGAGATAGAGATTCTCTTGATCTCTCAAATGTTATTGCTCTGTTGTGAAGAGCATCGATGTCAAATGACCCTCACATTTGACGTGCGCCTTTCATCTCCAAACCCCCAGCCAGGAGGGTATTAATGTGTTCCACAATGAGTCAATTCAGACAGAAACTAAAAATGGTGAAGAAAAAAATGAACTGAAACATATTAAATGAAACATATCAAACTGATGCAGTTGTATGATCTCCCATTAACTGCACCCAATCTACGTTACATTATGGATTATTCCATTTTGTACATGATTCTTCTTTTTTTGTGGCGACCTCAGACAGTTCAGAAGCATCTCTTCTCCCCTCAGCAAGTCTTTGAACTCTTGGTACCAGTCGATCCAAATAATTGAAGCTTTAAAACTTTGAAACTGCGCCTGACGGACAAACTGAGCGATTTGAAAAGGCAAGATTCTAGCTTTCTAGATTTCGACGTTGAACAAGTCAGTGTGGTATCAACCCTATTAGTGGAAGTGTTGATTTAGAAAGTGTTCAACAAACCTGAAGCGCTGTTCATTTTCGGACTGAAGAGCCAATCAAGAGCCAGATTCCTTTTTTAAGTCGACATCAAATGCTGCACACTGGAGTCACCGACATGAGGTCAAGACCTGCTCTGAACTTCTCCCACTCTAAAGTCAAGTAATGCTTTTCACGGGTGAGAGAGGTGAGTGGCATGAAGGAAGCAGATGCCAATGAGCGGAACCTGATGCCAAAGAAGTTGGAAGCAATGGAAAAATTAAATTAACAATTAAAAATCCGTGAAAAATAAATAATAGGAAGCTTTTTTTCTCAAGTTTTACAAGTAAAAAACTACTGGAATCAAATGAAGAATGAAGCAGGGATGGCAGATAAGACAGATGAGACAATACAGACGTTCCTGACAAGCCTTCTGTGCTTACATTATGCTCGACCAGTGACCAGTTTGAATCCATGAGCCACGTATGGTGTCAGTAGTGTGTCATTGAGTTGACTTGACAACTGCTAATCTGTAATAATTAACAACTATGGAGAAGTTCTTGGAAAGAAAAGAAAATAATTTTATGGCGATACAATCATTTACACTTTACTTGTATCTTATCTGGAGTTTAAATAAAATATATTATTTTTACTTTATGATATTTAGGCATGGTTTAATTATATTTAATTTATTTAGAATTGTATTCAGTTTTTTTTTTCCAATTTTCTCAACAGTTTGCATCAAGTGGATTTTTTTTTCTTCATTTTTTTTCTTTAGTAAACTTGATGATTATGAATTGCACCTGGTTCTGCTGCTGGTGGGACTTTTCGGTGACAAATATCTGATGATGAGATGATCACATGGTTTTTGGTTTGTTTGCGTGTCAGTAGAGATCTATAAGGTTAAGAACCACTGTATTAGACTGCATTTATTGTTCCCACAGTGGGGAAATGTTGGTGGTCACAGCACCGTACAAATATTTGACATTAAAGACATAGACACAGCGACCCTGAAGGCTGCCTTTTTCGTCAGTTTAGGACGCAAAAGTCTACTTTCCAAGCATCAGTATTATTCTGCACCTGCTCTGTGTCGTTACAATTGCTCGGCAGCTAGCGAACAGCTTTCCAAAAAAGATTGCAAAGTTCTTCTTCAAATCTTTATGAATTTATCTGTAAAACTAGACACAAGTGTATATCGCTAGCTTAATGCTAACGTTAAGGGAGAATCCCATTACCTACTATGTGTGGATTAGCAAACAAAATCAAAGTAATAAGATTTTAAAATAAAATAACTATATTGAATATGGAATGGATTAAAGAGTGAAGTCATTTGAAGTGTAGCTGTGTGTGGCAAACTACGGCAACACCACAGGCTCACAATACTGCTGAACATGAGGCACAACATAAATATATTACACCACAAGGTGAGGATGGGCTGACACATCGCATGAGCTCAGGTGGGTTCGGTGTCTTGCCCAAGGACAGCACGACAGCACCAAGGATGGAGCGGGATTGGAACCAGCAACCCTCCAGTGATTGGACGCTAAACACAGCAAGGGAGGAGCATCAAGTGTAGAGCACTGCCTGAAGCAGCTCCCTCCGCTGCAGCTGTGCTTCTAAGTTTTGAGAGACTCACGAACAAATGTGTTCCACAACTCATACATGCATGACATCTCCAGCCCTTCAATAACGCGTGTCAGCATCGTGATTGCTGTTATTCAAATGCTTCTGATGGTAACAGGCTGCAGAGTCACAGCACAGTGGGGAGCTTCAAACAGCCAACTTCCAAACAGCGGATAGTGTAAATAATATAATCTTGCAGCTCATTATTTCAAGCTCCATCTGTTCAAAGATTACATTTGTTTATCTCATTTGGTGCAGTTGGCTCCCAACGTCATCTTTGCGGGAATGTTAATACGCCTGTGTTTGTACACCGGGGGGCACAGCGAGGTGAAGAGCGACCTGGTCAGATTTGTTAAATCCACGGCAGTAAGTCAGCCCATGTTGCCGCCCCCCTGTAAAGATCCCCGGGAACTAAATGAGCTGGTGATATTGAGAATATAGGAAAGCATTTTGAAGGATACAATTATTTTCGGTAAGGTGCGAGGAAAGTCGCCACTCGTCCGAGCGATTGCAGGAATCAATAGCTCTCCAGTTGCATTTGTGCCAACTTGATGGAGGTGCTTGTGAGCAGGTGCGGTGATGGATCAGAGAGGGAATCAATCACGCACCAAACATTCCATCAAAGAGGAAGGGAGGCCAGCGAAGGGAGCAGGAAGTGATTTCACAGCCTTGAACAGTCGGGAGGGAAAAAAGGGTTCCATCAAAACAGAGCGTCCATGTTTAAATCACAGACTGACGGATGCTGGACCGAGGAGAGGGTGCGCGACGCTGGAGTTTTCTTTGTGTCTCTGTGACATTACAATTTCTACAGTGGAGGGACACTCCAACGTCACCACTTCGGCTTGTTTCCAGTGAAGTCAAGTTGGTCAGATTCGCACACAGACACAGCAGGAAGTGTCACACTCGAGACAATAGCAGACCTGAGTGTTCCTCCGAACAGTTTCCAGCACACGGAGAAGGGAGCGTTGCCCTCCTTCAGGAGCGGAGGAGCTGGAACATTGGGATGATTTTCCATGTGTTGTGGTCCAAATTGGAGCGTTCTCTTCTCTGCACTTTCTTCATGCCGGAGCGCAGGACATTAATTCACCAGTTTGATTTCTACAGTACAAGACAAAGACGCGGTGACACTCAGTAATAGAGTTTCCATTCACGCTTTCAGTTTTCACAAAAAAATCATGAATGGATATGTTAAAAAATCTCCTAAAAAATGTCAAGCTTGGAGGAGATGGATTTTCTCGATAACAACAAATGATGCCTTTTAGCTATGGTAACATGTTTTGCAGTGACGCAATGAGGTCGCGGCCCCGTCTGCCTCAGCTGTCTCCCAGAAAGTTCACTTCACAACAACTACAAATCAACGGACATTTAGCAACAGCACTTCAGGTTACTTAAAGTCTTTCTTTTTTTTGGGCGTCTCCCTTCAGGGGTGGCCACAGCGGATCATCTTCCTCCGTCTCACCCTGTCCTCTGCTTCCTCTTCTCTCAAACCTACAAACCTCATGTCCTCCTTCACCACCTCCATCAATCTCCTCTGTGGCCTTCCTCTCCACCTTCTGCCTGGCAGTTCCAACCTCAACATTTTCATCTACCAATGTACTGACTCTCTCTCTCCTCTGTCCATGTCCAAACCATCTCCATCCAGCCTCTCTGACTTGGTCTCCTAAACACCTGAGCACATGTGCTGTCCCTCTGATCCTATCATCATCCTGCTCACTCCCAGAGAGAAGCTCAGCATCTTCATCTCTGCTACCTCCAGCTCTGCCTCCTGTCTTCTCCTCAGTGCCACTGTTTCCAAACCACACAACATTGCTGGCATCACCAGCCTTTTGGACACTTTCCCATTCATCCTTGCCAACACCCTTTTGTCACACATCACACCTGACACTTTTCCATCCTGCCTGCACCCGCTTCTTCACCTCTTTATCTCTGCATCCTGTAACTTCACCTGTCCACTTGGCTCCCTCTCGTTCACACACATGGATTCCACAAAGTGTTGACACAAAATCATCCGCTACTCAGTCACAATAAGCGGCGAACAGTTGTTGAGACAGACGTGGTTCAGAGTTGTGTCGTCGGTAAACAGCAGATCCATGTGGATGGCAATGTTTCCATGGAGAAGCTCTGCGCAGCTGCCGCCTGGTCTCGCAAGCTCTCACCGATGGTTGCATCCAATAGTCGCAAAATAGTGATCGAAATGGAAATGGGCAATTTTTTTTTTTTTTACACATCATCAGTAAAAATATTAAAACATGGAGGTAAAATGTGTAAACAGACAATGTCTATTATTATCAAAAAAACATAATTTATCCAACAGAAGAGTGTGACATAACATATATATGAATAAAATGAAATGTACTGAGACACATCCAACTCTTGGAAAGTAAGAAAGAGATGTCACGCAACCTGCTGGGAGTATGATGGTCCACAGCTGCCGGCTCCATATAGGGTCAGACGCCTTTGTCACACTTGAAGAGACTGGAGCAGGAACCAGGACCACTGGCAAAGACAGGGAAGAGAAACAAGTGAGAAGATCGAACCTGAGTGAGATTTGAGTCCAGTCGAGTGGAGGCTTTATTTTAACATCTTTTTTTCCTCTACAAAAATGCTGTCTTTTTTTCTTTCGACTTTATCGGTGAAGCACTCAAAGAAGGATGTGGGGATGAAAAGAGGACTTTTGAAAAGATTATGTACATTTTACTCATTTTTGTCTGAGCCGCCCGTTGAGGCTCTCCCACACTCACACCAGTCGCAGTAGCTGAGAACCTCAGAACACCAGCTGCAGTGTTCTGAACCTACAGTGTCCGATGCCATCGTTCGTTGTTGTAAAACAGCGATGTTTCTGGTGTTTTTATGGCGGAACAACCAACACCCACACATCTACAGGGAATTCTGTGGTAACCCTTTGATAAATAAAACAGGAAGATACTAGACAGTATTGATATGTATATATTTCATCATCGAAAATACTTCATCTTACTTATACTTAATCATAGAAAAGTTGAATGTCGAGATGATAGACATCTATTTTTTTACTCCTTATGATTCAGGGAAGACTACTTATTTATAAACTATATGCCAAACTCATATTTAAGTTTTCAAATGTGCCAGATGATCACAAACAGCTCAAGTAAAATCACTTTCAAACTTTCTCTGTGAAGATAGGAGTCAGTCATGTTGCAATGCTTTATAGCCTTAATAGCTATGAGTTATGTTGCCTTGTGTTGAATCATATTTCAGGCCTCAAACGATACATTTTCAAATGAACTGAGTGTAAAGTCTCAGATTTGGCTCGTGTTTTAATTGATAGATGCCAAGAAACTTGCGAGAATGTCAAGGCACCAACTGGGATTAGTGGCACTCCTTATGATCCACCTGTCCATCAATCAGCCAAAAAAACAAGGAGTCAAAAGAGGTCAAACCCTTTAACTATCTATTTGGTTTAACTTTCTAATAACAGGATGAAATAAGGGAGGAATCGAATAAGAAATTAAGGAACATTTTGAGTTAATTGTGGAGTTGAATACTGTGTTCAAGCAGATAATGCGGCCTGATCAGGTGTAATGACATGCTAATACAAGGGCTGAGGTGTATTGTGTATGATAGTTGGTTTTCAAGCTGTGAGTACACACACACCTCCGCACACATTCACAAGTGCCATTTTTGTATCGGCGGTTATGAACTCTTTTGCCTGCTGCTGTGAAACCGAAAAAAAAAATTGTCAGTTGAAAATAAACAGACAATTACATAAATATTGTTGTGTCCCACTCCAGTAATCTCATCCTCCACCACCAAGAGCCTCACATTGAATTTAGTTTGACGGATACTCCCACACATACGCTACGAAACCAAATGATATTTGCAAAGTTGCATGGCTTGATTTTATTTCTTTGTCTGTGTCAGATTCTGAGGCTGATATCAAGTTTGTCTCCTTTTCAACTGAAGCAAAGTTCAATACGTCTCCACAAAATAGTTATTTTACTTTTGACATTCACATTATGATCCTTCGTTATTCTAAGATGTTATGGTTTTACTACACTTTCTAGGTTTCATCTTTCATCCTGAAAAGGCTTGTATTTCAATACATGCCGCAGGTTTTCATCCCAATACATTATGTCAACATGAAGTCAATCAAATATTAATGGTGGGTAGATGAGGCTTCATGAAACAGTGTCATATTCTCCCACATTCCCACTACACAGCAAAGCAGTATCCAGCATTGGACGCACAGAAGCGGCGTTACTCTCTGTCATTCTGTTCAAGTGAAAACTTGTGGATGAATATTCTTCAGGATCTGAGTCAGTCAAACCCGCTTCCATGCTCTCGGTCTCCAGCCTCCCGCTTCTCCCTTCCCGGGGAGCGATTTTCAACCAGGATATATTCCCAAACTGCAAGGGAAACACGGCCACAAATGTTGTTCAGATTGAAGCTACAGGTGTTGGTCACTACATCACACTTCATATTTGCACTTTATCTAGTTTAAATGCCGCCTGCTGCAGTTTTGAGACTGAATAAAAAAAGTGCGAAAGAATGTTTAGATCTTAGAAAGCAATATAATTTGCTTTCAGAAATGATAAACATGGCGTTTCGCAGATTCCTTTTGCCTTCAGATCTCACTACGTAATTAGAAGTGACGTCACGAAAGCATGGTCATGCAACCCGCACACACCGCGCTGCACAAACAGTCCCACGGATGGACTTGATGGAGTGGCATTTTAACTGCGTCTACAACTGTCTTGAAAGTGTATTTGCTCTGCAATTTACATTTTTCAGCAGTTGAGATCTGATCGTATTCACTAACACTCTGCCATTCTTGTAGTCTTTGTCATTCTTTCAATGTAAACAGAGCACTTCAAGTGATTCAAGTGGCCATTTTATACACTTTTTTTTATACACTATACACACACTAGATTTACCTTTACCTTTCAAATTTTATTTTGATGCAAAGCTACTCCATTAGGATGTCAGACTAGATGACTGGTGAAAATAAAAAAGCTCAATAGGGACCCTTTAAGTCTCAGATATGTGTGTGACTCGACTCAATTCATGGGAAAAGCTCGCTCAAATGGGATCAAGTTTGTGAGTCATTTAATCTCCAGGAACTTGGTCGTCGCCCACTTCGACAGTGTATCCCTCAGTGACGCTGTCAATATGCACTGTTTATTAAAGCAACTCGAGTTGCAACGACTTATTGGAGTGGATTTGGTTTCCCAGGACTTTGACCCACTTGTCGTCCAGCTGTTGAGACAGATGTCTAGCCTGACAAACTTCCACAGCCCCAACTGTAAAGCTCTCACATGGACATAGACATGAGCGACGCCAGCACTTTGTGTCAGGGATTGACTTAGATATGTTCCACAAGTCAGTGAGTTAAGTGAGACTCGCTGTTACATGCAACAGTGTCACTCATGGTGACTCTCTCCAGTCTAGTTCCCCTCCTGATGGGTTTTAGAAGTCTCTGATCTGATGAGTCTTACTCTGACGCATAAATCAAAACCTCCACGAATTTACAAAACGGGAATCATTTTCTGAAAGTGAATCCAACAGTCTGATGTTCTTCAATTTGAGGAACTGAACTCAGACATTCACTGAGAAGATGAAATTCAATCGAACACTTCGGTTTTTGCGTCGTCACCTTCCCGCTTTTTCGTCAATAAATGATTCAATCCCAAATAAATGTTTTATTCCGAAACACAAAACAAGCTTTAAAGTTGTGACACACGCCCACCCGTAGAACGCTAACTGCTCATCAAGCCGCTGTCGCGCTTGAGAAAGGATGTCAGCTCACAGCGTGATGAGTGACGGGATGAAAAGGCGTCATGTTTTGTTTTGCTTTGGTTTGATTCCAAACATTACGTTGGTGACAGTCGGCAGAAAAATCGCTGAAGATACTGTCATCCGGATGTTTTGGGCAAATCTTCAAATAAATCATTGATACTTCACTTCTCTTCATGTCTGTTTTGCTATTTTCTGAGACTCTAAAATAACCTTGTTGAGAACATAAACATGTGCAGCCCAGATCTTGTCAGAGCATTAAGAAACCCTGGCATATATGGTGGAGGACAAGCGTGGGAGAATTGCTGACAGCAAGAAGACACGTGACTTGCGTCAAGTGATGATGAGCATCTTAGGAGGACTGCATCCGTCCCCGCTGACTGAAGGCTCCTCAATAACATGTGATGAAACTGTTGTCCAGGTGTGTGTGTGCTGAGAACCCGCAGTAGCAGTGCATGGGAATCCAGTTTCATTCTTTCTTTCATTTGAAAACAAAATGTTGATATTTTGATTGATTTATTATGTACTTTTTTATTGCCTTAAAACAAACTGCCCATAACTGACACAAAAAAGAAATTAATTTTTAAAATTATGACTTTTTTTTTTGGAAATTAAAACAATGGACGAAAGAAACAAAGGATTCGCCTGCTCGATCGTCGTATACCTGGAGCGCCAGTTAGTATCATACCCGCCTGTTACTATTTCATTCTGGTGAAGTTTGGAGTCTCCCATAAAAACTGAAGTATTTACGCAAAAGACTTTCAAAATGACTATTTTTTTCAGACCTCAGTTTGACAAAGGCTGCCTTCAGTGCTGCACACTGGTGCATTAGCGCCCCAGTCATACTAGATGGAACAACATGCAAATCGCTATTTAAAGCCCATCAAACGACCGTTTTAGACAAGCGTTTTAGTCATGGTGACTTTCGGTACGTCACTAAGGAGGAGAGCTATGTAATGCCAACCACCCTCCTCTGCTCCTCACACTTCACTGAAGGCTGCCTTTGTTGTCAGTATAGGACGCAAAAAAACACCATGGGAGCAATAGGTTTGACTCCAACATGGTCACTACTTTGTCCCCTCTTGTCTCTTCTTCTCCCAGAGGCAGAAATGTGCGGCAAAGGAATCTTACATGTTTCATTCCTTTGAATTTCTGTTTTCATTCCCAAAACTACGGAGCCCTGGAAGTGACATGCATGTGTTTATTTTTTTGGAGGTGACATGCATGACTTTATTTTTTTAGCCCGAGATAACAGTTGTCTGGAGATCATTTTCATCTCAAGAAACGAAAAGTCTCTGCGCCTTTAACACTCTGATCAAGTGGCTTCTACTCAAAATAATACCACGTGGCATGCATGACTTTATTTTTTTAGCCCGAGAAAAGTTATCTCGAGATCATTTTTATCTCGAGATAACTGTTATCTCATGATAATTAGTATCTTGAGATCATTTTTATCTCAAGAAACGATGACTTCCTGTAACCACCATGTCTCCCATGGCTTCGTAACTGTTCGTGAACGTTGTCATTCACTGTCTGCAAATCAGAATATTGCCGACGGCAAAGTCTGTGCGCTTTTAACACTCTGACCAAGTGGCTTCTACTCAAAATAATACCACATGAGGCATGCAGGACTTTATTTTTTTTCTCCCGAGATAACAGTTATCTCCAGATAATTGTGATCTCGGGCTAAAAAAAGAAAGTCATGCACGCCATATCCCAAAAAAAAAAAAAAAACATGCATGTCACTTCCAGGGCTCCGTAGAAAACATAGAATGTGTTTGTTTCAATTTTCCCGATTTTGATTCAAAACGGAAAAGTTCAAAAACAAGTCAAAAAAATGTTCCTTTATTTCTGTTATGTTTTGCGTTTAAAAAAAAATAAAGATCTTGTGGGCTGAGCGTCATGGATGGCTAGAAATCCTCCCGTTGCCCTGCTTGAACAGCAGATGAAATCTCTCTTCCTGACGCTCTTCTCACCTCCCTCAATGGCAGCTGAACTCTCTCACCCTCAGTAACAAACTCAAATTAATTCCCGGCTCCAGCTTGAACTGTAATTAGGGAAAACTGCGAGGTGCTTTTCTCCAAGTTTAATGACCTTTTCTCTCTCTCTCTCTCTAAAGATGACAACACCGGCATCATCATCATCATTAGTCAGATGGTGTGAAATATCAGCAGCGAGAATGTGAAGCAGTCATGCGCACGTTGAAGGCTGAGCTCACCCTCATGTCACACCTGCTGCTGGAACTCACTCAGCTGCATGTGCAACACACACACACACACACACACACGCACACAGAACCGCCGGTGTGAATCCAAACATCTGAAGCTAAACATCTGGAACTAATGCGCACAGTCGCTCTGATCTGATCGAATTATTCTCCTTCAAAAAAAAGGGAGATCGATTCTGGGTGTCGGGCCGACATCTGCAGTCCGTCTCCCTCAAGCAGCCCCTCCCCAAAATGGATATTCAGCTTCAGAGGAGACACTGTTCACACTGTCTGCTCGCTCCAAAACATTCGGACTTTGACAATGAAGATGGCAGCCGAGCATGACAATCAGGCCGGAGTGGAGCTGAGCGCTCTTTTTCACTTTGAAGATGGCATCACACAGAGAGACGAGGGTTCGAGCAGCAGGCCACCAAGTCACGTTCAAGACAGCTTCATCTCAAGAGTAGCAGCAGGAACGGCGAGTCGGTTTTCTTCGTCTTCCTCAGTGCTGAACATGTTTGGCCAACGTTTACGGACAGATTCTTTGCATAAAAAGCACACACAACATATCAAAACATTTGGATTGGAAAGGTTTTCGCATTGACCTGAGACACATGAAACAATTCAAGAGAAAGGACTAAAAAGAAATTCCATTTAAATGGTTTTGGATTTCCATTGGCTACTATAGTGATACATTTTAAGATAGACAGATAGATGAGACAGAAACCCTGCCAATGCTACAGAAAGTGTTTCGTCATTTCACACGTGTGGGGAACAGCAACAGGCCTGAAATGCTACATTAGCCTGAGGTTAGCAGCTTGTTTGTTCTACACACTGCAATAATACACCTAATAAAGTGGTGTTAGCGCAACACTCACCTGAAGTTAGCAGCTTGTTTTTTCCACACACTACAGTAACGCAGCTAATAAAGTGACGTTAGCACAACCTAGCTGATTTTAGCCTGAAGTTAGCAGCTTGTTTGTTCCTCACACTACAGTAACACAGCTAATAAAGTGACGTTAGCATTACCTGGCTAATTTTAGCTTGAACTTAGCAGCTTATTTGTTCTACACACGACAATAATGCAGCTAATAAAGTGACGTTAGCACAACCTAGCTGATTTTAGCCTGAAGTTAGCAGCTTGTTTGTTCCACACACTACAGTACCGCAGCTAATAAAGTGATGTTCGCGAAACATAGCTAATTGTAACCTGAAGTAAGCAGCTTGTTTGTTCCTCCACTACAGTAGCGCAGCTAATAAAGTGACGTTAGCAAAGCCCAGCTAATTTTAGCTTGAAGTTAGCAGCTTGTTTGGAGTGATGTGGAAAACCTTTCCAATTAATTAATCTCAGGTCAATTGTGGAGGGACGTATATAGATGATATGTTGACAGGAGTCATAACTTCAACAGAATATCTCCTTGTCAAGCCTTCAGGTGCCATAACGCGTTGTTACTGTCTCCAGCTAGTACCATGGCCCCTTGTTAGCACCGCCTCCTCGGTCCAATCAATCAATTACACTGCGCCGGCGGTGGGCGTCACAAACAAGGATCAGATGAAGATGCGTCCCTCGTGCTTTTGATGAACAGATTACACGCACAGCAGGCAGAAATGTCATGCTGCATGTTTGGCGTGTCACCATCACAGTATTATCATAAAATAAGGGTCTTTAAAGCATCACTGACGTAAGGAAGAGTGGCACTGAGACCAACTGATCCACCTGGTTGAACCCAGCAGATGGAGAGAATCCCTCAGTCAGAGAGGGCTGAAGATGAGTCTGTTCAAAATGACGTCCATGTTGCAAATATGTTGCAAATGTTGGCCGGGGAACTGGACAGCACAGCCCTGAAGCTTTTCACGAAATCAGCGCCTGTGGGTCACAGACGTCAACCACCTCCTCTTTGTTCCCTCACTCACGACACGCTGATGTGATGAAAGGATGAGGGGGGACTCGAAACACGGTACATGTGGCATCCGGTTGGCGTCATCTCTCTGGGGGCCGACAGACTTACCCAGCTTCTGAGGCTGTCTGTGTTTGATATCTTCCGGCATGTTTACATCTGCTCCTTTTGTCTGTGTGGGTATTAGAAGTTTTTGTGCTCGACTTTCACTTTCCATTCCCCTGGTGTCTATCTGTCTTTCCTCACTCCTCCGACCACAGACAGGACCATTAGGTCTCTGACATCAGTCCACATCGTGTTCAGGCCTGGAACAAAGCAAATAATTAAGTTTAGTTGCAGGGCTGAATACTAAAACCTGTATAAGGCAATTCCTCCTAAATGGCTGGAATCGGTTCCATCTATTGCTGTTTGTTCCTTTATATATGTGCTAGTTTTTTTTTCTAAAATAAACTGTGGGATACACTTCATATTAAGGTCTCATCTATAATGCATTATTAGTACATTCTTAAAACATCATAATGAGGCTCTATAGAAGATGCATGTTTCGTTTCTCTAGTCCTTTTATTTTGTCATTTCCAGAGTTTCTGTGTCTCCTCCTTTTCCTTCTCTCTCTTCAGCTTCACAGCAGCGCAGCTGGATCCCATTCTGCTGATCAGACTCCACTGATTTCTACACCTGGGTTCCAGTCTGCGCTGCCAGATGGTTGCTTCACGTCCTCACGGTAAACTCTCCTTCGACCCTCCGTTGAATATTTCTAAATTCCGTGCGTGCTTGATCTTCTTTCTGCCGCCTCCTTAGTTGATTCTCCTCGTTCATTTTTCTGTTTCTCGCATCTCTCGATTTGATTGTGTGTGAGTTCTTTGTACAACTCACCTTTGCTTTCCTCTCCTCATAGTTATTTCCTCGTGTGTGTGTGTGTGTGTAGAACCACCACTGAGTGACTTAATTTCCGAGTGTGTTTGCATTATTCCCATTAGTTAGGATTATAATTCGCCTCTCTTCTGTTTCAGGTTTTTCTCCTGCCCTTGAGTGTATTTCCCCACTCTGTGTTCTGGTATCAGCGTCCTTGGTTCTCTATTCCTGTTTGTCTTTTGAGTTCTCGTGTAATTGTCAACAAACCTTGTTAAATCTACCCTCGACCTCCCGAGTCTTCTGTCAGCCTGCAACAATCCTGCAACCGGGTCTGATCCCATAGACAGCCATGACACTTATTATAAGTATTATAAGGGTTCAGAGTCTTTAGAACTAAATTCAGTCCACGACTTATAGTGCTTTATAAACCTTGTCATGTAACATGTTCTACAAAGCCTTATGAATGCATTTTGATGTCCTAATGTACTGATAATGCATTATAGACGAGTGCTGACACTGAAGTGTTACCAAATTCTGTGTTATGTCTCATCGACCCAAGAGTCCAAAGTTTGTGAGAACTCCAAAACCAACATGACGACTGTGGAGTCAGCATTGATCATGTAGCTCTTGCACAAAAGAGGAAACGGAGGCAGCATTGTAGGAGGTGTCTTCTTCGTGTCTCATTAGAGCTAAGTATCGGGTGATAACAGCAACACTGCCCCCCATGGTTTCCACTGGTACTGCTCCATTAGGCCCACATCCATCATCTTTGTTCAAATGCGGACGAAAACACATCCGTCCGGATCTGGATCCCAATGTAACGTTGAGCATAAATTGGCCATGAAACAAACCCCGTCCTTGTAGAGACATGTGAAGCCTCCCAAGGCTCCCCATGTTAGACATGCAAACCTAATTAGAAAGAGGATCTTTCTGGATCTTTCTCCGAAACGTCCCTCACGTGTGCGCAGGGTCATCAAACACTTCCTCGGCATTCATCAGTGCAAAATGCATTAAAGCTTATTGGGCAGTTTTGCCATTGAAGCCGCATCTATTGAAACACAATCGCCGGCGGTCGCGCGGCGAACGACCACATTAGCTGTCGATGAAATGTTAGACATCCGCCCAGATGAAGTAGCGCTCGGGGAGCTCTCAGAGGCTCCAGACGCGGGAGGGGTTGCGTGTAGGTGGTGGGGTCTGAAGTCAAACAACAAATCTGTGTCTCTGCCTCGCCGCTCGCAGATGGATGGATTTGCTGTGTCATCCAGGAACTGCTGAGTTCAAATAAAACAAACTTTCAGGATGTGTTGTAGGTTGAGATGGTGGCAAGACAAGGAAATAGAAAACAAGCGCCTCGGTCTATTTCCTGAGCATTCGCAAAGCCTTTTCCTCAGCAAGCACCTTATTTCTGTCAGCGGCTCATCTATCATGTCGTATCTCCCTCACCTGCCAGATATTTTCACCCTTCCTGCCCCTCAGTTGCCGGCCTGTTTGACTATCTGAGCTGGTGTTTCCGAGTTGCCTGGGGAATAAAAATGTAGATTTCTGTCTCCTCGCTACTCGGTGCACTCACTCATGTGTAGTTGGGAGCAGCGTGTGCTTGTAGGATGACAGGAGTGCTTAATTTCAACACAAAGCGAAATGCCAGATCTCTGGAGAGATGACTGGGGACTTGGGGAATTGTTCAAAGTATCAAGTGGCACTGAGCCATGTTTTACTGAGAGCAGAAAAGAAACATGTATAATCGCACTCTTAAGCTCTTCCTGTCTAACAGACATGATCTCACTGACCTACAGAATAAGTTCCTCTAATTCGCAAAGTAGTGAGGTGATTAAAGAAACAGTGGCCAGCTTGTTATTTAAGGTTGAATAGCCTCAAGGCCCAGTTATGCTCAATGTTATGCTCAGATCTGGGTCCGTGCTCTTCGTTTATTTGCCCATATTTCTGCATGGATCCACAAAGCTTGCGGATGCATACCAATCGGAGCAGTACCACAGGAAACCATGGGGGGCAGTGTTGCTGTTATGACCCAATACGTAGCTCTAATGAGACACAAAGAAGACATAACAATGGTGGAAACTTTTTAACAGCCTCACCGACCAGCGCCTCCTACAACGCTGCCTCTGTTTCCTCTTTTGTGCAAGAGCTACATGACCAACGCTTCTTCCACAGTTGCCATGTTGGGTTTGGAGTTTGTTGTTGTAAATGTTTGACTCTGGACTGCAATTCTGGGCTGCCAACACGAACGAGACCCACTGCCCACCAACTGGTTCAGCACCCCATATGCCCAAAGGATACCCAGCCAAAAGTGTTTTTAGTTTGTTTCTTTTGTATTTACTCGTGTTAACCCTTTAATGTAGCATCACATACCATATACATTTCTTCATTTACTTGCTGAAATATGTAGCTCCCGGCTCATATGTGATCATGAAGCTTAAAAATCATAGTGGTCAGGGAGGAAAGGTAGCGACGGGTAGATGGGGTATCATGAAACACTATTAAAGGGTATTTTTCAGGGGCCACTCGATGGCGCTCAGAAATGATGTGTGACGGTTTCATTGAATGATTCGTTCAAGTCCAAACATTTTACAGCAGACAGTGCCACCTGGTGGCCTCTGAAAAACAAGACAGTTTCATGAAACCTCATCTACCCTTCAATAGTGAAGAGGCTACTTAAAACGTTATCCTTTTCATAGCCCACTAGATGGCACCGTCTGCTGTAAAATTCGAACAGTCCTTTCAAAGAAGCCGGCCACCATTTTAGACTGAGTGCGCTACCTATTGAGCTCTGAAAATGAGGGCACTGTTTCATGAAGCCTCGCCAGCCCATCACCACCTTTCAAATAAATACAGTATACAAGTAACATCCAACTTAGTACCGGGATCAGTTCCGACCAACCGGTCGTAAGTCGGATTGGACATAAGTGTTATGGGTACTACTGTAGTGGTAGATGGCTGTGTGAGCATGAGATGCTGGGATACTGTGCTGCCATAACTGTTGTACGTGTTGCTGGGCTGCTACGTGCTGCGGTGCCAGACATTGAATAATAAAAAAATAATGATGATAAGCATCTGCTGGCCGTGGTCGTAAGTACGGGGTGGATGTAAATCAAGCAGGTCGTAAGTCGTAAGTAAAGTTAGACTTTTCGAATCTCTATCTTCAGTTGACTCATTTTCAAAGGAACACCTTCATGTTCAAGTTGGACATGTGTGACGGTGTGATTTCTTCCTTCGACCTCCCCAGTTTGGTGGCAGGAGTCCACACAGTCCGAGCGGCAGGGCGGGCTTGACTCATCTGAAACCTTTCCAATTTAACTTCCCTGAGTCAGACGAGGAGAGACAGCTTTGTGAGCTTGGCGACAGACGAAATTTAATTGTGACTAATCAGAGGGAAAATGAGAATCTGAGATTCAGGCTTGCAGCTTTTTCGTGTTCCGCTTCTGTCACGTTGTGACATTCCTGAGCCAATTAAAACACATTTTTAGCACCAACCAAAAATAAAGGCCTATTTCGTTTCCACGGCATTTCGCTTATCTGTTTCTTACTTCCCCTTAAATGTTCGCTAAACATTCAAGTGCTGTTTGAAGCCATTGGAAGCTGACTTTTTAACGCGCTCATTTGTTGTGTTTGTGTTTTCAGTCATCTTTCCTGTGTAGCTGCTGCAGTCAGGAGACCATCTCACATACCGTCACCACTTCAGAGTGGTAAAAATGAGGGTGATTTCAAGAGTTGTCAGCGTGAGTTTGAGCTGCAGGATCCCGGGCCACTGCTGTGGGACAAGCCTGCGCTTTATCTCGCACACAAATTCAGGGTAATTCGGCCAAACAAGCTCCCGGCAGTTTATGGTATTTCAGACGAAGCCATCGCCAGAAGTGGTGCACTTTAAACAGCATTGCTTTATCAATATGGTAATAAAGGTTTTTAAAACCGATAACTTCTAAGTTCCTGGACCAAAAATGCCCAATTAAGTGTGAAGCTCTGATCCCTTTGTGGCCTTCAGAGGAGCAGTGCAAGCGTCTTCCTATCAGCCTGTCCCTCTAGACACTTTATCAGGCTGAGTTGAACCAAGAGCCAAACTCTTCTTGGACCCCCTGGGTGGACATCCCTGCAGGGGGTCGGAACAAAGTGATGGGGAATAACTCAACAAACATTAGGACATATTACATCGTAAATATCAAGATCATTTCATATGTTTAGCAGTCAGTCGAGTGGCATTTCTAGCCGTGTCTTCATGTCTATATTGATGGAGCTAAATGTCCCCGGACTCAGTCAGCACCTCTCAATTAACATTTAAGATTCAAGACGTTTTCACAGTGTGTTTAACAGCTTTCCTGGCTAATACTGTGGAAGTATCGTACAAAGTTGTCAGTCTGTGCATTTGACCAACTGTTCCTGAAGGTCCTCAAGGTTTTTGGAAACCAAAGACCAGAATCAATCAAGTCAAGTTTCAGGTCTTTGGTCAGAAGTCCAAGTAAAATATCAGGTCTTTGGTCATGAGTTTTAGTCAAGTCTCGAGTCTTTTGCCACAGGTCCAAGTGAAGTCACGACTCCAAGTCATAGGGTCACATGTCCAATTCAAGTCTTTGCTCATGAGTCCAAGTCATAGGGTCACATGTCCAAGTCAAGTCTGAAGTCTTTTTTTGTCATGGGTCCAACTCAAATATCAAGTCTTCAGTCATGAGAAAGTCTCAAGTGATGGGGTCAGATGTCCAAGTCAAGTCTCAAGTCTCAAGTCTTTGGTCATGAGCCCAAGTGTAGCCTCGGGTCAAAGGGTCATAAGTCAAACTCAAGTTTCAAGTCATATGGTCAGATGTTGAAGTCGAGTCTTTTTTGTCATGGGTCCAAGTCAAGTCTCACAACAAGTCTGGTCAGAAGTCCAAGTCCAGTTTCAAGTGAAGTTTCATGTCTGGTCCAAAGTCCAAATCAAGTCTCAAGTGATGGGGTCAGATGTCCAAGTCAAGTCTCAAGTCTCAAGTCTTGATCATGAGCCCAAGTGTAGCCTCGGGTCAAAGGGTCATAAGTCAAACTCAAGTTTCAAGTCATACGGTCAGATGTTGAAGTCGAGTCTTTTTTGTCATGGGTCCAAGTCAAGTCTCACAACAAGTCTGGTCAGAAGTCCAAGTCCAGTTTCAAGTCAAGTTTCATGTCTGGTCCAAAGTCCAAATCAAGTCTCAAGGCATGGGGTCAGAAGTCCGAGTCAAGTCTGGAGTGCCTGGTCACGGGTCCAAGTCCAGTTCCCAGCAACACAGCACATAGTTGCTCTATGTTGTGTGTTCGTCCTACACTGAGGCCACGGGCCTGACACGTGCTGTTGTGTAGCTTGACAGTGATGAGCTGAATTTTGTACAGCGAGTGAATGAGGACCCATGACAGACAGACAAGCGGCCCTCGCTTCCTCTCCCGCTCCACTGACTGGAGGATAAACGGCAGGAAATGAACAAATGCAGCGAAGGGCTGCAATCTAAAAGGCCTGTTTCCCGCAGCATCGATAATAGCCTGAAAGTAAACGCAGATGATTTCTGCTTAACTGCCAGACGATGCGTAAAAACCAAAGGATGCCACGGCCGGCTAATAGACCTGCCGAAGCTTTCAGATTCACAGCGGCCCACGGACTAGCATGCAGCAGCCAGATTGTAATCCCATTATGTCGGCTCCCTGCTCCGACAAATGAAATCATCTGCTGCAACTGGAGGGTGGCCAAGTTTACATAAATAAATTAAGGATGAAATTCACTTCCACCCCCTCCGGCCGTGGCACCTGGACTCCCAGAGGAGTAATCCGACCGATACGGACTAAACTAAATAAAATGCTCTTTTATTTTAGCAAATTAATTCTTCCTTTACAGTCAGGAAACTTTGGACAGAAACAAATGGTTTGAGAAGCTCATACTGTGTTCTGTGTCATAACACAGTGGAGTCAAACTCCACATAGAAACTCAACAACGTTTGTACTCAATTAAACAACCAAAGAGGACTCGTATAGCTTTGCTAAAAACTGTACCATGACTCATTAATGTATGTTTTTAAATCACCATATTGGTGCGGATATTTCATGACTTTCGCACCTCACTTGTTAGCATCAAGCTACATCAAAACAGACATGTCTTCCTGCGTCTGCAAACAGTATTCATCATTTATTATGCAGTTGGTTGCAAATGTGTGTGTTACATCACACTGTTTAGAAGGTATGTCACGTCCACTTTGTGTCACAGAAGGTTTCGCTCTGAACCACAGAGCCGTGCCTCCGTGAGAGGGGCCGGGTTCAGCGGGCGGGAGCCCTCTGGTGGGCGCCAGCTCCACACCACACATCTAAAACTTTAAAATTAAGTGTTTCTTTATCATGTCTGATGGAATCCAATGTTTGTTATGAAGCTAATGTTGTAAATTTCTGTCTCAAGAGCACCGTTCCAAGGTCTTCATATCGGTCTAAACCAACTTTATTCAGATTCAGATGCTGGATTTTTTTTCCCATTACCAGTCGAGATCAGAGCACATCCAATTAACCTCCTTGTTTTGAGAAACTGCCACCGATCGCCACCTAGGAGCACCGTAATGAGCCTTATTTAGGTCAGGGGTGACGGGGGGAGGAAGCTTCAGCCGCCACTGTCTATCACGGCCAATTATGGCCTGGTTTTGTACATTCACACCACATGTGATGACACTTGTCGTGCTCTTTACAACTGAGTGGTCGCCGGTTTCCGGCGTCAAAACGACACCCCGTAACCCCCATGTCTCGGACGTTGCAATGGAACAGTAGGTCAAGCTGCTGGGTGGGAGGGGCATGTGATCTAAAGCCAAAGAAAGTCAACAAAGAAGATCGGAGAGGGAGAGTCGTAGCCCTTGTCGACTGTGGGAATACCGTTTGTAGCTTGCTCCTCTAAAGGGTCTGATGGACCCAGAGACTGCTGCGTCAATGATTTGGGGTATTTAATAAACTCCTACAGCTGAATACTATTGCTCAACATTCCATACGGATACGGTCGGATCTTTCGGTCCATTTCTGCACATTTCCACAAAGCTTACGGACCAAACATTGCAGTACCACCGGAAACCACAGGGGGCAGTGTTGCTGTTACTACCCGATACACAGCTCTAATGAGATGGTGGAAACTCTCTGTCCTCCAGTGGCGATATATTTCACCTCCTCACTCCTCCACCTCCGTTTCCTCTTTTGTGCAAAGCTACATGATCAATGCTCTTTCCACAGTCGCCATATTGGTTTTGGACTTTGTTGTTTTGAAAGAATTATTGACTCTTGACTGCTCCCCCTGGTGGATATATTGGTGAACAGCGAAGAACGCATGGAAGCATGTGATCAGTGACATTTTAGGGCCACAGGTCTACCACCACGTTGACGTCCCTTCGCTTTAGACCCAAACCCAGAAGATTAACCTGCCTTTTTTAACACTACTTCAAAGGTGGAGGGATGTTGTTGTGATGGCTGGAAACACTGATGGCCACTGGAGACACAGAATTTCAACCCCCCCAAAGTCATTACAATTCCATCTTCATACGAGAGAACTTTGCTGCAACATCTGGGCTGAGGACGTCCGGAAATGAATCTGCTACAACATACAAAATGAGGCCTCTATGTTTGTCCTTGTGAAACATGGTGGTGTGTGGTGGTGGTTGTATTTTTAACCTGACAGGGGCATACAGGAGCTGCCGAGTGTGTCATGCAGTGTGTGCATGTGGGGGACAGCTTCCTCTGCGTGTCTGCGGAGTGGGTGAGGGGTGGCGCTCTAGATTGTGGAGTAAATGATGTGCGTGTCAGTGAATTTAGGAAGCTGTGAGGACGGGTCACTGTGGGAAGCTGCAGACTGGGATGCGAGACTGACGCTGCCATGCAGCTGCACAACTTGGTTTGTTTGGAGAATTATGATGAAGGAAGTTGATGGTGTAAATATGAAACATCAGATTGTTGGTGACTGGAGTGTATTCATAAGCCTCCAGTTTTGCCAGAGGAGCTTTGCCATTTAAGAGATGAATATATTATGGTCTCTCCGGAGCAGATCAATTTACATGCCTTCATCATGTCACCACACAGGCTGAGTCTTGGTCCAGCTTTGGCAGCTCGCGCTTCATGACCACATTGTGTCAACTCAACTTTCCTTGGTGGCCCTTTTCTAATGGGTTCATTTGAGGAACTAGATGGTTCATCTCACTTTCCAGAGCCAAGAGAATCAACTGCTCTTTTTGAGTACCACGAGAGTAGGACCATCATTTCAGGCACATTTCTAACCCCATGACCCAGAGGAGGATGTGCAGGGGAGATGTCATTTATAATAAACAATTAACACTGTCTTGCTAATAGTTTGGTAAAAGTACAAACTTTTTTGTGCCACTGTCCCTGTCGACACCATGTGGCATGACCAGTCAAGTAAAGGCCCATTTACGACATTGTACTCGTCCATTTCCATGTTACCGTCAACGATCACATGCCTTCATGTGTTCTTTACATTGGTATTGCTGTTCACCAATATATACACCAGGGGGAGCAGCCCACAGTCAAACCATGATGACAACAACAAACTCCAAAACCCACATGGAATGTGGAAGAAGCATGGATCATGTAGCTCTTGCACAAAAGAAGAAACGGAGGCAGCGTTGTAGGAGGTGGTGGTCGGTGAGGAGGTGAAATATACGGCCACTGGAGGACGGAGAGTTTCCACCATTGTTATGTCTTCTTCATGTCTCATTAGAGCTATGTATCAGGGAGTAACAGCAACATTGCCCCCCATGGTTCCCGGTGGTACTGCTCCGTTTGGTCCGTATCAGTAAGCTTTGAGGAAACGTGCAGGAACACGGACAAAATGAACGCAGCACATGAACAGAAGGATCCGTCCGTATCTGAATCCGTATGGAACATTGAGCACTGTCCATCTGAGCACCTCAAACAAGACAGAAGCGCCAGGTGAACGTTATCTTCAAAAAATATTGTGGAAGAAATGTATGAAACCAAATAGAGGTAGTAATAGCTGGAATAATGTTATGTTCTTTGCTGGGATGTGTTGCCAGGTTACAGATGGTGGTTTGTCTATAAATGGACAGAGGAAGCGGCGCAGTGGAAGAATCTCTTCCATTAAGCTTCGTTTTACTCTTCTTACTTTACAATTTTATCACATTATGTGTGCTGTATCATGTTTGCTGTATGAGCTGCGTACTTCTGAATCAGATGGCATCTTTCCACGTCATGAAAACAGGGGAGATTTTATCTCCGATCAGATACTTTTTTTTTTTTTCACATTGAGGAGAAAGTGCCCATGTAACCATAGCTACTGTTGCGCCAACAGTATCTGGCACATAGCAGGAGTTTAACCGCCAACCCTCCAATTTATGGACGACCCTCTCTACCACCTGAGCCACTGCTGCCCCTGTCGTACTTTCGTAGATTACACAACTGGTTCTTACTTAATTTGGTTATGAATTAATTTGAGGCTCAAAGTGTACGTGAAGAACCACTTGCAGGTCAGAAAAGAGACCCTCCTTGAAAATTCCAATATTCCTTTTGGCAATGAACAGCAGAGGACTGAAGGTCTGAAAAATACCACAGTCTATTTCAGATGGGACACTTTTCAATATTGGTTAAAATGGAGAATTCTATTTTTTCCCCGGCTGAATCAGTATGTGCATATAATCCACGTAGAGCCACGACTCCTTAAAAGGCCTGTCCTCTGCGCTCGAATATCAAGGACATGTCTCCAACCAGAATTTTGCGAGCAGTTTCTGACAAATGTTCGGATCAAACCGCCGCAGACAAAAAAAAAAAGTAGGGCAAAGACGTCTCCCCAAATATCAGGCATCAGTGCAAAAGAAGCAGAAGCAGGAGACAGATGTGCAGGCGGACGAGACAGTGGGAATGATCAGACAAATCGGTAAAATCACAGACAGAAGATCAGATGGCCAGCGGGAACTTGAGTACTCAAAGGACGAAGGCGATTAGATTAGTTGAAATGCTGAGCAGAAAGTCCTGGAAACTCGGATGAAGTGCTCTGAAAATCCAAGAGCCGTGCTACACTGACACCCACATACAGTACAGGAGCCGTCTTGGAAGACCTTGACTGAACCTAATACAACCTTTAGAACGTAGCACTGTTTTGTAGGGACCGTCCGATTGTTCCCACTAAGAAGAAGTGAACCAGTCGCTTCAGCTTGTTCTATTTCGAGAGACAATTTTTATTTAGATTTAGAAGATGCTCTACTTCCTGTCCTGTACAAAGCCGTGCAATGGGTAGATGAGGCATCATGAAACAGTATTGAGGGGTTGATGTCCTAATTTTCAGAGGCCACTTGATGGAGCTCTTGGTTTAGAAATGATGAGAGGTTTCATTGAATTAGTTGTTCAAGTCCAAACATTTTACAGCCGACAGTGCCATCTGATGGCTTCTGAAAATCAGGACACGGTGTCATGAAACCTCATCTACCCTTCAATACTGTGTCATGACACCTCATCTACCCTTCGATACTGTGTCATGACACCTCATCTACCCTTCAATACTGTCATGAAACATCATCTACCCTTCAATACTGTGTCATGAAACCTCATCTGCCCTTCAATAGTGTGTCATGGAACCTCATCTACCCTTCAATACTGTGTCATGAAATCTCATATACACTTCAATACTGTGTCATGAAACTTAATCTACACTTCAATACTGTGTCATGAAGCCTCATATACAATTCAATACTGTGTCATGAAACTTCATCTACAATTCAATACTGTGTCATGAAACCTATCTACCCTTCAATACTGTGTCATGAAACCTCATCTACCCTTCAATACTGTGTCATGAAACCTCATCTACCCTTCAATACTGTGTCATGAAACCTCACCTACCCTTCAATACTGTGTCATGAAGCCTCATCTGCCTTTCACTATTGTTGATTTGTTCGTAACATGTGCAACATTTCCTTACGGAAATAGTGCCCTTAAATGGCACATCATTAGACATAACACCTACAACTCCAACTTCAGTCTTTAGAAATCATCTTGAGTCATGTGATGGTGTTGAACATCCTGGAAACCGCTCCACTGGACCCATGGTACCGGCGTGATGCCTTCTCATTAGATTACTCAGACAAAAGGGAGGCATAGAGGCACAGCAGTCCAGCTTTTTCCGTTTTTTTTTTAAGAAAATAATGAACTCATTGTTCAGCCAACTGATGCTGGTTTGGGTTTCAGGACACACACTGGCTGTTTGATACCGAAGCCAAAAGGGCAGATTTGATTAACCAGGGTAAAGATGTGGACAGTGTCAGCAACACGCAGCAGCCAAGTATTAAAACAGGAGCGTGAAACAATGTGAGGAAGAAGTTAATGAGCTTGAAGGTAGCGTGGCGTCTCCGCGGCGAGCTGCAGGGGGACGGCGCACTTTGGAGTGTGGCTGAACAAGGCTGTTTGATGGCTTGTTATCCAGGTGCGTCACTTCAAGGTCCCCACATTACTGCGACTCGTGTAATTATGTCGTGTCAGAAGTGAATTTCTTTCACATTTGATTCATCTGCTCCGGCGGGGCCACTCCCTCACTGAGGATCTTCTCCACTACAACAGGCAATTACTCTTTTTTTTCCACAGCAACAGAATTGGATCAGAGCAAATACGCCGTTCTATAAACACTCTGTTAGCCCAGAAAATAGGTGTGTTGGATCCAAGAAAAACAGAGAAACAATGACATAATAGGCGGGAAATTATGGGTTTTCTTCTGAAGCTGCTCAGAAAATGAGAAAACGTCTGTTTCTACTGAATACACAAAACATTAATGGAAATCATTTTCTGTTTGGCTGTGCAGCTCAAAATAAGACGCTTTAGATGATCAGATGGATCAGACCCAGTTTAATCTTCTGACTTCATTTGAAAGTCTTTTTGGTAATAACGTGTGATAACTTTGTTGTCAAAGCCATCCATTTATATACATCTTTGATCATTGACTGTTGAGGCACCAATTGTCTGCTTCTTTTATGGTTTTATACTTAGCTGGGGAGGTCATTTTATTTTCACTGATGCCATCCATTGTCTCCACCATTGTTCTTTGCGGAGGCGTAAAGATTGCAGGGAGCTTTTGTTGACCCTTAAAACCGGGACGTAAGTTAAAGGACCTTCTGTTACATTGTTTAAAAAATAAAAAGTGAAACTGATCTCAAAAGTTCATGAAAATAGAAAACAGCAGTGCAAAGAAATAAAGGAACAGCATGCAAAAAAAGAAGAAAATGAGACACAAATGAGAGTTTGAGGGTGAATTCCAAGTCCTCCCTTAAGGCAGTTTCACACTGTGGACTCTGTCTCGAGACAAAGCTCTTTCGCTTCAAGCGAGTCGGGTTTTGTCCGCGGACTTGATCCCGGCTGGAGAGCTGCACCTTGTCCCGGGAAACTCTCCACGGGGGGATAAGCTTCTCTGTGCTAGATGCCGGAAACTACATGTACAGTGTGACTCCACACAAACATTAGAGATGTTGGGCAGTAAAGGGTCTGAACACTGTCTGGGTGGACAACATTGATCAAAAACAACTGTGTAAACTCCCTGAACAGTTAGATGTGCACCCGCAGATGCGTTTCAGAACTCGCAAATTCCAATTTTTTGCCCATATGTGACATGTATCTGAGGTCAAGTGAACAGCACAATTCAGTTTTTTTCAAGTTCGACCCAAGTCTCTTCCGTATGTGGTTCTAAATCGACAGACGTACAAAAAAGTTGTCAGAAATTGTTTCCTGGAAACTGGTACCCACCTCACATTGGCTTCTCTTGAGTTATTAACAACCAGCTTTGTGGGTTCAGCCCGTTTAACACAGACCGTCCTCTGGATGTGTTGAGTTCATGTGAGTGTGTGTCGAAACTTCCTCTCTCTGAACGGTTCATCTGAAGTTCATGTCCGGCCCATGTCTCATATGTATGCTCGCGTCCTTTGTGTGTGTGTCGGCAACTCCGTTGTCATGGCGACGATTCAGTGTCAGGTGTGTTTTTAGGCCTCCATATAGCTTCTCACTTTAAAATTGTACCAGATCCATTTTCAACACCTGACCTCCAGCTTGAACCAAGAGAAGCTCTGTGGTTCGCACGGTGAAAACCCTCTAACTAAAATGGAAGCGTTATAGCCACGAAACCACCATCAGTGAGTGGTTTAACTTTCTCATCTTAAATGCAGGTACATCCTCAGACTGTGGGGGGCAGCATTTTGCAAAAGCAGTGGAAGAAGAAGAAGCTTGACAAAAGATTGTACAATAAAAGTAAAGCTCATGCAGCAAGGTAAATAATCCATAAATAAGCTAATATAATACAATAATATTTATGTCTCTTCGACACTTTGGATGCTTTTTTTTAAGGATTCTGGGCAGTCTGGGTATTCCTCAATCCTAAGGCAGGTGCTGGCAAATATCAAATCTGACTCATTTTTTTGTTTTATTTCTCAGTTGTCCTCTGAGTGGCCTGAGTGGACAATAAAATTCCACCAAAGGGTCAAGGTCATAGCAAAACTTGGGAATGAAAAAGGTGTACTTTGAATCAGAGTGTAATACAGTTCAGACATATTCATAAAAGCGTGGCCCTAGCCAGAGATGCGGCCAAGGTAAGGTTGGCTAACCTCTATTCAGGCCCTTGGAAAGACACACAGACGAGCACGAAAACCGCGAGAGGTTCTTCAAACCATTGATGAGAAAGAACATTCTGATATTTCATTTTAAACCACGTCACCTCCTCCATTAGGACGTTATTCTTCGCAAGCTTTTGTGAAGCGCAGACGACCTCACATCATGTCTAGATTTGAAAATACATTTTTTTTTCCATCTCCAGAGAATTTGATGCTCGATATTTCATGACACACAATGATGTGCACATATTTGAGAGGCTGAATATGATTGATTCAAAGCAGTGTTTACTGTTGGAACCCGACTGTATAACCGACAGGCAGGACTCTATTGCTGCCGGAGGAAAACTGAAAACATCCTTCTGAAGAAAGCACTGGCTCCGCTGCAACCCTCAACAACATCTGCTTATCCTCACATCAACGCACACAATTGGAGATATTTTATCTTTTTTTCTATCAGAGTGTTTACAACTCTCAACAAAAGCCGCGAGAAATAGCAGGTCGTGTCGCGCACAAGTCCTGTATCGGTCCATAATCCAAACAAAGCGAAAGCTGGTTTTGAACGAATGACTCACTCCTTTTCTTCATCCTGCCGCACAGAACATCTTTATCAAATGTGAAAAATGATCCCGGGTGTATTACATTTTAATGGTGTTATTATAGTGGGCAAGTACAATTAGTCCATCAGCAGAAAGAGGAGATCGTTTCCAGTGGCACAGCTCCATTTACTGGCGGTCCCAGTCATGCTGGCGCAGCAGATCAAGAGTGGGTGTCGGGGGACCGCAACAACTGATGGCATTTAGAGCCATCAACAGGGAGAGACGCCCCCACCCAAGGGTCTGCTCTCAAATGAGCGAAATAATCAAAAGGCACTTTCTGAAAGGAAACACAGTAAAGAACAGGTCAGCTTATTGTTTGTCGACGATAATGAGGAAAGCTGCCACGGCATATTGAGTTCACTCGAAGGTCCCAATTATGCTCCGCCGAACGACCTGCTGCGTCTTAAATAGGAATTAAATATGGATGGGATTTGAATCATTGGTTGCGTGCATGTCACTGGAACCTTGTGATTAAATATTCATTGTCCAAACTACAGAAAAAAAAAGTTTACAATTTGGTTGATTTGAAAAATGATTGATGAAAAACATTACAGTCCATGTAACAGACACACACAACATTTCGACAGAAAACTGGCTTTGTGTTTTACATACTTGACATTAAAAAAAATTAAAATGTTGAATAAAGTGATCACTACTTTGTGACTTTTTTTCATCTAAAGTTTGTTGTCAAAAACGTCACTTAAATCTTAGTGTCTGGAATTTGTGTTTGGTAGCCAGACAGTGCTAGCAAGCACAATGTTAGCAGTTTCTAACAACGCGTTTGACAGCAAGCTCACGGTGAAACAGCTTTGTCTTTGAGACAGTGGCAAGTTCAAACTGGTGTTTGTGAATAGCTTTTGTCCCCACCCCGGTTATTGTCAGTCATATAGAGAATCCCGATAGTCATGATCACACTGTCAACAGGCAACCAAGATACGTAGATCAGCGCTTAACCCATGAGCGATTGAAATGAAGATAAGCAAACCAGAGCAATGGCCTTCGCGCCGTCACGAGTAAAGGAAAAAGTAAAGGTAAAAGAAACATTCTTTGTTTATGTCAGCCTGGTGAACTCAAACAGGTTTAAGCTCAGTGGATCTACGGTGGCCTGAAGTGGACAAAAATTAAATCTCACTGAAGAGGGATTCATGAGAAAGGATTTAAAAACTAAAGTATAGAAACAAAAAAGTCATGTTTCACTGAACATGTCTCCCCCCGCTTCTCTAAACACACTTCTTTTCTTTTGGCCGAATCATTTGAAACAACTGTCTCTGTGCTGTGACTTGAGGTTTCATTACAACCGGCTTTCATCGCTTTAGTCTCCGATTTTTACCTTTGATGGCGTTTGAAAAATATCTCTGTGCCAGATTCTTACTTGGATGTTTTTATTTATTTAATTTTCTTTTGATTTTTATTTTAATCTCAAAAGGATGATGTTATTTAGTAGTTAGTTTTTATCCCTTCTTTTGTTCCTGAGGAGCAGCAGATGCTGCTGGCCTTCCTCACAGTCTGGTTGTGTCCATGAGAGGTCCTGTGAGATGGTCATACCAAGGACTGTCCAGCCTCGCCACCTCGGACGGCCCATTGTAGAGCAGACGGATGCTGTCCACCATAATCTCCATGGTCCTGCTGATGTTCAGGAGGAGTTTATTCACCAGGCACCAGCTCTGCGGGTGGGGAACCTCCCAATCCAGTTGAACTCTAAACTCAGAGTCCAAAAAATGAGCATTAAAGCTTTACTAATGAGGAAAACGACGCTCAGGACTCTCAAGTCGGATGACAGGTGTGAGCGTCAAAATAAAGTACAATTTTTCAGATAAAAGAAATGCACCCACCACAGTGTAATAACATGAGAGTGAAGGCCGCACTGTGAGCGGAGCATTTGAATCTCATCAGGGTGGCTGCCGCCTTGCCTCCATGAGAGACTCCATTCTAACGCTCTGGGTGGACAGTTTGTTGAGCTCTCAAGATAAACTGTAACAAGCTCTGTGTGTAGTGCGACAGCTTCATAATGGACACCCTATCGTTTACATAATAGAAAATAGAAAGAGCCTATTATCTCCAACAAGCCTTATTTATTCGATGAGTTTGGGGTCAGCTGACTAATGTCCCCGATGCTCCTGACATGTGAGCTGGTGTCGTCCCTATTGTCCTCACGTCAGGATGACATACCGTCTCACCTGTCCAATTTCAAGCTGACCCATGCGATATCATTACCGCCGGCCCCACAACCGTGAAACTGTCGCGGGATAATTTACGTGGTGACATTGGTGTTGCTGAGGCTGTACATCATCACATTTCAATCAACCTTACCTCTTTATAGTTCCACATTATAGGTGGTAATAAAGCGGCGCCACTGGAGTTAAGCTCAGAAACGCATGAGGAGACTTTAAATTATGGTTTCTACTTAGCATGTTGATTAGCAGCCATGTTGCCCTAACTAAAGGAAACAGTAGCTGCGTGTCACAATTTAAAGTAATACTTTAGCAGTTGAATCATTGGAGTACACGCGGTTCACCACTATTTCGCTGATTTATATCAACAGTCTCCGCGCATTGTCTCTGTACAGCCTGCCAAATTTGCGTTTGCAAATTTTCTCCGCGACAAACCCCACAATGTCGACAAAACGTTCCGCACCAGCGGAGGCACCCGAGGACATGCCCAAAAGGAAGAGGATGATGCTAACTCTCGCAAGTTAAACTTCTGAACATGCTTAAGGAAGGTAGAAGCTGTGCAACTGTAGGATGCCATTATGGAATAAATGCATTTTCGGTTCGTTCCATCAAGAACAAGGAAAACAACATAAGGACGACAGCAGCAGTGAGTTTCAACAAGGATGTAAAAGGGTTGTAACTGTCCGACCAAGGATGGAGTCTGCCTTAGCTTTGTGGATTTATAACTGCCGGAAAAAGAACATTACGCTGGATAACAACATTGTCCGCACAAAAGACATAACAAACTGTATGAAAGCTTTGATGACAACAACAGCGGAGCAGAGTTGGAACAAAGAGGCCAAGTCAGAGGAACTGTGAATTTACATGTCAGTCACAATGTGTCCAAACTCGTACTGACTGCAGTATTAAAATTATTATTTTTACAATATTTCTAAAAGCCATCATAGTTATATAGTTATAGATATATTAGAAAACATTCATATCTTATTGTTTTAAAAATGTTTGGGTCTGAAAACAGGTTTTATTCTTTGGTTTCTGTCATGTTTCGTTTCTCTTGTGCTTTTATTTTGTTGTTTCCAGTGTTGTTTCCTTTTCCTTCGCTCTCTTCAGTTTCACAGCAGCGCAGCTGGATCCCATTCCATTGATCAGACTCCACTGATTTCTACACCTGGGATCCAGTCTGCGTGGCCAGATGGTTGCTTCGCGTCCTCACGGTAAACTCTCTCTCGAACACTCTGTTCTGTCGTGCTGCTGTTGTATATTTATAAATCCCATGCGTGCTTGATCTTCTTTCTGCCGCCTCCTTAGTTCGTTCCCCTCACTCAGTTTTCTGTTTCTCGATATTTGATTGTGTGTGAGTTCTTTATATAACTCACCTTTTGCTTTCCTCTCATCACAGTTATTTCCTTGCGCGTGTGTGTGTAGAACCACCACCGAGCGCTTTCCTGTTCCGTGTTCTGGTATCTGCGTCTTTGGTTCTCCGTTCTTGTTCGTCTTTTGAGTTCTCGTGCAATTGTTAACAAACCTTGTTAAATCTACCCTCGACCTCCCGAGTCTTCTGTCAGCCTGCAACAATCCAGAAACTGGGTCTGATCCCATAGACAGCCATGACACTTTCTTTCTATAGTATTGTATAATAGTTGTAAAAAATAAAGACGTCGACTTCACGGTTTTTGGAACGTAACCCCTGTAATAAACAAAAGTTCACTGTAGAGGACGTTAAGCCGCCCTTTAAACCGGGGGGGAGTCCATGCCACTTTATCACGCCGATACTGAGCACACATGGATTGATACTGACGACAGAAACATTCAATTAAAGCGCAACATCAGTGTGAGAGAGAAGTGAAAAGGATGATCCCAGGAAAGGGAACAAGCCTCAGGTCATTGCTCACTCGGCTCGCACGATGTGTCGATTAGAATCCACTCCGCTTCTTTAACTGATCAAAGTTCCATTCAAGGAGCAGAATTATCGTGTCAAAAAGAGCAACAGATGTTTCCTTTTAATCTGCGATTGTCTCATGATAAGCGCTGGCAGAGCGTGTACATTCCGTGTTGCTTGGCAACAAGATCCGCTTCACCGGGACTGGCTCGCAAAACCGTGTAAATATCAGGCGTGTTTGATATGTGCGTGGCCTGATGAGACTCGGGGTGAGCCTTCAGGTTAAGGACTGCATCACATTAGCAGATAATCTGGGACATTTGGACAGACTGAGCTACATTGCTGCATGGATCGCAGGGGATTGAGATTGGGATTAATCATCCTAAAAACTGTACACAGAGCAGGATTAAAATGGAATTCATTCCTGACACCTTCCATTCCACCATCTTTATCCTCCTGTCTCACGTCAATATTTTTGGTTTTGCGGCCCAGAAATCCTAAATAAAGTTGCTCACAGTTTTTGCTCATATTTCACCCGAAACATCACCAAGCTTTGCTCATGAATATGCAACTGGATACAAATGATCCTGCTGCCCCCGCGACATGACCTTGGATAATAGGAAGAAAATATCGTCACTGCCAGGTCTGAAAAAACATGAAATTTATGACAGAATTTCAGCAGATAAGAGCAGAGCAGACAGATTTGCGCTCACTCTCCGGCATGTGCTGACACATATTGGGAAGATAAAAACAAAGCACAACAATGTTGTGTGTACACAAACACACACAGTGACATTTGACTTGGAAGATGGCAGCCTCTCTGATTTCTCTCTCTCCTTCTGCTGCAATCCCCCAGTGGGTTTATATTTCCCTGCCGTTTGATCATCCTGCTGTGATCGGTTGAATCGAGACATGTCTGCTTTTTTTGACAAAATGGTGACTGATGAATAGTCAAGTTAAACTTGTTGACAGGTGAGAAATGTGAGAGAAATGAGTGGTTGTTGGTGTGAAAACATTCAAGGACATTTCAGTTACGTAAAAAAAAGTGCAAAAGTAAAGACTAATTATGACAGTTGTTTTGTGTTTAACCGTGATTTTATTTTGCCGCAAAAAGAGGAACCTTTGGAAAAACAAGGCAGAGCGCACGAGAAATTAAAATGCATTTTGCATCATAAAATGACTCTCAAATCCGACCCAAAATGTACCATCTAATGTGAGACATCACAACAAATTTCATTTTCATTTCACAATAAAATAGAACGGAAGTTTTTCCAAGAGATTGCAAACCTGCCAGTAAAGGTGAAATAGCTGTAGCCTAAGATTCTAGAGCAGAGTGGAAACTTCCTGTCAGATTGAGGCATCTCCCTTCAAACTAAAAGCCTCAACTATTACTGTCAGATGTTTATGGAAGTCAAATGTTCGAGATCTAAAAACCGTAGCAGTAGTTTATTGCAGGTAGCACTAAACAGAACGCAGGATATAAAGACACTCATGATAGAATAAAAAGGTGTTGAAGGTGAAGTGTGCTTAAAGGCAAAAAGGTTGTAAAATGAAGATTTCAGTTATCAAATGTGTTGAAAACTGGCTGTGAGTGTGGAGGTCTAAGTGTTGGCAGCTCACTGGCGCCTGCCAGATGGTGCAGGTCAAAGAGATAGTGAGAGGGATGAGAGGGGTCCCCGATGATTTCTGTTGATGTTCAGAGAAGCGACCTGCTCTTCTGTGAAGGGAAGCCACCAGCGAAAGATGTGCGCGACAATTCCACTGGCGTTTTAGCAATACAAACATCCGGACGGCTTGTTCTCAATACGCACTGGGAAAAGTATTATTAATGAATGTATTACTTTTGTCGTTTTTAAGTTCTTTAATTCAGATGTCGTCGATTCCATTGTTGTCAAGTCATTTTGTTTCATTTTTTATTCTGTCCACTTTATTTTGTTTCTCATTTCCTTTCAATTTATAATCATTTTTATAGCATTCACCTTCATTTTTTGGTGACAACTGTCGGATAACTTATTTTTTCGGATTGTAAATTGATTTTCACTGGTGACTTTCTGATTTTTCTTCTGTCCAGTTTATATTTATTTGGTTACTCCATCTTCTATTTTTTTATTGTATTATTTATATATTATTGTGCAGGCTTTTTTTTTCATTCCAAAAAATCTCTTAATCCACTACATTTTCATGTAATTTCTTCTCTTAACATTGTGCCATGCCCTTCATTTCTTTAAAGACTTGTTTAGCTGTCGTAACGTATGGTATTTTGTCATGATGTTTTGTTTCCCTTGACCGTGATTATCGACGCACCTCTCCTACAGCTACACTGCTGTGATATTGAGTGCTTACCTTGGATTGATGGGGGCGCAGTGTTTGATGTATGGAGACACTGACATGGCTGCTCATCCGAGGGACGAGAAGACATAAATGTCACAACCCAATTTCATCAGTACAATACCCGAGTCGCTCGACGCTGGTGGTCAACAAAGTGGTAAAAAAAAAATAAAGACACTAAAGTAAAGGTGTGTCATTAAAGTGTCACAGTCACGCAGTCATGACTCAGCAACAAATGAGACATGATTCATGTTGCGTTGAATGTAATATCTAAGAAAGGAAATATAACCCGAGTCGAGCTCTATTTTGTTTTTCTGAGACATATGACGAATGACTTTCCTCCCATCTGCCTGCATACACATAGATTAGCGCACCAATGTAGCGTGAACAATTTGAAAAGGTACAGTAGTCCAACCTCTAGAACCAACAGTCATTAAGCAGCGAGTGATTGAAAACCTGGAACACTTGATGCATGGAGTGCAGCCACGTTCTATTTCAGTCGCAAAGCTGCTCCGCAGTTATGCAAATATGTTTGTTTACTTTCACTGCCAGAAACTTTTTCCACTTGGTTCCTTTCCAACAAAATCGGTTATAGTCATCACTGCTTTCCTGACCTTTTCCGAACACTATGTGTAGATATAAAGTCAACAAAACAAACTGTGAGATGCCCTTTCAAACTCAGAGGTCAAGTAGCGTAATTGTGGAGACTATATAGCCGTTTCCAGTTTCCTTGCAGCACAGAATGTGCTTTTGCATGTTCATGTTTATTGGTTGTCTTCCTCTTTCTCTCATCTCATTTGACCTGATACCTCCATCTCTAATCTCCTTCCTCTGAAACATGTCTCTGTCTTGGTGAAAAGTGATTGATTCATAGCTACTGTCTGTAAAGGTTACATCAGGTCTCACTACAGTCATGTGAAGCTTTCCTTTCACTCAAGCTCCCCCTCCTCTGTCACAGATCAACCCTCACAGTCATCTCCACTCCTTCCACCCGGTCTGCACTCCCCTCTTCACCTCCTAAAATCTCTGTCTGACTCATCCCAAATAGTTCTAAAATACTCCTCTACTCTCTAATCCCTGCATCTTCACTCTTTCTTACAGGTCACTATATCATCAGCAAACATCATCGCCCATCAAGACTCCTCCCCACTTTAGTTGGCCTGTCCATCACCATAATAAGTAATGATAAGTAAATAAAAACTGACTAATAGCAATGCACCGGATAATGCTGGATACATGTAAAAGATTTAGCATAAATACTTTTTAGCATAAATACATTCATTTTGTCTGTATATTTTCTACTTCTTTTTGGGATGTAAAAATATTAAACCTTAAAATTGTGTGAAATTAATGTATTCCTCCTTTCTACTTTAGATTCAAAATATAACAGTACTTTTATAAATAAATTACATTCCGAATAGATATTTTTATTTAATGAAAGTATCTCTGACCTACTGCACATTTTCAATAATCAATTTTTATGCTGTATTTTTCATATTGATTTTCCGCTATTGTTCATTGTCTTTGACTATTTGATACCCTTTCCAAATAATTACTAATATGTGGACTTGGTTCGGTTACACATATGTTGTGGGGGTTTTTTTGTTTGTTTGTTCTTTGGCTATATGATTTTGTTGTTTCTTATAATAGTAGAGGTTATTAAAAAGGTTGAATTTGAGCATATATTTGTATGAAGTTCCATATCAGTATGTGCGGGCAAAAGCATCTGAGCCCTTGTAAGTATTAAAATGTAACTTTAACAGGTTTAAAGTTCTCTATCCACCTTCTCGCGTGACCCTCTGGGAAAGCAGATGTAGCTCTGTCAAATGCCCTAAACTGCATTTTCAGGCTGTGACTCGAGGAGGGGGTGTCAGAAACTGCAGTTCTGCCACCTGCAGCGTGAGAGGGACGTTTAAACCAGCGTTTGCAGAGACTCGTTCATAAGAGTCTTCCAACCTTCCAGAGCGTTTCTTAACACTCAGATGTCAGATGTTCTCACCTTTTCTCCAGAATGTCTCCGTCAGTTTGCCTCCAATTGTGTGTTCGACTGCACCGACTCGCCTGACCTGCAGCGTGCGGCTTCTTGAGTGCACTTTACCGATTTCAACTCCTGATCTGGTATTTTTGGTGTGACAGCGTGATAAATAGCAATCTCCAACTGACGGTCAGGTCACAGCTGGAATCGAACTGAAGAACCTTCTCTTGACTTCTTCACAGAGGAAGGGGATAACAGCAACACCAGATAAGGTTTGAGAAAAATGGCTCAACATGTTTGTGTGTCACTGGTTCAACTCTAATCTTAGACAAATGCATTGCAACACACCAAGGAAACTGAACAGCAGCAGATGTCACCACTGATTCTAGAGTCAAATCCAGCTCCTGCAACATAACAAACATGGCGTCCATGAGGCTTCAAACAATCACTTAAGAGTAGACACTTATGTTTACATGTTTACATGAACATGTACAGTAGGAGCAGTTGATTTGTTCCCCTCCCAGCACAGTTCCAGCCCAGTCCCAGCAGAGTACCAGCACAGTTCCAGCCGCTGGAGTGACGCCCTTCTTCTTGAGGGAGTGTCTTTGAATAATATAAACTCCACCTACTCATTGCGCTACGAGGTGTGAACTAAAGGTGGCGCTTTCTCTTCATACACAAAGCCCAGAGTGACTAGTGAAAGCTGGTCTCACACCAACTTCGGTTGTGTTTTGAGGCAACTTCAGAGTGTGATCAGAGCTCCACACATCATCCCTCCACTCAGTAGATAGAGTCCCACCTCTCAGGAATGGGTTACTTGAGGAGCCCTTCTGTGGCAAGCTCGGGTTCATGAGACGACTTCTTCATGCTATTTCCATTCTTACATTTCTTACATTACATTTTCAGTTATTTTTATTTTATTTGAATAGATTCACTCATTCAAGTCTGGTGACCCCTGTGGAGTTTGGACTCAGTTGATCCCTTCGGATGCCATGCACGCCCCAGCAGCAGTGTGTTTTGGATCACTGTCCTGGACAAAGCGATGGTCTGATCCAAAATTCACATGTACTGTCAGTAATGCTGCTTTTAACTGCAGATGGTTTTCAGGTGAGAGCTGAGCTCTCACTGTCAACGTGGCAGATATCTTGCCTCATATATAACCATTCCAAGGGATGCCCTCTTTAGTACACAATCCAATCTCATCTAATCTAATCTAATCTGAGGAGGTTTTGACCTCGGGTCATGGATGAAGTCATGTCACATACCAATATTAGTGAGAAAGTGAGCTGGTATTCGTGAATAATGTGAATTTGGAGGAGCTTTCTGTCCCAAAACTCGGGGCAAGTCCATCAGGTGGGATTCATTTCTGCTGCCATATGATCATCTGGGACTGTCCGAGCTGCTGTGCAGGAGGGGCACTTTTCTCAGTAACCCACAGGCAAATGAACAGGAAGAAGTCTTAGTCCAAAATACAATGATTTATATTTTGTTGCAGCTCACTCTGAACACTCTCTTTTGAAATAAAATATTCTTTTAAAAATAAATAGATGCACCATATGGCTATTATTTAGCAGGTACTATGAGGTGTGAGGCAGTGCCTCAGCGCTATCTATTGACCAGCCACCATTGCGCTTTTAGACCCTTTGTGGTGTGTCGTTTGAACAGACTATATCCAAACAGACCAGAAGACTGAGTAAGGACCTACTGTGGTCACGATGACCCGGCTCCTGTCCAGGTCTCAGTAGCGCTCTCCTGCCCTCCCCACCATCTTTCGTCAGCAGACATTTCATGTCCAGCTTGTTTTGTAAGCCCAACTGCCAACAACAACGATTTGCATAAATAACAAGTGACCAAAAACCAATCCTCCTGAGTGAAATAATAGCGGCGATAGTCATGTGTGGACCAGCTGGTCTCGTGTTGTGGACGCTAGACACCACATTCAGATGGTCAGTCGTTGACTGTTGTACATTATATTAATATATACTCGCTTCTCTTCCCATTATTGCTTCATGGATTGTGTCTCTTGTGCATGGACTCTTTGCTGGTAACACACCAGGCGATGTCAAAGCAATTGGAGCTTTGCATGAAACACGCAGGCATTCGAACAAAATCCGGTGATGGGTTAATGGCTCACTGAGGGGCTCAGTTACGACGGCTTTGATTAAATAGCCGTCAAAGCCAAATGGAAATGACTTTGTGCCGATTGGTGCAGAGATGACAAAGTGTAGAGTTGGTACATGTCCAATTAATTAAGTCCATTTAATTGGTGCCATAACCCACCGAGACTCCGTCAGCACACAGTATGTCAGCTGCACATAAAAATAGGAAAATATGAAGTGACTCTTGCCCTTAACTTAGAAGTGCAGTTAGTCATCACCGCCCATTAAAAAACTCATGCATCCGCTGATAGCATGCATCGTGGAAGACATTACAAACGCGTGGGTTTCTTTGAACTAGTATTGAAATATTTTAGAACCGCTTTGCCTGTCAACCCTCATTTCTTTTTCTTTCTATATCTTGCATGTTCACACTTCTCACTTGACCTTTTCATACTACTCGCGCATCTCAATTACTTTTCCCTCATAAAACTATTCACCTTAAGTGCGTAATAATAAAAATTATAATAAAATGTGAATCAAAGCACAAGACTTGTCAAAAAAATATCTATTCCATGTTTGTTTTGAGATACTTTTAAGTAGGTTCTATTATGCAAAATTAATTATGTGTAATTGCACTATGTAAATGGACACTTTTGATATTTAATATCATTTCTGCTTGTTTTAAATGCGCTTTACAGAAGCTTGTATATTTTAGAACTGCACTGGCTCACTGGTCTTCGTCACTGAAGAGACTAACCTGTTGATTCTGATTGGAAAAGATGTCACAGCACAGAAGAAGTGCATCAACGACGTCCTCATGGCAGCGGATTCTGTCGTGCCTTATCACCCTCTCAAAGCCACTTGACCTCACAGCAGCCTCCTCCATCCCATCCTCAACTGCCTGAGTTTTCTCCTGGTTGATTCACAGCCCGTCGACAAAAACAAACTCACAGTCTGTTTAATTGAAAAACATCCAGTCTGAACTCTTTCTCCACTCGTTTACCTTCTCCCTCTCAGCAGTACCTTCAGACAACATCTCAGTTTGCATTGCTATACAGATGTCAGCACGGGCCTCGCCTCTCCAAGCCTGGTTCCCCTGACTGATGAGGACTCTGAAAAAATAGCATCCTTCCAAGGTCTGAGAAGCAGCTTTCTCACCACTCTCCATGCCAGGACAACTTCACGTGACTGGACCGACAGACACTTTACTTCCTTAAGCTCCTTCTACCATCACGCAGTTGAAACACACGCTGAGTGCGGTTTCATGCAGAGAGATTTTTTTGTTTCGAACTAAAATCCAGAACTCAAACGCCCCCGAAAAAAGCTGGAAAAAACATAACGTGCGCAGACCGATCAGCTGACCCACGACGCGCTTTGTTATTGTGTATAACGCAGCCTCTGTATGCAGACGTGTCCCGTTAGCTCCATTTACTGACTGTTTTTTCTTCATATTGAGGTGTAAAACCTTTCCTGTCTCCACACTGGACCGTGGTAGAGTGTCACAGGGGAGGTGCTGGAGCGCTCACTCCAGGGTTTGATGTCCTGTTGTGGGCTGGAGCTGGGACAGGGATGAGGCCAGTCTGGGACAGAGCGTGACTTGGTTTATGACTTTGTCACAGCCAAACTGCACAGAAGCGCACATTCAGAGCTGGACACGCACCGGGCACCTCTTCACTTCTGGAGAGACCTCACTCACTCGGCAACCCCTCCCACATGCAGCGGCCACACACATAGAGGAACAGCCACCTGCAGCAGACGCTCTACATTCACTCCTACAAAAGACTGTTTTAAGGCTTGGAACGCATTAGTTCTTTTTCTATTCATTGTAATGGGAAAAATCGATTCAGATTTCAAACAAATCGCTTCTCAAACGGCCGTCTGGAACGGAATTGTGGTTGAGAACCGAGGTTGCACTGTATTTGCAAGTGGACTTTTGCATCATATTAGGCATCAGATCCTCAAGAGAACACATCACACATGTCCTTCACAACTGAGAGCCATTGCTGCCTCTCACCTTCAAAGCCCTCCATTTCTCATCCTGTCATACCACAGCCAACAACTCAAACCCCACCCAAACCCTCAGCTACTGCCCTCCATCCAGTTCCCGCCACCACAGGACTAAAATCACGGAGCTGTTCCGCCCCTCCACTCTGCACTCCCGCCTCAATGCAGTTAAACAGTTCCTTTCAGTGCTGAAGAGGCACAAATGTTCATCCTGTAAAGCCTCTGATGTTCAGCACGTGTGTCTTCTGCTTCCTTATTCTGATCCCTGACTATGTGGGACAGACACACCTGTTTCAACCTCCAGATTTGTACTAGAGAATGTGTTGTATCAAAATAAAAGCATTGTTTTCCTGCCTTTACAAATTTCTCTGGGAAAAATTCAACCCATGTCACACATCACGGAAGCCTTTCCAGTTGTGATTCACACTGACCCCCCTCCCTCCTCTGAGGTGTATCACAGGGCCCACCCCCTCCAGCCCCCATGTGGGCTCCGCAGCAGTCTCAGAGCAAGGCTGGCCGACCTGGGATCGATCACAGATAACACATGCAGTGTGAGAGAGGCTTAAGTTCAAAAAAGATGACTCTTTCCTTGAAAATCAATGCAAGCTCAGTCCCATAGTGGAATGAAGTGAGTGACTGAAATAGTAAATGTATCGGTGTTTTACTTTGCGATACCTTTTCTGCCTGATTGCTGGAAAGATCCCCTCAGCTTTTGTCTGACACAGGTGAAAACTTTCATTCCTAAACAGCGAGCAAACTTCACTCTCGCCGCATGTTGCTGCTGTATATTCAGTCGGGTCGATGGGGCCGTCACGAACACCAGCGACGGCTTATGAGACACACGCACACACCCTCAGACCCGGAGAAACACTGGAGTGCAGATACACAAACATGCGGAGATAAACAGGCTTTGGAAAGCAAACACATTCTCAGACGGGAAAATCCTCGAGCACACACAAACAACTGACAAGTTTCTTTCACTGGAAACCTGCTGTAATGAGTCCAATTGCACCGTCACGGTCCATCCCTGCTGTGTGCTCCTGCCATTATCTTCCACAGACGGCCTCAACAACCGTGGAGGGAGGTGGTCAGCCAGTCTTCGAGGTCACTTTTAAGACTGAAGTGGGCTGTTATTACAGAGGAGGCAGGTGCCGCACTCTGCCCATTGAGCTCTGTGTTTTCTCCTTTATGGTCAATAAGCTTCTGTTTTCCCCCCAAAATCCACTAAAGCTTCATCCCCATCTTCGTCCTGGTCTGATGGAGACACGAGACTATAATGGAATGCTGCCAAGACATAAGAGAAGGTTATGAAATAAATACAAGTGGCAGGGCTCTTCCTTCTATGAGCCTTAATTCGGGGTTATAAAAAGTAATATTGGCGCCAGATGGTGTGGAATATTTTTTTTTTTTACTGACTCCTCAGGATGTGTTATTAATGGAAGAGCAGAACACCCTAAAGGAACGGCAGAGGGCACGACCAAATCTCGGATGAGAAAAATGAAGAAAGTTGCAATAAACCAAAGTAAATCCCTCTGATAGCATTTGGCAGACGGCGGCTTGATATACCTCCGGCTGGTTATTAAAGATCTCAGACAGGCTGTCCGACTGACAGCTTGATCCATTTAGAGACAGCGAGGACGCAGCGGGACGCTCGGCGGGTCACTCTACGCCCCAGTCTGCGGTCCAGCTCGCGTGGCACACAATAGGTTTAACTCTGATAATCTATTACAATCACTTAGGAGAGCGCCAACGCCGCAGAGAGGTGGGAGGAAACGCAACGGTCTGGCTGATGAGCCGATGATTAAAAGGCGCCACAGCACGAAAGCCCACACACTCCGAGTGGCAAATGTCTCGCATGCTATTTACAATCATCTCCATCAATCTCCATCCAATCATCAGAGGAAATCATCTCATGTCAGCTTCTTTAAAAAGAGGCATCGCGAGCGAGAGGACAGGTTTTCATCAACCTCTCACGGCCGTCAATAACTTCCTGTCCCGAAAAGCTACTCTGCAATTTCCCACTTTCTGAGAGACAATGTTTTCAGCGAGTGCAACAGACAGCGCCGGAGCTCAGAGTTCATGAAGTGTCACAAGCAGGTCAAACCAGTAGAAACTTCAACAACTACTTGAACACATTTGAATTATTGTTTTACTGGGGTTATATTGTCTAACTCCTGCTGAAAAAAACATTGACATTCGTTGAAATTTTTTTGAGCTTTAGGGCTTTTTGGATTAAATGGATGTGGAAGGTGGAGTAGTTGTTACTTTACTGCTTAAAAATCCCCTTCAATTCCCGGTTGCAAAAAGTTTGCCAACACAAAACTGTAAGTCACCTGATACTGACGTGCTGGTGAGGCATCATGAAACAGTGTCATCATTTTCAGAGCCTTATAGATGACACTCCATGCTCTAAAATCCTTGGCTTCGATTTTTGGCGCCACCTACTGAGTTCAGAAAATGAGGACACTGTTTCATGAAGCCTCACCACCACATCACTAACTGTGGAATGTACAGCACAAACTATAGAACTGGATCAGGGTCAGCACTACTAGACATTGGAAAAAACTAGACATTGCGCTATCAACATTTAAAATACGACATTCTTTATTTGTTATTAATCTTTCAACATCATTTATTGATTTATTTTCAATTTAGATCAGTTAAATTTCCATGAAACACTATCCAATCATTTTAACTGACCTATTGAAATTGATCGTACGGTGATATGTCTACCAAACTCAACTGTCATTTGTCCCGCCCCTCACCACTCAGCTGGACTGGTCCTGGTCAGTTTCAAAAGGGCAGCATATCATCGCCGACTGTGAAGTGGAAACAAAGGCATTTCAGAGGAATCAAATGCTTCATGTAGAATATTGTAGCATTCAAAAAGAATGGTTGGGGTGACAATCGACAGCTCTCCTGGTTACTTTGCTTGTGATGTCACTTGGTATATGTAGTACCTCATGCACTTACTGCATAAAACTACGCATCGAGTGGCTATCATTTGAAACCTCAAGGAGGGTGTTTTGATACGCTACAGGAGGGGAAGCATGCTTCAACTGGAAGCCAAATGTATCAGTGATGGGCTGGTGAGGCTTCATGAAACAGTGTCCTCATTTTCAGCGCTCAGAAGGTGACGCTCTCAGCTTTCATTGAGGTGTTGTTGTATTCAATGATTTTAGAGCAAAGAGTGCCATCTAGTGTGCTCTTAAATTGATGACAGTGTTTCATGATGTCATGGCTGCTTAAGGGTCAGACCCATTTGCTGAGTTGTTGACGGCTGACAGAAGACTCGGGAGATCGAGATTACTTTAACTTATGTATTAACAAATGACGAATAGCACCAAGACGAAAAGGAACGGAGAAACCAAGGGGGTCGGCACCAAAACGAGCGAGAACAACACACAAGGGCAGGGGAAAAAACCTGAAACAGGAAACAGGCGAATAAATAACTCAAGCCTGACTAAGGGGGACAACGAAAACACACTGGGAAATTAACTCACGAGGCCCAATAAACAGAAAACGCTCTGTGGTGGAGTAAAACACACTCACACGAGGAAATAATGGTAGCAAGAGAAAACCCAAAAGTCAGTTTTACAAAATACTCATGCGATCTAAATAGAGAAAAACAAGAAACAGAAAATGTAGCGAGGAGAATGCAACTAAGGAGGTGGCTGAAAAGGAAATCAAGCACGCACACAATTTAGAAACATTCAGGGAAACATGAGAGAATGCAGTCTTGAGAGAGTTTACCGTAGGAACGCGAAGTAACCATCTGGCAACATGAACTGGCACTGAGGGGTAGCTAACCGGACATGCAGACGACTGACTTCACATCACTCTGGTCTTCACTCTTTTGAATAGCCGAAGTTGATGCTTTCGGAATGAGAAGGTGTTGAAACATTGGAATTCCAACTTGTTTGCTTATATCAAATAGTCAAATAGACTATTACACACATTTGGATGACCATGTGTTTGAAAAGCAACTCTGATGGAGTCTTGATGAGAGATTGAGAGCGAGGAAATGGATAAAGTACTGTGATGCCGGTGGTGGAGGCGATGAAAATAGATGCCATAAATATAGCTGCATCCACATCAGTCAATAGAGCTCCGATGGGAACTGTTTGAATGGGTCAGATACACCGGAAGCAGGTGACCATGCCTGGCTGTTATGAGAAGCGAGAACCAGCAACACCTAGTTTTCTGAAGTCATGGCCAGCAGATGGACACAATGTGCTGTGAGGCGAGTGGAGTTTAGGTCACTAATGAGAAGGAAGCGTGAGAACTATTCATAGATCCGTGAGGCACGGTGTTCACGGCGACACACATACATGAGCGTGCCAGCATGGATTGTCCACCTCATCTTGTAAGTGTGAGAGTCAGTTAAGTCAGCTTTAGACGAAAAGTAGTTCAAAATGTTAATTGGCCTGTCGGTGACGTAGCGCCGCGGCAGATTGGCTCCCTCGCCCACGTCGCAGGGAAATTGAAGAATAAGTGTGACTACTCTCCCAGTAATAGGTGGCATAAAACTAAGTTGGTGGCAGAAACACAAGTATTAAGGAGCGAGGGTGACTGCTGCTTAGATAATGTGACAGGGAAGCAGAGGAGCAGAAATAGTGGAACTTGCTTCCACCCAGGAAGATCGCATAAAACAATGCCTCGCCAGCTGCCGAAATATGGAAATGTTTCATCAGTCAAAGTTAAAAAGCCTGTGATGGTGCATGCCATAAATCACGGCTACAAACAACGGCGTGACAGATCTTCAGAAGCTTTGATTCTCAACTGATGCGAAATAATATCAGGGCCATGATTGCTGGCTGAGAACAGCGATCACAGTGCTGGATGAAGGGCTGGTTTGTTGCCATTACTCAAATCTTTTCGGTGTCTGAGAGCTTTGTTCAGCAACGAGGCGCACGAGGCACGAAGGGTGTAGGTTTGCCAAGTACAAACTGAGAAGTTAAGAACACCACTAAATACATCCTTGTGGAAGAAAAAAATGATATTAAAAATGTATTTTAAGAATTTAACATGATCAAATGATCGTGACAGAAACTGGATCTTTGTCGCTGGCTTGCTACAGACACTGAGCGAGGCTGGAATCTCTAACCAGCCCTGCGACTTGTGCGCCGGGAAGTGGTTCAGACCGGTGGGAAATACTGAATCCCAATCATTTGAGTGAGTTGTGCTTTGGGTCCGTGAGTCACTCTGACTGTTAACAAGGTTTGAGGTGATCACGGCGGCACTGCGGCAACAATATGGTGAGAGAGACTGAGTGTTCTGGTCACTCACTCTGCACAACTCAAACTCTGCATGAGTCACCGACGTGTCGTTCACACATGCAGCTGAGGGGCCAATAAAGTAGTCCTTTAATGGTTTATATAAGGCTGGGAACAATCGATGAAACTGACAATGAAAAACTGCTCAAAACAGCAAGCAGATGAAGCAGGAAGTGTGGCATCTGTTGCTCAAGGTTTTCACCAGGTTTAACTTTCTCCTCAACATGATACTGTTGCGGATAGAATCCGCAAGTTTTTGCTCGAGCAAAAACACACAGCTTCACCGACCAGGTGACCTGTAAATCTGTAGTCACCTTACACCTGATTGGAAGCAGTAGTAGTAGTAGTAGTAGTAGTTGCTGTTGTGTTTTTTCATGGAGGGAATTGATCGATTAAGCAAATGGATTTTTTTTGTTTGTTTTTTTGCCCGCACTCAGATGCCAGTTTTAGGCTGCAGTCAATTTCCTGTTGAGGTGCAAAAAAGGTTGCCATTGTCATATTGCTGTCACAAAGTGAGTGCAACGTTATGTTAAGCTTTTGTCCTGTTTTTCCATGTTATTTATTTATGTTTTTTAAATCAAAAATAAAGTATGTTTTGTTAAACTTGAAAAACTCTTCTTACTGAACAGGTACAGTAATAAGTACTGACGACAATGACAATGTCTGAAAAATCTGCAATCCAAATAAGTATTGTCTATTATAATATACAACTCCAGATGTGTTGTGTCAACAGTGTGCGAACATAAAATAAATGATATTTAATTGCTCTCTTGTGAGAAGCCCCTCATCAATAGTATATGGTTATTTATCAAGGATAATTTCAAGATTTTTCTTAACAGGCCCAAAGGGGGCCCAAGCAAATTCAATAGCCTTTATTAATAACCAAAGAGTATGCGCTTAGCTTTGCTTCAGTTCCTGGGATTATCCCGTCTTATACAAAGGACCCGAGCTCAGCAATAATGAAAGATCTGCCATTTCGTGCAAGGAGGCTTTTTATGGATTTGAACTGTTTGAGAAAGTTTGGGATTTTTTTGTAAATAAATCAACAGAATGTCGACAAATAATTATGACTTTGTTGTTCACTGTATGTTCACAAAGTAAGTAGCAACATATGTGGCGAATATTTGAACAATACTCATCTTAAACTCCTGTGAAGGCAACAGCCAAAATGGTTGGAGAAAAACCAACCTGAATTTGTCATTGACTGAACTATACCAATAATTGTTTAATCCATCGTCTATCGTAGATCCTGGTACTTAATCCCGATCACCAATGAATATTTATTTGATTCATTCACTCTTTATTCTCTGCACCAAAGTTTGCAAACAGTCACACACCACGTTGCAACTTGAGAGCGATCGAAACTGTTCAACAAAGGTTCAGTTCCAAGCGGCTATGAAAGACTTATTGATGTTATGTTTTAGTCTTTGCTCTGCCGCCTTTAAACTAATTATGTCACTCTGATAATGAATGACAGTCATGATCGCTCCTGCTTCACATAAAGACTTCAGAGTCAACAAAACATAATGGGGTAAATGAAAATGATTCAATAGTAAGCAATGTTCCATGAAGCCCATTATAATACATGGCATTATAGCCACCATTTGTTTTCTTCCTGTTATGAGCCTGAGCAGCAGATCTGTTCATTTCCAGCTTTTGATGTGGAAGAACCGCTCACCTTCTCTCAGGACTTTCTCCTTCTGTTTGAGCCTCTGTCATTTGGGAAGAGACACTGTGGTCATAATGTTAAGGCACGCTGCTCTCCTTGACTGGCTGGTTTATCTGGGCTGCTCCTTTAAAAGTGCAATGGTCCAGACTGCAGTGTTTCAGTTGGTTCTGTTCGCTCACGATGACTCACATATTGACGGAGGTGTTTACAGTCAATGGCGGATTTTAACCAAATATCAACTCAGACAGGTGTCACTGTGCATGTCAACTGTCTGTCGCTCGGCTTGAGAGCGAGACAGGGGAGAGATAGAGCTAGAGAGGGCGGGAGTGAGGGGGCCAGGTGGTGAGTGGGGGTCTCCTGCCCCTTCAGATGGTCACACATGTAGAGCAGAAGTCAACTGATAATGGACTGAGGTGCAACACTGCCATCATCTGGAGACAATTTTGAATTTACTATGGCTCTGTATAGATGCATTTAACATGAGTGTCAGCAGCTGTTTGACTAGATCACCAATGCAAACAGGTGAAGAGGAAAGGTGCCGGGAAGTTGGAGACGACCTGATAGATGAGTGGCAGCTTGAGTGAAAGGGAAACTCTCCAGGACAGTACTGAGACCTGCCACGGTGTTTGGGTTAGAGACAGCAGCTCTGTCACAAGGACAAGAAGCTGAGAGGAAGGGATTGACTCGGAGGGACAAGATTATTAAAATAAGTAAATAGCAGAGTGATAGCTCATGTCGAAAAGTTTGGAGGCAGAGTTAGGGAGGCTAGACTCAGGTGGCTTGGAGGAGGGAGAGACAGGAACATGGACCAAGAGCTGAGGTGAAGGAGGACAGGCAGAGGACAGTCAGGATGATCTAAAAGAAAAAAAGACAAAGAAGGACAACTAATGTAAATGTGACTATCTAACAAAGCAAAGTACAAAATCGCACAGGTTGAAGTACTTTAATGATAGTACTTCAGTACTTCAACCTGTACTGCAACAGAAAGGCCTAAAGCCGATGTATTTTGTTTTGTTTATTTTTATTTTTTATTAATTATCATTATTATTGTTTCAGTCCTTGCACTTTACACTTTTAATGATTGGATGTACATTTTTTCCTGCCAACCTTTTATTTAATTTATTTAACTGTTTATTAAGTATATTGAAAATCATTCAACACTGGAATCATTGCATTGACGCCATTGGGGCTCAGCTTTTCTTCCTGCTGTTGCAGGTGCGAGGCTGCTCTCTAGACCAAGGGTCAAACAGTTTGGGTCCACAGATGCCTCACAGGAGAGAGGCTTTTCAGAGGACCCCTCTATTATCCTGACAGGTAAAAATGAATAATCCAGCCTTCTGTACCAATGTCAAAGGGATTTCCAGAGTTCCAAAACATAAGTGCTTCTGACATGTTTCATATAAATTAACTGAAATAAGCTGAGCTTGACTGAACTCCATCATTTCAATAATTGTGTTGTTATCTCTCCCTCTGACCCTGGATGTGCCCAGCAGTCCGGCACCAATGTGGCGAGGCTAATTTGCTGAGCCTAGAGGGTCACATTAGTGTCATCCACTGCACTCACTGACTCTGACGTCTGACATCAAGGTTTCATTCTGTTAGTTAACGCAAAGATGGACACAGACGGACAGCAGAACATGGAGACAAAGTACAGTGGTACCTCGGTTCTCGACCACAATCCGTTCCAGACGGCCGTTCGAGAAGCGAATTGTTGGAAATCTGAATCGATTTTTCCCATTCCAATGAATGGAAAAAGCAATAATGCGTTCCAAGCCTTAAAATAGTCTTTTGTAGGAGTGAATATAGAGTGTCTGCTGCAGGTGGCTGTTCCTCTATGTGTGTGGCCGCTGCATGTGGGAGGGGTTGCAGAGTGAGTGAGGTCTCTCCAGAAGTGAAGAGGTGCCCGGTGCGTGTCCAGCTCTGAATGTGCGCTTCTGTGCAGTTTGGCTGTGACAAAGTCATAAACCAAGTCACGCTCTGTCCCAGACTGGCCTCATCCCTGTCCCAGCTCCAGCCCACAACAGGACATCAAACCCTGGAGTGAGCGCTCCAGCACCTCCCCTGTGACACTCTACCACGGTCCAGTGCGGAGACAGGAAAGGTTTTACACCTCAATATGAAGAAAAAACAGTCAGTAAATGTAGCTAACGGGACACGTCTGCATACAGAGGCTGCGTTATACACAATAACAAAGCGCGTCGTGGGTCAGCTGATCAGTCCGCGCAGGTTATGTTTTTTCCGGCATTTTTCGGGGGCGTTCGAGTTCTGGATTTTCATTCGAAATCCGAAGCAAAAAAATCTCGAAATTTTTGTTCGAACTCCGATTTGTTCCAATTCCGGGACGTTCAAAAACCGAGGTACCACTGTAATGTGCACTCCACTTCCATTTGCGCTTCAATATTATATTTACTTTGCACATCCCATTTAGTCGTATATATATAATATATGTATTATGATACCTGTCTTGTAGATAAGTAAATGATAATATACCTATGCATTTATGTCTTATTCACTTCTAGATTTCACAGATAATGTAACATGATCATTTCTGTTTACACATGTACATACCCATTCATTGCACAGTTTACTACCAAATATGAGCACTTCTTGTTAGATGCTAACTGCATTTAGTATAGCTTGTGTCTGCGCCTGCATAATGACAATAAAGGTGACTATCTTCTCTTGAAAGCTACACAGATGAGTAAATTGAGAAAAGGCGTCTTGTGTTTCTAGAATTGCTACTATCTCAAGGTGAAGACTAAACGGTGGTATTGCTCTGGAAAAATGCTATAAAATAAGTCGATTGGAAAGAAGAAGTATTGAAAGACTTTCCGCATTCAGACTTCAATTATAATTATCTTTTGCCTAGTTCACTAAACGGTGATTTGATGCATATATTTTATTGTTGTCTCTTATCGTTTAATTGTTTATAACAGTAATAAATGCTTAACGTAGCCATAAAGACTGTTATTATTATTATTCTAAGGCGCTTGGACGTGGTCACAGTTATGTTTTGTTAATAAAGTTGCTTTACAACAACAAAAACTGCGTCGCGTGCTGATGACGTCATTCGCGGACCCGGAGGAGGGCAGTTTGAAAAAAAACTCTGCTGGGGTTTATTTAACAACTTAGCAGTGCGATAGGAAGCGAAAACCCCTGCAACAAAGCTACTATATCATCGAACTGGCTCTTTGAATAGCGTTGGCACGTTATGCTCGAGCCGCTGAGCTGGCGCTACAGTTAGCAAGGAGCAGCTATTCGGCATTGACAGCTAACAGTCGGTTAGCTCTTGTCGCGTGAGCGACTTTCCCGACTCTCTTCATGACGCCTAAGATTTAGTGGGACAAACATGGCCAGCGTGCACGAGAGCTTCTACTTCAACCCGATGATAACGAACGGCGTTGTCCATGCCAATGTTTTCGGCATTAAAGACTGGGTGACGCCGTACAAAATCTCTGTTTTGGCTTTACTGTACGAGATGAACGAGTCCAAGTCTGCGCTGTCGGAGAGACGAAGGCTGAATAAACTCATTATGCCTCTGCAGCAGGTACCGCCGCACCGTCAACGCACTTGCATTGTTGTTGTTGTTCTTCCTTCTCGAGTGACACTGCTGTGTTCCAGAGCTCAGACATGACTCTTGCCCAGTTCCTGAAGACCGTGGAGGAGTGTTGTCCTCAGACCGCTTATGCTGTCAAAATCAGGTGTGTTGCTTGTCTATTTGAATTTCACAGGCTCTTGTTCGATTTTCCTGAACACGGATCAAAACCAGTAATGTTTGTTGAACCAGCTTCGGTTTGCTTGTATATCAGATACTTGTTTATGTCGTCTTAATGTTTCTGTATAGTGTGTTTCTTTTTAGGTGAACTGAATTGACTATTTCAATTGCTTCTTGGTTTGAATACCACTCTTAACAGTCATAACAAGTGAATGTGTAAAAATATATTTATTTATTACTCTTATATGCTGCTCCATGGTTCCAGGTTTACAGCGGTGTGAGTGAAATGGATATTTACATATTAAATTGAGGTTATTTGCAACGATTGTCTTGATGCACAATATCATTATATAATTTGGCAGTTGGAGAAAATTCCAGCTTTTGCTCTTTTATATGAGTCAAAGTCAATTGAGCTGTCTGGTTTCAATTATTGTCATGCCACATGATGTTAGGCTTTTATTTGCAGATAGCAATCCAGTTATAGCCCAAATGAAAGAGTTAGTTCTTGATGTATGTATGAATGATTTACTCCACTTGAAAAAGTTTCATTTGTCACTTAATTAAATGTGTTGAGGACAAAAAACAAGCCACCAGTCGATTAAAATAATGGAAATAATGCAGTCAGAACGCATGATCAAGATTGCTCTCAATTGGGGCTAAATTCAGTAACTGAACAGGATTTTGATTCTCATTGTGATAATTATTACAATATATTGCTGAACTTTCCATATCGCAATGTATCATACTACCACTCCTGTATCGGGATATGTAATACTGTATCACAAGATTCTGTACCTGTTGAAACACAGCCCTAGTGAATTGTAGGTCAGATAGGTGCCTGTGCTTATTCTTGTGATTTGTGATTCAGAGGTTATAAATGTTACGTCTAGTTAAGCGACTTCAGAGGTCAGAAACAACTGACAGTGACACTCAACACAACTTGAGGGATCAAAGACAGACACAAGCATTGCACACAGTGACGCATCACCACTGGCCAGAAATTACAACAACTGTTCTTCACTGTGATCCTTTTCAATCTCTCCAAAATGTTAAACTTTAAAAATTATGTTTAAATGATGCTTATTATAAATGCAATGTACCTACAGCTAATAATATAAAAATGTAATTTGTTGTGATAGGTTTGAGGACATTTAATTAACATTTAGTCATCAAGAATGAAGAGTTGGTACCTGATGGTCCCTGATTTTAAGCTGTTTCACTTATTTATATGCTGGTTATTTTTATTTCGCTTACTCTGAATTGTCCTGAATATAGCATATTCTCACGCTGGATACATCTTATTTTGTTGTCTTTATTTGTGTTTGTGGAATAGCATTTGCTATTTTTGTCTGACTTAATTGCTGCTTTTGGCTGGAAGATTAAATATATTGTTTTGTTCATTATCTGATCACAATGAATCATTTTTTGTTTTTCACTACAGGCTACATGAAATGGCAGATGGAGAGCTGAAGGATATGGAATACTTCTTCTCAAATCTTCCCACTCCATCCACTGCTAGTGATAATGAAGCCTATAAAACCAGTGTTGTGGGTAAGTGTGTGTGTGTGGTTAGCTAAGCGTTTCATGTCATTCCTTGTCAATTAATGAAATTAGTGGATTGTTTATGTCACCAGTTAATAGAACAATAGGTGTGCACCTTTCATAACACGTAGTAGTGTCAGTTTTTGTCAAGTGTTTTGGCAACATTTTTATTGTGGAGTTCTAGCAGATGTTTGTGGGGAATGGCGTGCGAGTGAGGTGGGAGAGATGGATCTGCTCTGCATGCTTCAACCTGTCAGACTGCATGTTGCCCACAGAGAGTGACAAGGCTGCAGGAGTCATCAGCTTACATGTTTACCCAAACACATTAGCATCAACATAATCGATTCACTGTCACTGATGTTTTGCTACAGCTTTATGTGTATATTGCTTATAAACCAAACTCTCTTAGATCAAATCTAATTTTTGTTTTAGGCCTTTTTATGCGGCACATGCTTCTGGCATACAACAAGCTTTCCTTCAGCCAAGTCTATAAGCTGTACAAGTCTCTGCAGCAGTATTACCACGCTCACTACGCCAAACCCGCTGATGGACAGATCAGTCTCCCGGCACTGGCAGCCGACGAATCAGTCATGGACCTTACCAGCACAGAGGATACTGTAGGGGAACGAATCGACATGGAGGAGGTGGATACTCCTCTGCATGAGTCAGAGCTGAGGTTGGTTTATGTTTTTACATTCCTCTCTTCCCTGTAAGTGCTATTATTATACTCAATAATTTTGTTTTGAATTCAACTCTGTTGGTTTCGCTCAGTGGCTGTGGTATATTGCTGTATTGCTTAAAAAAATCCCAGAAATGCAGCAGATATATTCTCTCTGAGCTGATTCTATTAGAGAGCTTGACACTGTTGTAAATAGGTTATTCTTCCAACTGCCACTATGCAGATTGCTAAACAGGAACTTTGTGGGCTAGTGTCACTCCCAGACACTCCCACCGTATTGTTGGACAATGATTTAGCTTGCAGAGTAGTGGCTTGTACTCTCTGGGAATTCCTGAGAACTCCTCATCTGAGTTTTTGGTTATAATGACTCCAGGTCTGACCATTTAGCGGCCTTATTATAAAAGTGATTTTGTCATCAAAGCGTGATTGAGTGGTGAGCAGCGGAGCAGGATGAACTCAGTATTTATGCTCTGATACACTACAGTCTGCTGCAAATACACTGTTCAGGTCCAATTTAAATAGCCCTCCGTGGCACATCACTGACTTGCTTTATTTTCCTTGATATATTTGCGTATATTCACAGCTAAGCGTGTAACCAACATAAAGATCGAGGGTGTTTAGATCAGCTCTTGAAGTCTGCCTTTCATTTGATGTGGTGGGTTATCCCTTTCATTCCTTCTGTCCTCCTGCCAGAGGATTTTTCAGTAGAATCCTACCTTTTCTACGAGTTATCCTGCCAGGTCAGTTTGCATGCTGAGCTGATGAATAATTCAGGGTTCTCCGAGCTTGCCCGAGTCTGCGAGTCGCGAACCCTCACTGAGAAGCGTGCTTGTTTTATTTACTTGTTGAAGGATGGAAGGCAGGAGGAAGCAGAATGCGCCTTTTGTAACTGAAGTCAATAGGATTAGATTCAGTCTCTTTATAGATATTTCCGAACCTGTTGCAGTGACCAGAGTTAGTCATGTACAATTCCGAGTCTCTCAGTGTTCTCCTCAGTCAGCACTGGCATTCTCATTCACTTATTGTTCCAGGAATGACAACAACATACCAAGCAAAGGTCCCCTGTCACAAAAACAAGCCGAGTACTTTCTTGCACGACAGGTGAGTCAAACAATGGCAGCTTATTTTTGGAAGCTATTGAAGACGTCATGTTCAAAGGTGTGACGCGCGTGTTTGAAAACTGATTTCCCCAGGCATACCTTTTGAAGAATGATGAGAACAAAGCGCTGAAACCCGCCTCGCTGCAGGAAGAGCTTAACAACATGCTGAAGTTTAACCCAGATTTTGCAGAAGCGGTGAGTCTGATTATCCCGTTTTCTGCGGTCTCCCTTCAAAGTTTTTATCAAGAGGCTTGACATGTCCTTCACTTCCACAGCACTACCTGAACTACCTGAACAGTATCCGAGTGCAGGACATCTTCCTGTCCGCTCACAGTCTGCTGCACTACTTCGATCGACTCATTTTGTCTGGGAATGAGGGGAAGAGTAATGGAGACGAGGGATACGGTCGAAGTTTGCGCTACGCTGCTCTTAACTTAGCAAGTCTGCACTGTCGCTTTGGCCACTAGTAAGTAGAGGAGCTGAGTCAGCATGCAAGCGTCACCCTCATGCTCATGTTTAATATTTGCTCTTCTGTCTCCAGTCACATGGCTGAGTTAGCTCTGCAGGAGGCCATACGCATCGCTCAGGAATCCAATGACCACGTTTGCTTACAGCACTGTTTGGTAAATCTAAATGTCTTGAGTTGTCTTGACACGAGGGCGTCCTCACAGTCTGTGTCCTGTGCGTGTCTCCACAACAGAGTTGGCTGTACACACTGGAGCAGATGAAGGGCTCCGACAGCACAGTGTTGACCGAGGACTCTGTGAAAATGGCAGCCCACTACTGTCTGCCTGTGAGTTTTGTCTCATTTTTTTACAAGAGAAATATAACAGTTTCTATTGTGTGTTGCGTCTCTCAAACCTTCTTGTCATTTATTCAGCTCTCCAGCTTTGTTGTGGCCAGTCACATGACTCCCACTCACATATTTGTCTTGATAGACTCTGGATACCTGATTTATTTTTTATTTATGTTCTTGAATCTAATAAGAATTATTTTTTGTGCAGCTATTCAGATGATTTTTACGCTCACGATGCCACTTAGTGACACATTACTTGTAAAAAAAAAACACATAAATCTGACAAAAATAAGATTAAACTGACAGTTCAATAACATTTTTCATTTCACTAAATTCTCTTAGTGTTTCTGCACATGTGAAGAGTGAAACTGAGGATTTAATTGGTGAACTTGCCAGTAGTCATTGGTGCTATTAATGTAAAACGACATTACTCTGAACCAAAATGTGACTTTCTTTTCTTTTTGAAGTATGAAGTATAAACTATCATCCGGACTTCACTGACAGATTAACCTATTTTGGGTTCAGTGTCTTGAGGTCCTCCAGAGAAAGCCTTGAACTTTTTCCTACCAACTAGCTTGATTTTGTGTGATACAATAATAGTAATAATATCAGCGGGAGCTTGTCAGAGTTTTGGTCTGATATCCGCATTTAAAGTCACAATGTGATCTCACTTGAATATGTGCTTGCTTCCGGGGTGCTGCGGGCTCTCCACTGTTTCTCTAATGAGAAGGTGTAAAAGAAACTTATTATCTTTCCCCACTTGAATTGTCTCCACGCCGTTCTGCGTCACTTCTCTACATTCTTTCACTTTCATAAAAGCTTGGGATTCTTCTGTCCTTGTCAGATGTAATGAGTTGTTGTGAGGATCTGCGGTGCTTGTTACTCACTGAGACACCTAAGTTGCCTCCTGATGGATTGTTTTGCAAAGTGTCACCCACAGTTCATGACAATCAACCGCTCAGTTGTGTTGCTCCCATGTCATAGCGCTACTGTTTAAATCCTACTGTTGTTCATTTGATTTAAACCTAAAAATTCTATCGCAGATTTGATTCATGTTCATTTTCATTCCAATTAAACAACATTTCAACTTTCTTTCTGTTATGAATTTGCTGACAGATACATGACTTACATGTGTTTTTTTCTGTTATTTGGTTAAGTAAAGATTCTGAATGAAACCAAGTGATAAATCCGGAACGAACACATCAAGACACCTGCTTGACACTGTCCCGTTAGTCGAAATAACAACAGAGCAGGTTCATTCCTGGTGCACATACTGTCATGCAGTCCCATTGCGATGCTTTTTAAACTTTGTATCGAGTTTTTCTGGTGGCTTCTCATCATCGGTGTATCCAGCATCATTTCCAGGATGTGCTCTGTAGTGACTTCACAGTCCCAGGAAAGAACAGAAGGCAAACAACAAAGTTGTCCTGCACTGTCGCCTCTTTCATCATCCTCATGTGTGAAGCCGAACTGAAGGACTTCCGAAATACCAGCGTGTCAGTGTCTCACATCAGTTCTGCTGAGACACTCGGAGAGAACACTCTGCTCACCAAGAAGTTCTCATTGGGAGTTGAAGACAAGATTATTATCGTTTCTCTCAGAACTCCAAATCAAACTGTACCACAGAGAAGATGTAAATCAGTGAAGATTATAGCACAAGCTACTTGCTGCTCTGACTTGTCTTTTCTCCTGTCTGCTGCAGTATCACGCATCTCTGGGCATTCAGTCCTTGGTCCAGCAGGGGGCGAAACAGGGCAAGCCCGCGCAAAAGCTGATGGACGCTCTGAAGGATACTGACATCGTTCATTGGAAGGACAGTCTGTCGGAGCTGATCGAGATCAGTTTGGCTCAGACCACGTCTATATGGAGGATGTACGGCAAGAGGTGGGTCCCCACACTTTGTTGAAGCCAAGGCAAGGCCTTTCTAAACACATCTTGTGGTGCAGCACCATGTCAGCGCAGCAGGCTCAGCTGCTGCTCAACATGAGCAGTCTGGAGCCTGTCAACTTTGGGGTCCAGCAGAACAACACAGACGCCTTCGCCGTGGTGCTGTGCCACCTTGCCGAGCTTCATGCTGAGCAGGTAAGGCACCAAGCGCTCATCTGTGTGGTTCAGAACAGATAAGATTCGTTTTTGCTCCCATCTCAGGGTCTCTACAGAGCTGCCTCAGAGATTCTACAACACCTGAAGGAGCAGTTTCCCCCTCACACTCAGAACTCAAAGGTACTTCCACAGGTTTTTCTTTCGTCTCCTGTATCATGCTGGTATCATTTTGCCTCTCCCACGCAGCTCTGGATGTTCTGTGATCTGAAAATCCAGTTTGAAAAGCACCTGAATGAAGGCAAATACAACCTGCCAGAACACCTCGTCCCTGCCATCTCTGCTTTGAACAAAGATGAAGGTCTCTACAGGTAAGACAGGCTCATATCCATGATCTCTCCATGGGAGCTTCCACTCTGTCCTCTTTCTTCAGAAAAGCTCAAGTCCTGAAGGCTCTCAACCGGACCACTGAGGCCTCCGCACTCTTGCAGCGACTGCAGGTCCACTGTGAGAAGTCCACATGTACTGAGATGCTCATCAGGTACCTGGTTCATTCACGACATGAGTAGAGTAAAAGCTGAGCGTTTGTTTCACTAGACTTTGTAGACTTTACATCTTGGAAGATGAGGAACACTAGTCACACGGTCATAGCAGCAAGTCTGAGAATAATTTAATGTAATTGTAATTTGTAATTTTTGGTGTTTGAACTGTCAACATGTCAGAGCCAGCTGGATAAATGAGAGTCTGCTTGTCTCTCTCTGACAGAGTGATGCTGTCCACTGCCCAGCTCCACTGGGAGTCCTCCTCTGGCTTCTCCACGGCTCTGCCTCTCCTCCTGCAGGCGCTTGCTCTGTCTCGACAGCACCACCTCCAGTCACTGGCCTCGGAGACGATCCTCCACCTGGCCTTCACTCAGGTAGGTGTGTCTGTGTGTCCCTGGCCCCGACCCCTCTGACTTCACCTCTGCTTCCCCTCCAGTTGATGCTGGGGATTCCTGAGCAGGCTCTGGTGGTGCTGCACGACGCCATCGAGCCGGTCCTTGCACACGGCAGCGTGTTGAACAAAGGTCGTGCTATGCTTCTGGTGGCTCGCTGCCAAATGGCAGTGGCCAAGCTCAGATCCAACAGTGCCACAGGTACCAGCTGACTTCTCATACATGTGTGTGTGTGTGTGCGCGTGCGCGTGTATAAACTGAAACTTATGAACTGGTGCGTGTCGATGCAGAGCTACGTCTGGTCGTGGACACACTGGACCAGGCGGCGGACTATTTCTCCAGGCTGAACTGCAAAGAACGCCTGCGTGTGGTCCACTACCTGCAGGCCCAGCTGCACCGAGCACTGGGTCAGACGGAGCAGTGCAACAAAAGCGCCATTCTGTTCCGCCTGCTGGACCAGGAGCTGCAGACACCTGCACCACCGGTGTCCATGAGACTCTGAGCCACGCTTGTAACTCTCGCTCTGACCACTAGATGGTGGTGAAGGCCTGTCTAGACGAACGCCGTCACATAAACAGTTGGTGAGTGAAGATGAATCTCCATGCAGGCTCTGTTACAGCTCCACCAGAGTTATTGCCCGCGCCTCATGGTGGTCCGGGACCTGTTTATAAACTTAAGCGTGTGACAGGTCTTGAACACACACACACACACACACACACACAGAGGCCAGCTCAAACCGTAATGGAAAAGTTTATCAGGAGCCAGCAGTGCGTGCTGATTTATCCTGGGCATGGCTAATATCACGGCCGGCTGCGAGATGGATGTGTTTCTGTGACCCGCTGTTCAGCAGCGGAATATTGATGAGGCTTCCTCCGGGAGAACAGTCGTCGTCACGTTTCACATCGCGGCTCAAAGTGTGACGGTCATATTCTGAAGCACCTCCTTCAATATAATAAATAGTTTCGCTCATACCCAGCAATCAGTTTTTAATTAGTCTGGCGCGCGAGCGTGAGAATCTACCTGCAGATCTCTGGAGTCATTTTGTTCTAAATAGCATCTTCCCACAGTATTTGAATCAACGGTTTGTACAGAGCTTGGATTTGGGGTGTGTGTTCCTCAGCATCAGGAGGAGCTCCCGGGGCCTGTGTTTAGCTTGCTGTCATCGTCCGCATAAACACGTAGATAACAGTGACAGCAGCTCTGCTCTCCGTCCAAATAGCTGTCATGTGACACAGCAAGACGTCTCAAGTGAGAAACACGACCGACTGTCTGTTTAACTTAGATGAGGCCGCGTGGTGTGGCGTGTCTGGGGAGAAGGGAGACGGTGTGTGTTCTCTGAACAGTGCGGCTCCTCGCACGTTTGACCTCAGCTGACCAAGATGGTGAGGAGATTCTTCATATGGATCTCGTTCTCCATCACCTGACTGGACTGGAAACTTGATATGAGCCTTACATACACGGGGGAAGTCCTCACTCTGACAGTAGCAGCGTGACAGAATTTGTATCCCGCCTTAATCTTTGTTTGAGCAAAGTCAACTGTGGTTATTAGACCCGATTTAATGTCAGAGTGGAGTAAAACACTGTAGGATAGCGCTTGATTTGAGCCCCGTACAGGGGGCAACTAATTCTGACTCATTTGTGGCAGAACTCCAGCTGCTTACTTATATTTACGACAATTATTAGACTTGATGTCTGAGTGAAACTTTGACTGTCCCCTAACCTTTGAAAACCTGTGAAATTCATTTAAAACTTGATGACAAGCATTTCAAGTTTTAAACAGTGGGGATAGAAATTCTGACAGGGATACAAAAGTTTGCACCATATAAATGCACACGTCTCCATATACAATAGGCCAAAAAAAAAAAAGTAATGTAACATCCATGTAAAACCAATGTACAACTACTCTATAATAAATCTGCATCCCAGTTATACTTATGTAGAATCAGGCGTGGTTAACTCGGTCTGAGAAAGAGGGCGCTGGCAGGCTCCCTCTGCCCCGCCACGCTGTCTTTCTTGTGCTGCATGATGCTTGACAACAAGAGGCAAAATCAACTGGCACTTCGACTTCATCACTAGCTCCCCCACTCACCAAACACTCGCCTCCTAAACACTGAGGGGCAAATGTTGCTTGTCACGTCGCTTCAACAGACATCAAGCAACAGCTAGCGTTGTCCTTGTAAGTGTCACAACATTCCCCTTTCCTAAAACCGGCAGCTAATTCCACATGTTTAAGGAGGATGTGCGTGGTGGAGGCGAGGACCAGAGGCTCAGTCAGAATCCTGGAGTGCAACTAAAGTTTTACCCACCTAAAACAGCAGTTGTGGGGGAAGTACGGTGGCCCTGAAGGGCCAATGGAACAACTAGTACAATGACAGCACGACTACAAAAATGGAATCAATACAATAATAACAAAACTTTGTCATTCCATTTTTGCAGTCTAGCTTTTCTTTTGTGGCTGTCATTGCCCCTACTGGGCCACTGTAGTAGTGAAGCTCAAAATGCTAGATTGTATTCTGAATATTTTTTATTACTTTACAGAGTATGAAATGACGATTGTCAGCATTTCTCCTTACAAACATGTCTATTTGGACTCAGAAATAGTAGTGATGCACCTATGAGGCTTCATGAAACAGTGTTCTCACTTTCAGAGCCCACTAGATGGCACTGTCTGCTCCAAACCTCACATCATCTTCACCACCAACTGACCCTTTAAATTGTGTTATCATGAAGCCTCATCAGCCCACCACTACCAGCCAGCCACCCACCCACCAGACCCCCAGTGCCCTCATTCCGGAACTCAGCAGGTGGTGCTCTTTCAGCTTTCATTGAAATGTTGTGACACTTTCAATGGAGAGAGCGCCCTCTAGTGGGCTCTGAAAATGAGGACAGTTCAGCAAGCACATCACTACCCGCACCTGGACTGAGGTGCTCCGGCCATGCTGCATTTCTTGGGTTTTGAGGTCATGCCTCAACGTTGAATCGGGTTCAGGTTCAGGTTACTGGTGTGTCACAGCGCCCTCTCTCCACCATGGTGCGCGGTGGCTCTCGGTGTATCCCGAAAGACTCATCTTGCTTTCAGCAGTCCACACAATGCTTTTCCATTAGCTTCTTGTAGACAGAAGTGATTTGGAGCTCAGTGTCACTTGTTTTTCTGGCCTTCAGTCCTTTCAGTGTTGAGTCTTCATCTCTTAATTTTAGGATCTTCTTTTGCCGCCTTTTCCACCATAACCAGAGGAGTGAGTCCTTCACATGCATCAAGTAATAAGAAAAAAAAGTATCGAGGCACTGTACGTGAGACTTCAAGGTCGCCAGACATGATAGGTAAATTATTGGTCTTTGTCATACAACTGGTTGACATGTTCCTGAGTTCTCCTGATATGTCGTCTTCAACATGAAACCATTTCAAACAAGCAGGTATGTTCTGTGGGAGCTGCGAGACATCAACAGGTGTCAGACTCAGGTTCTTAAACGTCATGGTTTACTTGCAAAACAGTTTTTTTTTTTTCTCATTTGATCCCTCTTCTGTGAGCGGAACCTCACAGCGTCCCGGAGGTTCCATTGAATCAGTATAGACCACTTGTCCAGGTCGGTGATGGTACGGCCGTTGTGGCTTCCGGAAGCCTATATTGTCTTCAGTACCCTGCAGGATACCCTCCTTTCCTGGGGTCTGACTGTGCACAGAGAAGCTCTCCCTGCCGAACCACCGCCTGGACCACAGAGTCTGGGATCTCTAGCAGCTCCGTGACGTGGTTCTTCTGTGTTAATCCCTCCAGAACTTCCTGCCAACATGTTCAAACAGACGATTGTTTTGGTGTCAGAAACGACCACCAGGGTTCCTTCACCAGGACCAACAGAATGGAATTGATGAAGTCAAGTATGTTCCAAATTGCCGGCTCACCTTTTCGAAGCCCCGCTCCACCACCGTCATGTCGGGCTTGAGCTGATTGTGTAGCCGCGGCGCCGACACTGACTTCTTTAGGTCGTAGTTGAAGAACAGAGAGTTCAAGATGACCTAGGACGGGGCGAGTTGTGGGTACAGTTACACACAACCTGCGGGCGACTGTCAGACGTGAGAACAAGCACGTACCAAGGCAGTAGATGTGGTGATCTTCATTCCTCCTGACGCTCCGACCACCATTTTGACTCGGTTTTCTCCATCAAAGATGATGGCCGGACACATGGACGACAGCGGCCTCTTACCTGGAGCATATGGCGTTTCAGCCGTGTCTCATTCTAGTCAATTCATTTGCATCTTCCACACCTGGTCTGATGAAGTTGTTGACTGACGGAGGAACTCCGAATCCATTGATCATGTATGGAGAACTGAAGTCGTCCATTTCATCATTAAATATGATCCCAGTTGAGCGGGACATGACCTTGGATCCAAAACTGCAAACAAAGAGTGATGAAGCAACGGCAGGCTTTATTCTGAAGGGAAGATAAGGTCTGCAGAGTTATTTCATGTCTGGATCAGATATCCTACTAGAGATTAATGGTGCTGGTGGCAGCCACAGCGCTCCCATCCTCGGCAATGACGGACAGGTGAGCCGTCCCGTGGTTATCTGGGACGTAGTAGTGCGGCTCGTAGTAGCTGCCAGGGTGTGTGGTGTCGTCCGTGATTCTGCCTCTTATTGCGTCGGCAAAATATTTGGAAGTCATGTTTTGGATGAGCTGAAAGGAACAGAACGAACCGGTGACTAAGCAGAGATCTGTCAGCTTAGCGTCATGCAGTTTGTCGGCACAGCAAGACTGGAATTACTGTCCCGTATTCCTGCGAGTTTGCATGTGAAATAAAGTTGTCCTTTGTTGCACCGGTGCTGTCACAGATCTCTCAAGCTGCCCCGCCGCTTTACCTTAACTCAGATCGTGTGATGTCCAGGATAGTCTCAGTCCGAGGGCCTCGCCTCAGATTGAGGTCTGAGTAAAACTTTAAGGCCTGTTTATGCTCGATGTTACATACGGATCTGGATACAGGTGGAGCCTGTCAGTGCTCTTCGGTCATTTCATCCGTTTCCACAAAGTTTACAGATACGGAGCAGTACCACCTGTTATATGTAGCTCTGAGACACAAAGAAGACATAACAATGAAGGAAACGCTCCGTCCTCAAGTGGCGATATAAACAACTCTCTGTTTCTGTTTCCTCTTTTGTGCAAGAGCTACATGATCAACACTGACTCCACAGTCACCATGTTGGTTTTGGAGTTGGTCGTTGTCTTTTGACTCTTGGCTGCCCCCAGTGGATATATTGGTGAACTCTTGTAAGTATGTGGTCGGTGGTCATTTGAATATGATGGATGCATGTTTGTGCTGTACATAAAGGGAGCATAAATAGGCCTAAAAACTGGTCTTGCACAAAGGTTTCTTCCAATTTAGTTTTTTTTCAATTTTATGATGCACATTTTTTATGACAACTTCAACTGTATTCTCAATTTTGAGAATATTTAAATACATATGTTGAAGTATGTTTTTATAAATTCAGCAAATGATTGTTTCCTTTGATCTTTTTGTCCTATTCATTTTTCTTGGGCGCTTCCCCCCATCTCAAGGCTCTTTGTCTTCACTCCTCCTTTCTTCACCATCCTGTCATATAATGTTCCTCAAAGGAAATGTCATTGCCTGAGCCTTCTGAAGCTAATTCCACTTGAGCACTTGCTGTATAGCATTCAGCTTTAACCAACCCAGGGATCCTGTTTCACTTCAGCACTTTGCTGAACCTCCTCGTGATTCTTTTGAGTCCAAATGCAGCAAATGGCTTGTCAACTGAGACGTGGTTGGGACCCCGTGGATGGTCATACCGAGAAGACATCTCAGTGAAGACTGAAATCCGATCGGAAAAATGGATTTCGAAGCGGCAAAGTATGTACACATCACACGCCAAATACAGTACGTTTACAGAACAGTTTACGATGAACAATTCAGATCTTTTTGTTGTGATCGTTCACACACCACGGCATCTGCCACGGTGTTTGCGGAATGCGGCCCCTCGCCGAGTTCTCGCTTCTAATTTGGGCCAATATCGATAATGTCTCTTCTTTTTGCCTTCAACTGTTCTCCGCCACTTCGTCCGCCGTTGCGTTCCATGCCTGTTTGTTTTGTTGAAGAATTGCAACGTTTGGCGCATATTGATGAGGTATAGGTCAGATAAACGTGACCCGAGCGTCTGCACTACAGTACCATCAGAGGCATATCCACTTTATGTCCACATACTAGAGGCCTGGGGCGGCTTTGAAAACAATTGTACTGTTGACATTAAGATCAGCGCAAACACATGGGTTTCCCGGACATGACTTCTGCTCTGCATTTGTAAGGATTAGGAATGTCCCTGGAACTACTCCCAAGACCCCATGCCGTCTTCTTTGATCCCACGCTTTCTCTACAAACACTTATTGGACGACTCACGTCTGTGATGTTGAGGTAGCAAGGGTCCCCCAGTTGGCTCCTCTTGGCGTAGGCGAATCGGAATGCCTCTATGATGCGATGGTATGTTAGCGTCTTTTCCTCCGCTGTTGCCACGCTTGAGTGTGTGAGGTTGTACCCTAAGAGATGAATATTATTTTACCCTTCCTGTTTGTGAAAGCACGATGCCAGTTGAAGCACCGGACAACAAGGCGGAAAGATTGGCCGGCGGCGCTGAGCAGCTTCCAAAACAGACTGTCCGGGGACGACCTCTTGGGAAACCCGACATGTTTTCTTACGCATGACTGCGGAGGCGTCCTGCCAGGTCACTCACCGTCCAGTATGTTGAGTATAAGTGCCAAGACCGGACCGCTGGAGGGAGCGTCTGGCACGTACATGGTGTATTCCCCAAACCTCAGCTTCAGGGGGTTTTCATGAAGTATCGGCTGGTATTGGAGCAAATCCCGGAGGGTGATGATCCCACCTGGAATACACGCAGCTCCGTATTTTGGTCGTCCTTGAGCGGAACAACATGTTCACCGTGTGTGCGGTTACCTGCTGCTCTGATGTCCTCGACGATGCTCTGGGCCATCGACCCTCGGTAGAAGACGTCCGGACCCTCTTCTGCTATTCTCTGGTACGTATTTGCCAGCTTGGGAAATCGGATCAGGTCCTTCTCCTTCAGGACATTTTTGTGAGAGTCACAGAACACCTCGCTGGAAAGACAGACGTTTATTTGGAAGCATGTGGATGACCCATGTTTTTCAGGTTTGTGACCCATTATAATAGAAACAGCTTTTAACATTGGTATTCAAATACTATTGAAGGTGACAGATTGCTTCAATCTGCGTCTGTCGGTCTACAGTTGCCATCTAGTGGCTTTGCAACGGGAACTAGTTCTCTATCGCAATGAGTTACATTGTTGCAGAATTGGACTGCCTCTCACCCAAACTAGCTGGGACAGGCTCCAGCACCGTAAAGAGAATGGTAGAAAATGAGTGCCACAATGCTGTAACTCAGAGAGAGAGACACCTGTGGTTGGCCCCCAACAGTAGAGTCACAGCAGCTCCTCACCACATGTTGGCGTCTCCCTGAATGAAGTCTTTGCTCTTCATGATGGCGTGAGCCAGGGCCTTCCCGATAGGAAAGCCGTGGCGAGCCAGAGCGATGCTGGGCTGGAACAGCTCCCTCCACGGCAGCCTGCCATGTCTCCTGTGAGCCATCTCGTACCCACGGATCTCTCCTGGGATGGCTATGGACAGTCCACCTGTCGCATGGAAACACAAGCTCTGACTATCCCAGGGCCTCTGTCAGACCACCAGAAAGAGAAGGCTCCCTCATCCCGAGTCAGATGCCGGAGCTGGAGTCTGGCTCCAGCAGCCTGCAGCGACAACAGTCGGTACCTGTGCGAGAGAGCTGGGTGTTGTTGCCAAACATGTCCTCTGTGGCGTTCATGGGCGCCGTCTCTCTGGCATCTATGGTTTCCACCTTCCCTGCGGTGAGGAACAGAGCTAAGAAGTTTCCCTCCACCTCTCGGAGGCCGACTTGCCTGTGGAAGCGTTGTAGATCACAAAGTAGACCCCTCCTCCGATGCCGGTGCTGTGTGCATTGAACATGCCCACGCAGAGCAAGCTGGCAATGGAGGCGTCCACCGCAGAGCCTTTTTTCTTCAATATGTCTCTGCAAATGAGCACCGGAGGCTTTTTACGTTGGGCAAATGCAGCACAAAAAGAAAAATACTTTTCTCACCTTCCGATTTCGGAGCATTTCCCCGCATCTGCAGCGACCGCTGCTTTTAGGAAAAACTGTTCAGAGCGAGGGGGTGGGTTCTTCCTGCCTAAGCCCATGAGCAGTCCCAGGAACAGGCTCACCACGGTTACAAGCAGCGCCACCACGCTGGCAATCACACGCTTCCCCACCATCTTATTGGTCCAGGATGTGGACACACCTGAGGCTGGTTAGAGCTGGAGGGAACCAGTCACAGTGATTGGTTCACTGTTGGACATACGCACATGTAGCAGGCAGATTAGCGGTGGTGACTGTAGAAACCTGACTTTGTATCCTTGTTATTTCTCTGTCCATTAGGTACATACAGACAAAATATTTTAACATTTCAAATGAATTATTTTGGAAGAACATTTGCGACAAATATGTTTTTTTATTTTCATTTTTCTAGTAGTATAATTTAAACGTTCAACTGCAAACTTGACTTCAACTAGTGCTCTTATAATTTTCTTTTTATTTCTATACTTTGGACTGTTTAAGACGACCACATGTGGTAACCCATGGTTTTAGAGTTGTCTACGGTGTGAAGTATCACCTTGACATATGGTGAGAGTGAATGACACATAATGCACGACACACAAGTGGATACAAGCGGCTGATATGAGTTTTCTATGACAGGTGCAGAGCTTGGGTGAGAAGTTCTGTCACTCGGGAGAGACTCGGAGTAGAGCCGCTGCTTCTCAGCATTGAGTCAGTAGGTTCGGGCATCTCATGAGGACGCCCCCCTGGGGGCCTCCCTTTGGAGGTGTTTCAAGGACAGCCAGCTGGGTGGAGACTGAGGTGTCGACCCAGGACCAGGTGGAGGGATGAGACCTCTTCACTGGCCTGGGAGCGTCTCGGGATCCCTCAGTCGGAGCTGGTGGATGTTTCCTTGGAGAAGCTGCTGCCCCCACGACCCGGCATCAGATAAGCGGTTGAAGATGAAAGGATGGACCATCAAACATCTTAAAAATGTTCACTAAATCAAAGTCATATTTATGATCATGTCTTTAAAAGGAACTAGAAGGGCGCTGGGACAGTGCAAACCTCCGCCAAGCCTCTCGCTTTCGCCTTTGATTTTATTGCTCAACATGAACACTGTATATCAAATATATTCTGAGAACAATGGGCTTGATCGGACTGCAGGTGTAGCATTAGGGATCGACCATAAGCAACACAGCAGCAATGAGAAATCCTTCAAAACGTTGTTAACAGCGGTGGAAACTAAAAACAAAAAGGGTTTTTATTCAGTTTTTATAAAATATCCGGGTCAAGATGTGGCTGAACCATGTCTTGAGTGACACGTATTCCAGCTGACCTCCACAGGCACCTCAGGCACAGCAGACCAAACACAAGGAATGTAGGAGGTGAAGATGAGCAGCCGGGCTGCGACAGGTTCAGAAAACCGACCGTGAAACGTCATGTCTACTTCTGCATCCCTCATTCTGACGGCGGCTGGCGACACTGGAACGGAGCTGTCTCTCCCAACACAGAGTTCACAGTATCTTCACGCTCCTCCAGTCTCGCATCCCTCCCATGTAGCTAACTGAGGTGTGTGTTTACAGATTCAGCTGGCGTTCTGCTCTGACTCCTGGTCGGGTGATTGGCTCAGGAGCCGTGTCAGAGTCTGTTTGGATTATTCTGCCAGCATCTCACCACCAATTGAGATGCAGGGCCATCCAACAGAAGCGCGGGTTCAGTGGCGGGGGCCTGCGATCCTGCGTGAACACTGGACACACAGAGGCTCAGCCGGTCAGCCACCGCTGCCGTGTCTTCTCATGAAAGCAGGCTGGTCGTGTGCTGAATCCCCGCGACTTTATTTGACAGGCAGAGGTGATTTATGGCGAGAGAGAAGAGCGGCACGTCAGGAAGTCGCCGCTCCAACATTGTGCTGTCATCACTGTCACTCTGTGATCTTATTAAATGTCAGTGTTTCATCTCAGGTTTTCATTCTGACATCGCTGTGAGCTTCCTCGCCTGTTTTCGCACGACAACAGGGGAGGCTTGTCGACGCCCATAACGTCAACGGCAAATCAGGTCAAGCTGTGCTGCTGGTTCTCAGCAACAGGTGGAACTGCAAGAGCAGAAACTGCGGTGCCGCACGTTCAATAAAATAAGCATCTGCTGGCTGTGGTCGTAAGTACGGGTGGACGTAAGTCGAGCAGGTCGTAAGTCGGATGTTACTTGTTTTTATTGTCTGTAAAAATATAAATAAGTCAAAGTCACCTTGGAAAAAAATGTGCCAATAAGTCATACTGTTTTACTCTTTGAGAACAGGGTAAAACAGCTCTCAATCACCGACACAAGTCAGCTTCCATAGTTTTACTGTCCGAAAGTATTGTGGCCCCATGTTGTTGCACATAAACTGTTTTGTATATTTAAAAATAATATTCTTTGTTAATAGACTCACGCTCACCACCTTAGCTAGAAAGTCATGATGCGCATTTTTCTTTATAAAATGAATAAACTACAGTGGTACCTCAGTTTGAACAAAAATTTTGAGATTTTTTTGCTTCGGATTTCGAACAAAAATCCAGAACTCGAACGCCCCCCGAAAATAGCCAGAAAAAACATAATGTGCGTGGACCGATGAGCTGACCCACGACGCACTTTGTTATTGCGTATAACGCAGCCTCTGTATGCAGACGTGTCCCGTTAGCTCCATTTACTGACTGTTTTTTCTTCATATTGAGGTGTAAAACCTTTCCTGTCTCCACACTGGACCGTGGTAGAGTGTCACAGGGGAGGTGCTGGAGCGCTCACTCCAGGGTTTGATGTCCTGTTGTGGGCTGGAGCTGGGACAGGGATGAGGCCAGTCTGGGACAGAGCGTGACTTGGTTTATGACTTTGTCACAGCCAAACTGCACAGAAGCGCACATTCAGAGCTGGACACGCACCGGGCACCTCTTCACTTCTGGAGAGACGTCACTCACTCGGCAACCCCTCCCACATGCAGCGGCCACACACATAGAGGAACAGCCACCTGCAGCAGACGCTCGACATTCACTCCTACAAAAGACTATTTTAAGGCTTGGAACGCATTATTGCTTTTTCCATTCATTGAAATGGGAAAAATCAATTCAGATTTTTAACAAATCGCTTCTCGAACGGATTGTGGTCGAGAACCAAGGTACCACTGTACGATATAAATAAAATCAGCACCCAAGTATCAGGAGCAATTTGAATGGAGGAAGGCATGTCATTCCAACCTCAGTTTATTGGTGTGTGTTTGAGCTCTGGGAAGATGCTTGGTTCACCTAATGGGAGGACCGGCTCCACCTGCTGCTCCCGTGAGGCAATATACATCACATTTCTGTCAGGTCGTATGTGGTACAGAGAGGTGTGAGACCGGGTACAGGAAAAGGGTGGAGAGACGGAAGAAAGAGGGTGAGACAGGTGAGAGCAGAGGGAGTCGACAGGTGTAAAAACAACAGAGAGACAGGCAGCAGAGAGAAGCGAGGGAGGAGATTCAGGAGAGTGGAAGCCACAGAGAAACAGGGAGGGAGAGAGGCGGCGGAGCGACAGACAGAGAGAAAGACGGGGAGGAGAGACGGCAGTGGATTGGTCACAGCTCCGAGAGCACCGGAGGAACGAGCCGCTCGATGATGAGGACGCAGTTTCGGGAGCGCTGTGTGTTGTTGTTGTTGCTGCTGCTGTCGTCGTCGTCGTCCTGCTGCGGAGCGCGCGCGTGTTGACCAGCAGGGGAAAGCCCCCGAGCATGGACCGCTGCTTGTGCTGAGCCCCTCGCCTCGACAGCGCCTGCACTCCCAGCGCCATGGGCTCCAGGCTCAGCAGGCAGAGCAGTCTAGACAATGAGAATTTCTCCAAGAAGCGACGCAAGCTCCAGCCGGAGGAGGGCGAGAGGAGCAGCCGGACTGGCGGAGACTTCCTCTTCGCGATGATGCTCAAGTCGGACAAGCTGCCGGGGATGCTGAGGAGAAGCAACCACAGCCCGTACGTCCGCAGGGTGGCGTGGATCAAGGAGATCCAGAAGCTGCTGCGGGAGCGCAGGATCGAGCAGGCGACCGACGTGCTCAAGCTGCTGAGGAAGGTGAGCCTCTCCGTGACCTTTCACCCCGGCCGCCCTCGCCTTGCCTTGGCGCAGACTGACTTGACTTGAGGACACCTGTGCGTGTCGCCGAGTGGGACCCGGGCGCGCGCCACGCAGGGGTTGGTGAGGGAGCAGGATGGTCCGTGGGTGGAAATTCTCCAATTGTGGGTCATTTGTTATTGTCATGCAGCCCCGGATGAGTCAAGGGTTTGGGCTTTTTTTTCCCCCGGGTGGCAGCATCCTGCGTTCATTTGTCCTTGTCTGATCCACTAAAGAGAGTCTCGGCTCATCTTCCATCCCTGTTGCACTCACCTGTGAGAATGTTTGAACCTGCACCTGCTGCAGGCCGCCTGCGCCTTCTGTCCTTTGGCCCGTGAATGGAGGAGACACGCACCCCTTTTCCATCTTAGTGTTTCAAGTCTGGCTTCAGTTTG